>NC_085966.1:4694444-5050937 GCF_910591565.1 Cydia splendana | reverse complement strand
TTTTTTACGAAAGCGACTGCCATCTGACCTTCCAACCCAGAGGGGAAACTAGGCCTTATTGGGATTAGTCCGGTTTCCTCACGATGTTTTCCTTCACCGAAAAGCGACTGGCAAATATCAAATGACATTTCGTACATAAGTTCCGAAAAACTCATTGGTACGAGCCGGGGTTCGAACCCGCGACCTCCGGATTGAAAGTCGCACGCTCTTACCGCTAGGCCACCATAGCGCTTCAATAGGGTATTTGACTGTATTTCAAATAAATTCTTTTACACAATGCATGAAATAAAGCACCTGAAGACGAATAGAAAAATGGTCAAGTGCGAGTCGGACTCGCGGTTCAAGGGTTCCGTACATCACACAATTTTTTTTGTACGTGAAACGTGACGTGAGTGAAACGTCTTGAAAAACCCGAATGGGTCAGATCAAAAACCAGATGTAACATGAAGTTTTCTGGCGTGGTGGCTTACATCTCTGCAACTATGCAAAGTAGCTTGGATAGGAAGATTAAATGCCGAACAAGTGTCCAAATGCGAAGACTGACAGCCGAGCTCCGCGTAGAGCTGATGAAAGCTCGGAGCGTCCGACGGGTCGCGCTTCCTACAACTTCCGCAAGTGTTTTAAAAGCGAAGGCCGAAGAGAGATAATACCTACAGGGTGGCCAAAAAATAAGTGCATTCTCGTAGCCAGGGAGGTTTTGGAATTATACTGACCAACTTTTACTAAGGGACGAACCCCGACGTCGCGAAAAAAAAATTTACCCTCCCATAGAAAACGGACCAGCCAAAATGTATGAAACAGGCTAATTTTTCTTCGCGATTTCGGGGTTGCACGTTGGCAACGGAAATGCACTTATTTTTTGGGCACCCTGTATAGTGCTTTTTAAAACACGTAACAATAGTAACCTAATCAATCAGTACTACAAGTATACCATTGCGGCTGTGTTCCAGTTACAGTCTAGTCGCATTTTTTGTCTTCAGTCCGACTCACGCTTGACTATAGATTTCTAATAGGTTTTCCTGTCATCTTTAGATAAAGGACTATATTGTTTTTTTTTTTTTAATTTTAGACCCAGTCATTTCGGAGATAGAGGGGGGGGGGGGGGAATGGTCACTTTTGTCTATTTTCTTGAATAACTTCTAAATTTTTTATCGTAAATTCATAAAAAAAATATATTTGAGATTCTCACAATGAGCTCTTTCGTTTGATATGTAACCCGATATAGTTTGCAAAACTTCGTTTTTTATTTTTATCATTTACCCCCCAAAAGTAGCCCCTATGTTTAAAATTCCGTTTCACTTCTCATGCTCAAAAAGTGCACCTTTATGTCGTGCGTAGACGACATAAAATCGCATTTTATGCTCTAGAGCATAAAGTAAAATCATCTATTACGACCCTTATTGACTTAGCAATAAAGTCCAAATTCTGCCATACAAACTGCCAGCCCTGCCGGCGCGCCCCCGACCGGCGCTCTCCCGATCGGCGTGCCCCGCGCCTCCGACCGGCCCAAGAACAATTTTCTTTAATCTTGAATAAATACGTTAAAATAACCTAAAATATTTGATTTTTTGTATATTTTCCTCGCAATCGAAGTGAAAAGCAGAGTGTACAACAAGGGCATAAATGTCCATTTTTACCCTCGTCTACTATTTTGGTCTTCGCTTCGCTCAGACCAAAAAATTGCCTCGGGTAACAATGGGTCACTTTATGCCCTTGTTGTACAATCTACTATTGTTGACGTTACATATCCGTCTTTGGGTCACAGACTTACATATGTGTATCAAATTTCAACTTAATTGGTCCAGTAGTTTCGGAGCAAATTGGCTGTGACAGACGGACGGACAGACAGACGCACGAGTGATCCTATAAGGGTTCCGTTTTTTCCTTTTGAGGTACGGAACCCTAAAAACCGTAGACAGCAGATATTTTTAGACACATTTTCTATTTAAAAACCCGTATAAAACTATAAAGAGTAGGTAATTTGATTGTGATGCCACCTGCTAGTTTCATATAAATTCCATAGTAGCAAAATCGTTTTGTCAGTTCGAAAAAAGAAACTGATTTCACTAGTAGTCAATACCTTATTCTCCACCGTTTAAGTGACACTATTATGATCGGTCAGACTCTAAAAAAATAAAGATAGAGGACAGATTCAATGTTAGGGTCGCCGAGTAAAATAAGAAAATGCGCTGTTCAATTAATATCGTGCACCGAGAAACTGGTAAAGGTCGCGGGAGTCCGCTGGATGCGGGTGGCGCAAGACCGGTCATTGTGGCACTCTTTGGGGGAGGCCTATGTCCAGCAGTGGACGTCCTCTGGCTGATATGACGATAATGATGACCGAGAAACTGAAAGTTTTAACACTAACTTATACCTCTGCGACATGCCGTCAGAGATGGAGGTGGAGTTTGAAGTGTGTCCAGAGCCGTTGCAATGTGTCCGCTCTGATGCCGACGAAACAGGCGCGTTGTAGGTCCACACGATCCTGCTGGTTAAATAGATAAAAAAGTTTAATATTTTCACTGTCATGACTAGTTTATAGGAAAAAAACAATAGTAAACCTTATTAGAATGCGTGAAGGTTTATTTTAAACTGTACCCTGTAGCGGTCAAAGATGTGGCTGAGCCGGGCCGCGCGTCGGGCAATGTGTTGAGTAATGACGTCACGTTTAAAGACAGCCATATTCGATAGTGCGCCTTTTGTGCAAGTAATAAAGGTAAAAATTGCATATCTGTCCCGAAGGGCTCCATTTCGAAGCAAGGGGCTGAGCGTGGCCGAGTCGGGCCACGCGTTGAGCAACGTGTTGAGTGATGATATCACGTCTTCAATAACAGCGACATCTGAAAGTGCACCTTTTGTGCTAGTAACTTGAAGGTTAAAGTTAGCATATACCTGTCCCGGACGGGCTCCTTTTCGGAGGGGCCGAGCGTGGCCGAGTCGGGCCACGCGTTGAGCAACGTGTTGAGTGATAACGTCACGTCTTTAATAACAGCGACATCCGAAAGTGCACCTTTTGTGCGAGTAATAAACTTGAAGGATAAAGTTAGTATATACCTGTCCCGGACGGGGTCCGATTCTGAACGAGGGCCGGGCGTGGCCGAGTCCGGCCGCGCGTCGAGCAACGTGTTGAGTGATGACGTCACGTCTTCTTCCATGTCTACTGCTACCGCGCTCAGGGAAGACTCCTTCTGAAACATTCCGTTCGTTAGATAATTAGGCGACGATGAGACCAGTTTTGTGAACTTAGGTCGCATTGGCAATCGGATTGGCTTGATCGTTAGCGCGAAGTATCATTGAGATTAAGTTTCTGATTTAGACAAACAAGGTTTCATGGCAAAACGCACAAGGGAGTGTGCGTGACCTTGTACGATCTACGAGTATACATATAAGGGCTGATTTAGACGGCGCGCGAACTCGCATGCGATTTTAGTTACATTGCGGACTGATGGTTACGTCCAATTCGACCGCACGATCAAAAACCGCAATGTAATGAAACTCGCATGCGAGTTCTCGAATCGTCTAAATGAGCCCTTCCTCATATTAGTGAGCACAGTAGAAAGAGTCAGTATAGATGTTATACCTGTAGATGGTCCTCGGAGCGCGAGGTCCGCACGGCGAGCGGCGCGCGCGCCGGCAGCTCGGCGCCGGCCGTGCCGCTAGCCGGCGACGCGGGTTGGGAACTATATCTGAAATAAATTCAAAACTTTACATTAATTCGTCAACCAGAAAAAACTTATCTATACTCTGTATCTTTAGGTATTCAAATAAAAGTAAACAAATAATTTGTAAATTTTCGGGTAGTTCTAACATTTACTGGTTATTATAATAACCAACCAAATACAAAACCGCCTGGATCTGTCACTGAACGACACTGACTTTAACTTACTTTATTTGATTATGTAATGTTTTCATCTATAGTTCGTTTTTTTTAGCATTAGAAAGAACTTGAAAGAAGTTAAGCGATTTTGACATGTATTTTAATTGAAAAACGCTTTTGAAAAATCAGTAACTATTACTTATGAAAGCAGAAGAATATAAATGATCGTATTTGATTCATAATTGTTACATATTTGCCGAAACTTATTATTAAAATCTGTTTTTCAATTAAAAGACACATCAAGATTGTTTACCTTATTTCTAATGCTAAAAAAAACGAACTATACCCTCAACTGGCATAAGGAGCCAATTGAGGGTAGATATTGTTTACTTTTATTTAAATACCTAAAGATACAGACTGTAGGTGCGCCATTCCTAATATTTCAAATTGACTGATTAAAGTGTCAAAAGGCTACGTGTTAGTGCGAACACGCCTCCCAAATGTCCGGAACACCATTGTCCCGTGATGGGTAAAGACATATAAATGAGTAAATGATCTGTGATTTAGAGTATTTACACATATAGAAAACACATGAGGAAAATGCCAGTTCGGTGCCAGGGTCAACATTATCTTTATCGGCCATAAACACATGCAAATGTGTAATTGCGACACGTATTCCGAGAATAATTTGTACTAAAACGGCAAAACATGTTTGTATTTATTTCAAATAAATTTGTTTACTGACATTCCAGATGTATCTGAACGGTCAAGACGCTCATAAACATCTGAACGTATACATAGAGGGATATTTTTGACCTCCTATAACTACATAACTATATGACTATAGACATGACTATAGTCGCAAGTTATCTGTTTTATTTTAAGTACAATAGGGTATTTTCCTACTAGTCAAATCAGTTACTTTTTTAGAGCTGTCAAAACGATTTGTTAATATGGAATTTATATGAAACATTACATCGTGACGTCACGGTCAACTCACCTACTTTTTATATTTCTATCCGATTTATTAAATAGAACTTGTGTTTAAAAATAACTCATATCTATTTTTTTGTAATAATTATCAAGTGCTTTATTTCATGCATGGTGTAAAATAATTTATTTTAAATACAGTATAATACCCTATTAACATTGAACGGCTCGACTTGGGGCGGTTCTTGTCAGAGTCAAAGCAATTTGAATATTCTATACAGTAGTTACATTCCATATTTAGATGACAGCGTTAAAAGCGCAGGCTGTCGCGGAAGCTGCCACTTAAATTTAAAATGTAGCTACTATACTTACCCCGAAGGTTGAAATTATTTTATCTCTAATAAAATACGACCGACACAATCTGACGAATCTGATGTGAATCGTACTAGCAGCAACACTAGTAGATGTCACTGACTTTATTTTTGTACAATTAACGCCACTTGCACCATCGGGGTTAAGCGATTAAACCGTTAACCCAGTGTCAAATTGTACTCCAGGTATAACCGGCTAACCCCAGGTCAGTGGAATGGTGCAAGTGGCCCTAAGGATTTAGATTGGTAAGTTTTACCTTATCAGGAACAACTTACAATTTGTTGGAGTGGTCTCCCAATAGGCCGGTGTCGGGCGAGGAGTTGTGCCGCTGTGTGACCTCCCGCCCGCCTAACCGGCTTTCTATTGGTGATGCTGGCGTCGAATTGTACCTGTAATAATGTCATTTACGATTCTTTAGGCCTTGGTATTTGGTAGTTGTCTCTTTGAGATCGAGGTCTCTGTTTGACGCTGTACGCCGCCATCAGTATCACGTTGTATGGGAAGACTTTTTTATACATAGAGCGTGTTGTAGGCAGCGTATAACGTCAAGATCAATGCTTGACTGAAAATAAGTGGACCGATTTTTGGCTCTGAGAACCTCGACAGGTTGAGCATGAGATCCCCCGTCATCATGTAGGCCTCGAACATGGTCTGTTTGGCCCGAGGCCGCAGGCCACGCGATCTTCAGTCAGAATAGCCTTACAACTCTTTCTCGATAAGTTTCTAGATGATTCATATTTACCTATGGTAATGTGTCCGGTGCATAGGCACATGGTTGTTGTGGTGTGGATGCTCAACCCTCGACAGGTTGAGCATGAGATCCCCCGTCATCATGTAGGCCTCGAACTTGGGCTGGTTCGCCCGAGGCCGCCGGTCCACGCGGTCCTCAGTTAGGAGGGCCTCGCAACTGTCGCCCGATTGCACGCCCGACCCGTTGCTTGAGGAGTTGCTCGATGAGTTGCTGTTGGAGGATTTGCTTGATTTGCTGGAGGGTGGTGAGTTTCTGGAAGTAACAATATTGATTGAATACAGGTAGTCAAACGTATCTAATGGCTTAAGCCCTGGCTACCTACGACTAGTTAGCCCTGTCGACTAAACTTAGTAAAATTACCACCAAGTTGTTACCAGTGGTAGCAAACTGGATTATTTGTTCTCACCAGTCCCCAGTGGTAACAACTGAGAATGAAAATTCCAACTAATTACCACGAAGACTTGGTGGTAACTAGTGGAAACAACCCAGAATGAGTAGGATTGCGAGGAAATTGCTTCGCGAAGCCAATCGGTCTGTGTATATGTGCCTCGTCTGAGACATTCCGGAATTTGCGGCCGCACGGGCGTTTTCCCCGGGTGAGGCACGTCTTCTGACTTTTTCCTACAAAGTGATTCGAGAAGTTTTAACTGAAATTAAAACTTGTAGTGGATACTTTACTCTTTTTAAAAACATCAGATAAGATTAAACATATTACTTACAATTCTTAATTGCTTTATTTAGTTAAAGTGAGTCCAGTTTGAATTTATTTTCAGCGTATGTAAGTACTACCAACGTCGTACAAGCCCCTCAAAGTCGCTTAAATAAATATGCCAGAGCGCAGCTTTTAATATGTGAAATGAATGCACGTTTAAAATGTAAGTAGCAAACAATGGTGTTGGTAGTTTGAGCCAATTTCCCAGTCTAGACGATAAATTACTTAGCACGATGTTTACGACGAGTTCCACGAAATCATTCACTTTCTGATTGTCATTTGTTACGCTAATTTAGAGACATTGCACACGACCAAAATGGGCAGAAAAATAACAGGTTACCAAGTAAGGACTTTTTTTACACGAAGTGACCCGTTTTCAATGGGTAATCTTAATAAAATTGTACCTTAACAGGTGCAAGCCTGGACCTGACATCAAGATTGGGCCTAATAAATAAAATCGGCTAAATGAATAAAAACAGTGTTTACTTCATCCTGATGCAACTGTATTGTCGAATCGCTAGACCGTGAAAGCGAAACACATACTAGCGCAAGTATAATATTACTTATTAGTCTATGAAGTATGGATCGCCGGTTAGCAGTCATCACAAGTAGAGATGGGTAACTACCCGGGTAAATACCCGACAGCGGGTATTTACCCGGTAAATACCCGATATTTACCTACCCGCGGGTAAATACGCGGGTATATTCGTTTTTCTTCTAAATTTGATGTGTTTAATGGTATGTGAGTATAAATAAGATTAATTTAAGTATTTTTTTATAATGTTACATAAAATGTATGTTCAAACTAATTACGAAAAGGTTGCTATGAGGTGAAGTTCGATTTTAACATATCAGTACAATTATGAAAATCGTGTAAAATCATTCCCTGGCTTCTGGAAATGTTTTAAAACGCTTTTAATATACATTAGAAAGTGGAAAATAAAGACTACTTATGAATGATAATAAAAAAAAATGTGCAGTATCACAACTTGGGAAGCTCATAAGTCAAATACAGTTAGTTTTAGGACCAAAATGTATATAACCTTTTTTGTAGAAAATTATGTCTACTTTAGTTTGTACATACAACACTTTTCGATATTAATGACAGATTACAAGAAATATGAAAAAGTTCACTTTTATCCCCCTCCCCCCAACCACACCCCCCGCCGACCGAAGTTGGAATGTGTATTATCAACGTATAAGTACGATAATTTACTCAAATCTAAAAAAAAAATACTTTTATGACGGCCTTTTTTTATATTTATCAAAATTGCACTAAAAATTCCTTAGTTACAACTGTAGGTTTCACTAAACCATTTCATTTTAAATGACACACAATAATTACAACCATTAACTCGGTTTATATCTCCACTTTAATACAAATTGACATGTGCAACAAGAAATGAATCTACCCGTCCATTTGGGTAGATACGGGTAAATACCGGGTAGATGGGTATTTACCGGGTATTTACCTGGGTGGGTAAATTGGGTAAATACCCGCGACCCATCTCTAATCACAAGATTGGCGGTCAACGTCAAACGATATACGTTTCGTCACAAAACGGAAAATTAAACTTGGTATAAACGTAACTTAAGTTTGGTTTTCAATGCCCACAAATAAAAAAGAAAATTATTAAAATAAACAGTCATATTTTTAATTAGGTACATATAAATCAGACGTAGGGGGTGACTTTACGTAAAAAACATAATAAATACCTCTTGTCTAATAAAAGTGTACGAAATCTGTAGGTGCCTAAATTTAAGCGTAAATTTAGAAATTCTGTCCCTTTGTAAGCTGAGAGAATTAGATTTTGAACATTTTTTTTAACTATACAGGTTTATCTTTCTAAAAAAGAGTGCAAAAACTACCGCTACTCATTTCTTTAAAGGTTATCCGGAAGAGATCCCATACACGGATAAGTACGCCTTTATTGTATTTAGATCACTCTGTAACTGTGTTTCTCGTGTTTTTATTTATATGTACAATAAAGTATATACATACATTATCATACATACATAAAAACTGATCGCAACTTTATGCTGTAGAGTAGACTGTACGTTTAGTCCCGTAGTTCTAATCGATTTCATTACTTTACCTAAGGGAATAAAGCTGATCAGAGTGATTAGATATATAATCGATAAAGTTTAATAAGGCGAAGTCCCAGTGAAAGTTCAATCAAATCACTACAGTATCGAGTGATTTATTATTTACCTCCTATCGGTATCGACGTTGTTTACCTAACTTTATTAGTTTGTTGACATGTTAAGGTTCATTTCATTGGTTACGTTTTAACTACTGACTGATGGTATTTGACTGTTTTTTAGGGTTCCGTACCCAAAGGCTAAAGACGGGACCCTATTACTACGACTCCACTGTCTGTCTGTCACCAGGCTGTATCTTATGAACTGTGATATTTTTAATCCATGAAATATGAAATTATACACCGAAATATTGAGAAATGCTTCGACTATCATGCTGAATAAGCAATATTTAATTACCTTGCTTGTATTGTGGTGGGGAAGACAATTTCATAAGGTAGTATTTTTACATCAGTGCCCAAAAAAATGAGTGTATTTTTCCTCCACGTGTTGGATCTATATCCCCACGCAAGCCTATCAAAAGACCCGGATTTCTAGGCCCGTCAAATCCAAGGAGATACAAATAATATGACACAGTTCGAAAAATATTTAATATACTATCGTTACTTTTATGAAATTTTATGTCGTCTCAAAACGTATGAACAAACAAGGTATAATATTTCCAGTTTTCCACTACAAGTAACTTTTTACATTTAGAGTAGGTAAAATAATACGCATGGCCTGTCTCAATTCTGTATTCGATATTCGCACTAGCAGCTTGAATTTTCGGCAACCCCAAAACATCGTCATGTCATTAGGGTCATTACATTCGTATATCTATGAACGAGCTCGGCCAATAAGGTAATGGCCCGCTCGCGTGCGACCCGCGCTTTTGAACACCTTACATAACTCAATTACAGTTGCCGATCAAGATTGGGACAAATTGATATAAATAACCTCACAATAATTCGTAATAACAGGCTGCCAGAATGGTGTTTGACTTTGGAATGAATGGCGAGAGTGACATTTCTAAACTGAAAAGGGGGTTACGAGATGATAGATATAGGGACCGTGCGCGTTGGAGGGTCTGCCATCTTGTGGCCTGAATCGGAAACATATGTGCACATGTATATTGCCAAAGCAAGTGCTACCATCTACCGTTCTCGTCGGTATGTTTCCTTGTGCATAGTATGTTCTGCCATCTTGTGGGCTACATCGGTAGCATAAACGACACATTTACGCCTCGCGTTAAATATCTCACGGCTCCAATGCTGCCCCCTATAGTTCATGCACGGGGCCTATACTGAAGTATGTGACTTCATATGTCATATGCGGTAACTGGTTGTCAAAAGTTGCTATTTGATAATCCAGTAGGCTTAGTAAGAGACCGCGATAGTATCTTACGCGCGATATAAACTCACTTGTCACTTTCTAATTAATACAGCTATAAAAAGACGGGTAGTTTATCTCGCACGCGAGATACTGTCACTGTGTCGCTATGCCTACAGTTATCAATCACAAAACATCTGAGTTTGACAGCAGTACCACTACCACCAGTTTTGACATTGACATATTCACTCACGTCGAAGTAACTTACTTTCTATGCATCTCGCTCGTGCTCGCATTTTAGTGCAAGCAAGATGTATATAGAAAGTAATTTACGTAGACGCGAGCTAATATGTCCATGTCAAAACTGGTGGTAGCCGTACAGAACTACGTCTTCTGTCAAACTCAGGCCACGATTCTTTCAGCCTGATGTGCAACTCTTCGACAATCAATAACACTTCGGCATTACTTACAGTAGTAAGACTGGTATAAAACCCAATTTTGGTCATATGGGGCAACTGTAACTTTACAGTCTAGTTCGCAGTGGTACTTGGATTATTTTAAGTTGTCGAGTGGGTTACCACTTACGATCAATTGATGAATAAAAGATAAAAGACATTTATTCATGACCATCACAAACAAGCAAAAGCAGAGAAACAGAGGGCTACCGCGAACCACGTTCGACTTCTTGCCTCCCTGTCACACTTACCTACGAATTTACAAGTGCGACAGAGAGGCAATACGTCAATCTTGGTTCGCAGTAGGCGCACAGAACATTATAGGGCATGGCACACCGCGTCCGATTCGCACGTCGCTCCGATGTTTGAGTCGCTCCGCTATGCGCGTATTACCCTGGCCGCAGACGTTCGGAATTTTCATTCGGTTTCCGTACGGAATGAAAGGTGGGAACGTCGCTCTACAAATGCATAACGCTGTCTCGGTTGTACATGTCATTCCGTACGGAAAATTTCGAACGTCTGCGGCTAGGCTTATAACGACGTCCCGCTTGTACGTCGCTTCGACGTCGAACACAGTGTGCCATGCTCCTAAAGATCGGTTTTCCTAGGATAGCGGTGCCGTCATATAGCGGCCGTCTCCATACTAAATAAAACGGCTAAATATGGATGTCGTAGTATTTGCATGGAGACGGCCGCTATATGACGGCACCGCAATCCTAGGAAACCAGAGCATAAGTGCGCATCACGAAAATGACCCAACTGGGCATAGCTAGTATGAACCAGCTATCGCTGCTCTTCCTTAGGGCGCATTCGGCACTACCTAATTGCGCACTAACCTATAAATTGAGGTCAAATTATTCACTTCTGATTATTCAGGCCGACTAAACACTTATGATCACTTCGAAAAAATTATTTCCAAGGAGAAACTAAATAACTAATGTACTATTGCACGTACACACGGAATCCAAGCGCAAGCAAAGTCACTACTGTTTTAATTGTGTATTTATTAGTTATAATTTACCTTATTAATTTTACCTTATACATGCCCAGAAGACGTCAACAGAATCCCATTATTAACGTAAACGTCAAGCTTCAATGAGCTGTTTCGTTACGCCTGAATTCACGTTTTCCTGAGTATATTAAGATTCACAGGATTTTTTTATTTGACGTGAATATAACAGATGTGAAAAGGGCTATTACTACCTAGTACTATTATTTATTCTGTGCTATTACTAGGGAAAGTAACACGGCTCTGCAAATATACTGACAATTGATCCCTATAAGACAGGTTTACCTAGTTTAGGGCTCAGGACACTATTCCTAGGCTGTCTAACAATAGAATACTTTTAAACATGTAATACCCTTCTACTATGTAATAAGCTGCATTTTTGATACCTAAATAAATCATTTTTCATTCTCATTTTTCATTTTCATTTTGTTTCGAGCCCATGTATGCAGCAGTGCTGTAGGAGCGGACAGTATGATTTGGACAACGTTTTTGGAAACTACATTTTTTTAGCAATAAAAGTAAGTACCTTTTCTCTGCAGCTAACTGTACCTACATATTGTCATTCTTATTTTTTTAAAGTGTGGCGAGCTGACTGCAGACTTCCACAGTGTGAACTTGTGAAGTAGCGCTACTCTGAAGAGACTTGGAACTAATATTTACAGCTGACTGCTGGACACTTTTACAACAGTTCTACCATAAGAGATTTCGCTCCTTTTACTCTAGGTATACTCCATGGTGTGAACTAACAGTCTGTCACTTCGTTACCGTATTGACTCATTGGTACTCATACTAAACGTCATTGAATGTTGACACGTCATCACGGGTAAATTTACACTATCTACCGCACGAAACATCTGCTCGCGAATGTCCGTGTTAACCCTAATAATGTTAGGGTTGTCACGCTTGGTTGCCATCTCCATGACAAGATAGAATCCGATAGTAAACCCACGCTACACTCATCATATATGAATATATAAGCGCCTTAACGTCTAAAAAGTGACAGTTGTAAAAGAGCTTGCTTTTTGCGATTCTACACAACTGATACTGTCGCTGAAACGCATCGTAACTGTATGTACGAGTAGGATGAGAATGTAGCATATATGACTACATAAACACTCTCGATTTGATCGAAATTATTTCTTTTAGGACCCTTTCAAATTTCATATTACTGCATATGTGACTCACTCGTAATAAGTACGGTGGAATGAGTTGACACGTCATATGCATTATCGTAACTCGTAACTGACCCGCGGCGAGTTAGTGCCAGACTGCCAGTACCAGTAGATTTATATTAGGGTTGCTACACCGCACCGGATTCTAAAACTACTGACTATATGATATGATATGAGTAACTGCATGCGAGTCATTAATCATTATTGTTATTGTATATTACTTATGGACTAAGAGCTAACGAAAGCCCTCTAAAGTGTCATTCTATGGAACTTGCTAACTATGTAAACAAAAGTCACTAGTAAATTCATCATTCGGAGACAATTTTCAATATGGCGGTTTGTTCACATAGTTAGCAAGTTCCATAGAATGACACTTTAGTTAGTGTGACATATTAGTCGAAGACTACAAAATTGTTGCTCAAAAAAATGTGTGTTACCTACTCCGATGTTAGCATTCGGACTATTATATATTCTTTGCATCTAGCCTTGGACCACTACAAGAATTCTTTCGCGTTAAAATCGTTAATATCGCTCCAATACAAACTCTTGTGGAGTTTCATCCCCACGCATTTCACCCCTTTCAGGAAAGATTTTTGCGATACATTTTTCCCATGTGTTAGGGCCGGTACAGACGGACTGCAACTTGTACGGGAACTGCACGCCAACATAAAAAACGATAGTCACCCGACTGCAACCCTGCAGTCCGTCTGTATCGGCCCTTAAGAGCGCTCTTACAAGAAAAGTCGAAATAATGCAAAATTGATGATACTAGTCGACGAAATTCAGGACTTTGCGCTCATTATTAGAAACAATGAGTACTTGTTCCAGTAAAAGCGTCTTCTTATCTTTATAAATATCGTTGTAAATATTAGAAAAAGGACTTATTAAATTAGTAATGATTTTTTTTCTGATGGTTGTTTCCGAAAAACCCCGTGAAGCACTGAATGGCGAGCTCTTATTTGGAAATGTTGAGAATTTTACTCTGCTAAACCTGGCTATTTTGTATTACTAATACCCTGTACTTTAGGCATATCAAACTATATTTTTCCTACATACCTTTGAGAAAGAGAAAATCAAAGTAAAACGAACTCGATTTTCTCTCCGAAACAAGTGTCAATTCCTACGAAAATCTACTTAATATCGAAGTCATTTTCATACTCAAGCAATCTGCAACGTTTGCTTATACTGTTGGTATACATTAGTGTTTATGAAATTCTACTATAATTTTTTGGCAATTTTTTGAAAACTACTCTATATTACCGATGACGCGCGCTGCGCCAGCTCAGTGCCGCGGCAGAGCTTGTAGAGGCAGGACGTGTGTCGGTCGGCTCCGCACATTTTCAACGGCGACGACGAGGTTTTTTATCATTGTGTGCGGCGGGCGCCGTGTAAAACGCTATACTGTGTGCGTGTAAACCGCAACGAGAGACTTTGATCCTAGCACTGTTTTTATAGTATTATAAGTTATAATGGTACAGTTTAATAAACTACCGGACAGGATTAAAAATATTTGAAACGACCTGACATTCTATATGTATTTATTTGACTCAAGATAGTACTCAGGGTCTGATGATGGAGCCGGAAGGTGGTCACCGGTACCAATCAACCATGCAACTAAACCACTTCGTGTTTAGGCTCGTTTTATTCATCTCAACAAGATCTTTGACACAAGATAGTACTCAGGGTCTGATGATGGAGCCGGAAGGTGGTCACCGGTACCAATCAACCATGCAACTAAACCACTTCGTGTTTGGGCTCGTTTGATTCGGCTCAACAAGATCTTTGACTTAAGATAGTACTCAGGGTCTGATGATGGAGCCGGAAGGTGGTCACCAGTACCAATCAACAATGCAACTAAACCACTTCGTGTTTAGGCTCGTTTTATTCGTCTCAACAAGATCTTTGACTTAAGATAGTACTCAGGGTCTAATGATGGAGCCGGAAGGTGGTCACCGGTACCAATCAACCATGCAACTAAACCACTTCGTGTTTGGGCTCGTTTGATTCGTCTCAACAAGATCTTTGGCACAAGATAATACTCAGGGTCTGATGATGGAGCCGGAAGGTGGTCACCGGTACCAATCAACCATGCAACTAAACCACTTCGTGTTTAGGCTCGTTTGATTCGTCTCAACAAGATCTTTGACACAAGATAGTACTCAGGGTCTGATGATGGAGCCGGCAGGTGGTCACCGGTACCAATCAACCATGCCACTAAACCACTTCGTGTTTAGGCTCGTTTTATTCGTTTCTATAAGATCTTTGACACAAGATAGTACTCAGGGTCTGATGTTGGAGCCGGAAGGTGGTCACCGGTACCAATCAACCATGCAACTAAACCACTTCGTGTTTAGGCTCGTTTGATTCGTCTCAACAAGACCTTGGACACAAGATAGTACTCAGGATCTGATGATGGAGCTGGAAGGTGGCCACGGGTACCAGTCTACCATGTAACTGAACCGGGATCCCTTTGTTTCCCATAAACTTATTGTTTCGAATTTCGATAGTCAGAAATTGATATCCATATAATTTATGGACATAAACATCAATAGTCATAATTTTTGTTAAGTATAACGTTTCATAGTTCTAATGTTAAACATCTATAATAGTAAACGCTATAATCACAAAAGTTATAAAATTGTTGAGTATAACATTCAAAGGTATATCAATAATTATTAAGAAATATTTTAAGGCATATATTTTATCGGACTAATGGTCGTTAATCATATCGTTTTAATGTCGTCTCTTTGTTTCCCATAAACTTACTGTTTCGAATTTCGATAGTCATAAAATGATATCCTCTAATATTCTAATATTTAGGATATTAGAGGATATAATATTAAACATTATGACTTTCAATAATTATGTCAAACAAAGGGCCATTTTAATGACATCCTTCATATAAAGAAAAATGAAATCTGTTTCCTCAGGTAGGTTCGTTAGTTACCTTGTGTCCCTTAGAGCGGAAATAGGAGCCCCGCTAAGCGGGGCTCCGTCGACTCGTTGGCGGGATGAAATGGCTTAATAAACTACATGAAAAATAAGAAATGGCGGGAAATCAGTAAACCAAACAATAAAACATCTGATTCCTCAGGTAGGTTCGTTAGTTACCTTGTGTCCCTCAGAGCGGAAATAGGAGCCCCGCGAAGCGGGGCTCCGTCGACTCGTTGGCGGGATGAAATGGCTTAATAAACTACATGAAAAATAAGAAATGGAGGGGAAATCAGTAAGCCAAATAAAAAAAATCCCCAGGTAGGTAGACAAGCATGCAATTTGTTTTGTTTAATTTTATAACTATTGACAATATGACTAATAAAAATTGTGATGGAAAACGATATGGTCTAAAAAAAATCGGAACTTAAAATTTAGAGAATTCAATAGATCCCCTACTTATCATTATAACCTGCAATAAAAGACCTTACAACGATTATTGTAAGCAAGTTTATTGCCTTCAATATTATGTAGTGGTATACCTTCTGGACTTTGAATATTATGAGTAACAAATTTTATGACTAACAATAATAGTGACCTGCAAAAATCGGAACTGCAATTTATATTGTTAAAATTTATGACTATTGACAATATGACTAATAAAAATTATGATGGAAAACGTTATGGACTGAATAAATCGGAACAAAAAAATTATGGGAACCAATAGAGACCCAACTAAACCACTTCGTGTTTGGGCTCGTTTGATTTGTCGCAACAAGATCTTTGACACAAGGTAGTACTGAGGGTCTGATGATGGATCCGGAAGGTGGTGACCGGTACCAATCAACCATGCAACTAAACCACTTCGTGTTTGGCTTCGTTCGATTTGTCGCAACAAGATGTTTGACACAAGGTAGTACTGAGGGTCTGATGATGGATCCGGAAGGTGGTCACCGGTACCAATCAACCATGCAACTAAACCACTTCGTGTTTGGCTTCGTTCGATTCGTCGCAACAAGATCTTTGACACAAGTTAGTACTCAGAGTCTGATGATGGAGCTGGACTGTGGCCACGGGTACCAGTCTACCATGTAACTGAACTACTTCGTGTTTGGGCTCGTTTGATTCGTCGCAATAAGATGTTTGACACAAGATACTACTCAGGGTCTGATGATGGAGCTGATGATGATAGACAGGTACCCGTCGCCACCTTCGCGCTCCATCATCAGACCCTGAGTACTACCTTGTGTCAAAGATCTTGTTGAGATGAATAAAACGTGCCTAAACACGAAGTGGTTTAGTTGCATGGTTGATTGGTACCGGTGACCACCTTCCGGCTCCAACATCAGACCCTGAGTACTATCTTGTGTCAAAGATCTTGTTGAAACGAATAAAACGAGCCTAAACACGAAGTGGTTTAGTTGCATGGTTGATTGGTACCGGTGACCACCTTCCAGCTCCATCATCAGACTCTGAGTATCACCTAGTGTCAAAGATCTTGTTGAGACGAATCCAACGAGCCCAAACACGAAGTTGTTTAGTTACATGATAGACTGGTACCCGTGGCCACCTTCCAGCTCCATCATCAGACCCTGTGTATCTTCAGTGTCAAAGATCTTGTTGAGACGAATCAAACGAGCCTAATCATGTTACTACATGGTTGATTGATATCCGTGACCACCTTAATCATCATCAGATCCTCAGTACCAGTTCGTTTTTAAACCCTCGTTGATACAAACTTTACAACCTATAGGTACCAAATGCAATGACGAAACATGTAAATAAGCGAGTAGGTACCTATAATTTCTTTCGAGTAATATACCTTCATAAGTACGAGTATGGGGCTATTCATAAATTACGTCGTTTCAAATGGGAGGAGTGGGGGGGGGGGGGGGGGTCTGGACATCGGATGATGGTAACATGACGTAGGAGGAAACAGATTCATCCGAAGCTTGATTTTTGGATGATTTGAGGGGTGGGGAAGGTCAAAAATCGTCAAAAATAGATGACGTAATTTATGAACAGCCCCTATGTACATTTGCACTGCATTTAGTATTTTCGTACTTACCAAATAACAGTTTTAGAACTTTAAAAGTTAAGTACAGTTAGTGTTGTTATGGTTGATTTCAATATGCTTCGCGAAGGATCAAGAATGTTTAATCCATCATTGTAGTGCGAGTGTGGTAGAAGGGATCGGCATACTGAGCTCGCACGGCCTGCCGCAGCGCGTAAAATACCTAAACTCGCTCAACGCCGAAATGTAATAGCGCTCTTAATTGTTCCAAACTGTTTATGTCGGCGCCCCTGAGCTGTTTGTTAAATATGTTGAAATAAGAATTTGCATGGATTCTTGTTTTCAAAATGGCGCCCCGCAATTTTAAAACCAATCCATAAACAGGTCGCCGAAGCCATACAGTTATGTATTTTAAACGGAAATTCTAAATTTTCTCTTAGGGAAACCATTTCAAGGAAGCAGGATATTAAATTTTCTAGCAAAGTGCAGTTCTCTATAACAGGATACGCCTTGATATTTATATATTTCTGCTTTGATGAAAATAGAGTGTCACCCAGTTCAATCTAGGAATCTAGGTCGACATCATATACTGTGTGAGTTGTTGGTATTAGGCTTATTTTATAATATTTATGAATGCAACGTGCTACGAGTTACTATGAAATTTATATCTGCAGTTGTAGGCAATATATTATAATTTTATGATAATATACTATGTACAAATGGATTTATTTAAGGACAACATTTATTAAATTATGTAGGTCAATCAGGGCTATTGCAATAATGGGCTAATTTAGAAATAGAAGTAGCACTTTCTATATTGTGCCTGATATAATAATAAATTAATAATATATATATAAAATAAAATTAACATATTAAACAAAATAACGCTCATACACCTGCATTAAATCCACATTAAATTGCATCTTTAAGTAACTATTGGTTTATAAAATGATAGCTCAGAGCATTTATCTGTCATCTTTAAATATTCAGTCATTGTCATTACTCATTAGTAAACGGGGGATAGTTTTACCTTTATAGAAAAAAGATAAGCCTATCGCGGTGGGCCACGGGCGCTTGCTATGGGTAAAATAATAGTAGATTGTACAACAAGGGCATAAAGTGACCCATTTGTACCCGAGGCAAAATAGTAGACGAGGGTAAAAATGGACATTTATGCCCTTGTTGTACACTCTGCTTTTCACTTCGATTGCGAGGAAAATATACAAAAAATCTAATATTTTAGGTTATTTTAACGTATTTATTCAAGACTAAAGAAAATTGTTCTTGGGCCGGTCGGAGGCGCGGGGCACGCCGATCGGGAGAGCGCCGGTCGGGGGCGCGCCGGCAGGGCTGGCAGTTTGTATGGCAGAATTTGGACTTTATTGCTAAGTCAATAAGGGTCGTAATAGATGATTTTACTTTATGCTCTAGAGCATAAAATGCGATTTTATGTCGTCTACGCACGACATAAAGGTGCACTTTTTGAGCATGAGAAGTGAAAACTATATTCCTCCTACCCTGACGCTGGGACCCTTTTCGGTTATAAAATATAACGAAGTTACAGCTCTCAAGACTTATCTGTTATGACGCGACATCTATAAATATACAGTCATTAATAAACGAGGGATAACTTTATCGCCACAGATAGAACACAACCCTATCGGGGCACGGGGGCGCGCCACATGGTCCTAATGGCGTATCGCAGGAAATCAGCTGGCGTCCGGTTGGGGGAAAGGGAATTATGGAAACTAATTCTTACTTCTTTGCAATAAGTGAGCCTTATTGCAAAGAAGTAAGGTCTAATGATGGTCAGTGTTGATGTTAGTACGAATCAATCAGATAGATATTCACTAGGGGTCGTTGTAATGACCGACGGGGGCGAAATTTTATATGAGTATCCTTATGTCAATAATTTTAATTTGGACTAAATTTGTTCCCAATAGCGACATAGTTACAGTGTTTTTACTTATTTGACATGACATTATTCACAATATGTATTAACAAAATAATCGTCCTGCAAGTAGCCCTTAAGGGCCGTTACTCATATGTCTACTAATTCGAATATGCCGTAGATAAGTTGTCATATATTACTAGAAGACAAGTAGTACAGTACATATATGTATAGTGTATAGTACACATAACATATCTAGACATAACTTTGTAGAGTCGCAATTTTAACCTAATCTAGGTAGGTATCTTATGTAACTGATGCTTGTTAACGAGATAGTTCTCGAAAAGACAAACAGAGTTGTTGTAACTTCAATAACATTAATCTTGTGAATGATGTTTAAATGTTTAAAGATGAACTGGAGCATTTTTCTTATGTCAGATATACCTAAGCCGTAAAAATTCATAGCACTCTGATATTCCCACTACTCATACTCGTAGATGCGACAATATTAATTTAGTCATAGTCATTCTTAACCCGTCGAACGAGCCCTAAACAACAAATTGATGTAAAGCAATTTGACCCATATTGATATGTAGTAAGATAGATATGTATATTGTCATGTTATTTTCTCGAACTCCCCATCGGCATACAAACCTCCTCAAGGTTTTGCCCACGATGGGTCTTGTAATAATAATGTACTTTAATTAGCTTATTGTTCAATAACAAAAAAAAAAAAAAAGACACGTCTGATACTGAGTCGCTACGAACTAAATTGAGTTAACATCACAAGTGTACTAGGGCCCTCAACGGGTTAATAATGTCCAAACATTAATTTAAGGTTAAAGAATAATCTCTAAAGTAGGTACAAACACAAACAAACCGCAGCATTGCAAAATATTCGGATCTCGACTATCCCGACAGTGAATATTCAAGCAAAATTGGGCTAGACAGCTCCATCTACTCTCATTACTTATTTAGAGCAAGCGAGATGAGCACTAAGACGAACCAGTGAATATAGGACCACGAGATTTTTAAACCTGTGGCGTATGCGTCTCGAACGCGTCATATGCGAATTGTACTGTACAGAGGACCTACCGCGAACCACTGCGACGTGTTGCCTCTCTGTCGCACTTGTAATTTCATACGTAAGTGTGACAGGGAGGCAACACGTCGAACGGGGTTCGCGGTAGGCCCTCAGACTCCATCAGATATATCGTAGCGGGCGAGGCTGCACTCCAGCGGCTTGATGATAGAGGCGTGTTAAGATATTTGTGAGCACCTTGGCCGCTCCGATATATCTGACGGCGACTGTACGCGCTCACCGCTAGTCGACTATAACTCGAGGGCCATGGAACGCACGCTCCGAGCGGGCACGCTTGACGCTCGACGCCCTTTGCTGTACATTTGTTGTAACCAATGTATGGATGGCGGTCGGCGTCAGCGTCGAACGTGCGTTTCGTGGCCGAGGCGTAGATGTTTGCGCGCCCAATTAGTGCAACTAGCGTAAGGCTGGCATAGTGCACGCGTTTTTTGTGCGTTGGGGTATGTTGAACAGACTGGAGGTGCGAGATGGAGGAAAAAACACATGCACGTATTGTATTCAGATATTGCTAGCGCATTATGTACGTACGCGTAGGTGGCACTAGCATAGGAGCGGATACTAGTATTACAATATACACTTAGCGAGCCTTTCGTAAATTGATGCGTTTTCCAGATGAGAACAACCTTTACAACAAAATGTACCTAATCGGAGAGCGAACTTATACCTGTGCCTATTGAGTTCGGTAAGCTGTTGGAATAACGCTCGAGCATACCGCGGTTGAGACCCGCGGGAGACGGATAGTCTTTCAAATTACACAATGTAAAGGCAACTGCAGACTTACTGCAGCGACCTACTGGCGCTTATATGTAGTATAAATATGATGGTAAGTACAATTAGATATTCCTGTAAAAGGCCGCGGACTGGAAGCAAGCGGCGCGCGTCGCGGCGCTCGCGCCTAGTCCGCGGCCTATAAAAACTGTTTAGAGCGGGTCAGATATGAAGTCATCAAGTCAGCTCATTTAGGTGATGCCATTTGCTGGCGCTAGTGTTGCTGGCATGTTATGTTGCCTGGTTTTAGCTCCATACATTATAGGCGCATTCTGTCTATCTGGCGTCAGGCACAATGAGTTAATACTCTCTCAGCGTTAGCGACTGGCATATTCCAAATCAACTTATATGTATTCTGTGAAAAAAGTGCTCATAATTGTCCTTAACCGCGAAAGCACCAAAAAAGAACAAATTTGCTGGACACTGACACTGCCGACCCATTCGTTTTTCACGGCGAACGTCAGCGCCCAACTTCGTGGCCCAGCCACTAAAAAACTTAAAGTAATAAATAAACTATAATATAAAAACTCACTTATCGTGGTTCGTCCGCGGTCCGCTCGTCCGTCGCTCGCCGGATGACAAGTACCGCCTCACGTTCGCTTTGATCTGTGGGTCTGCAACATTAATACACTCTCGTATCGTTCATTTTACTAAGGCTTTGGTTTCTGGTTGACGCTGTACGCTGCGTCACACGGTAGCGTTAACGTCAACCGGAGACCACGGCCTTAGGCTAATTTTACATGACATACGTTGAACGCGCGCTAGACCAGGCACACAACGCAACGAATGTGACTACTGACATTAAATTCCAAACATTACAAACTGCATGTGCACGCACGTATATTTGCGAGCTGAATTTATCTACTGCTGTTCAGTCTTATAGTTAGGTATTGTCAACGCTACATACGTTCAAAGTTTGTCATGAGACTGTGCTTAAATATCGACTAGAGGTTAGCACATAAGCAAAGCAAATTATATCAGGCAACAGCATCGGAAAATTACATTATTAAAGGGAACAAAGCCACTGTGAACGACTGTTATCCCGTGTCTGTAGGGTTACCAGACAATGGGGTTTTCCGAGATAATTTGGGGATTTAGGGCCACTTGCACCATTCAATATAGCCCCGGGTTAACCGCGAATAAACCTGGAGTTATGATTACCATGGTACTGCAGTACAATTTGTACACTGGGTTAACGTTTTAACCTGTTAACTCCGGGTTAGTGGGATGGTGCAAGGGGCGCTTAGATTTTCGGTCAGGATTGACGGCCTTGCGCGTGATTTGCACACAAAGAATTAAGCGTGTCTTAGGAATGCATCGTACTATTTTCAAGATGCGTCCAGATTAAGCGAAAGCGGCGCGCGTTTGCTACACATTGCTCGCCTAATAAATGCAAGTCATGCTAATCGCGTAAACTACAGCAATCTGAACACGTCTTTAAAGGGGCCCACTGATTAACAGTCCGCCGGACGGTATCGGCCTGGCAGTTGTTCGGAACTGTCAAAATTTTGTTCTAACTGACAGGTCGATACCGTCGGGCGGACTGTTAATCAGTGGGCCCCTTAAGCGTCGGGAAATTAGGTATGCGATCCTAGTGTTTTTAAATAGGACATTGTCAGGATTTGTCATGGTTTCATCTGGTAACCCTACATGTCGGGATCCCGCGAGCCACGTAAACTAGTCCACATATCGTATTATTTTCGCGGCTTACTACGACCACTGGGGAATACTGTAGGAATTTTATTTGCCAATGCCGGCTTGGATGCCTTACGAGACGAGTAGATAATAAAGACTGCTATGTAGTACTCTAAAAAAAAAGGTAGTGTTCGTGTCTAAAGCGTTTTTATGTTATCTCTATTACGTGACAAAAGCAGCCAGACGGGACATGCTAAATTGAGTTATTAGTGACTCACTGCTTTTTTGGCCATTTGAACCTCTAGCTAGAGTCTATAGTGCATACGCAGCACTAAAGCAGTTATTTATAATATAGAACTCTCTTAAAAGCTATTAAAGTTCAAACTAGAATAGAAATAGAAACGATGTACCGGTATAACAGATGCTACGAAGTCACGTGACTATTTCCATACATTATTTAAGTTTTGTCATCTTGCCTGTCATCAAGCCATGAAACTTACAACGTTTTCGGACGAATGCAACTTCGTTTGCAATTAGCAGTCTCATTTATTTACTCGTCTTTATTCCGCCGTATGTCATAGGTCAGCCACCCCCACCAAGTAATACATTATTCTTGTTATTAACTCACCCTTTTTCAGTCTTAAAGTGACGGGATCCGACGATAGTCGCAAACATTTTAAAACTGCAACAATCAATTTGTTTGCTAAATAAATAGACGACACGAGCATTCAAACGCAACGAGCATGGAGTTAGAAGATATTTAAGTCAGCTGATCTTAATGTTTGGGCCTACTTTCAGAACCCTCTCAATTTTTACCGAATATTAACTGGACCGGGATACGTGGAAAGGGAGGAGGGAGGACTTTGCCCAGCAGTGGGACACTAGGCTCATATAAATAATTAATAAAAATATTTACTAGACAAGGAATCGTGAAGTTTTAAACTGCCTAACCCAGGGGTCGGTAAACTGTGGCTCTTTAGAGGTGCATTTACGGCTCTTCTAGCTCCCTAAAGTTTAAGTCTAATAGTCTAAAGCTATTTTAAACAGATTAAATTTATAGTAGGGGCTCTTTGATGCTCACGATACTGATAAATTCTACTGCGGTTAGATACTTATGAAAAGTTTGTCGACTCTAGGCCTAACCCACAAGGAACCAAACATTTAACGACTTTTATCTGTTGGCTAGCTTTCATTAACACATCGAGTGCCGGGAACTCGCCGGGTTCTCTGTTCGTAGTCACTTTCCTCTACAAAGCGGGAAAACGCCAGAATCGGCTACGAGCGTAGCGCTACGAAAACGTTGGCAGTGAATGCGCTAAGTGCGAAGCCCAAGAAAATGGAATAAAATCGAGTTAACAATCGAGTTAGTATCCTCGCATGTCAGGATCTTGATAAGATAAGAGAGAAGGAAATCAATTTTCAAAGAGGTCAGACTGTAAATGAGTTGTTGTTAAAGGCAGCTTAGAAAAACTTGCTTATGTATAGTGTTCGCTAACGAGTTAGCGGGTATTGGCCGCGGCGAACTAATTTAAGTGTGAGATCAAGATAATTATCAAAATCGAACATCTCTGTAAAAAGTTATGCGTGGTCATACATAAAAAAAAATATATATATACGCGTCGACTTGAGAACCTGCTCCGTTTTTTTTTTCGTCGGTTGAAAAATAAAACCCAACTCTTTATATACTATAATATCTGACAGTGCTTAATTAGGCATAAAAGCACGTTAGTTATGACATTTTTTCAGGTGTAATGCAGGAAAAATCAAGCGGAAAAACATAGAGTTCATTTTTATAATATGTTTTTTTACGTTCTTCATCATGATGATCTTTGTGATGGTAACACGAGTCCTCTGAAAGGTGAATACGCTAGCATGAGCCTGTTGCAACCGTAACAACCAATCCACAGATAACTAACATTGGATGTTTTCTTCACTGAGACAGTTAAGTAAATACATCAACATGAACCCTGTGAGGGTATAGCAATTGCTAGTGATAATAACAACACGTGCCCTCTAAAATGTGAATGAGGCGCTCGCGTGAGCCAGTTCCCGCCATGCGATCGTAACAACCAATCCACAGATAACTAACATTGGATGTTTTCTTCACTGAGCTATTCGAGACAGTTAACTAATAGTATGAACATGAACCCTGTGAAGGTACGTTCAACAACAAAACATTCTGCAAGTGATGGTAACAACACGAGCCCTTTGAAATGTGAATGAGGCTCTCGCGTGAGCCAGTTCCCGCCATGCGATCGTAACAACCAATCCACGGATAACTAACATTGGATGTTTTCTTCACTGAGCTATTCGAGACAGTTAACTAAGTACCTACATCAACATGAACTCTGTGAGGGTATAGCAACATTCTGCAAGTGGTGGTAACAACACGAGCCCTCTGAAATGTGAATGAGGTCGTTTGAGCCAGTTCCCGCCATGCGATCGTAACAACCAATCCACAGATAACGCCAACATTGGATGTATTATACACTAATCTATTCGAGACAGTTAATTACACTTCTCGTTTGGATCAATGATAACGAAAGTATAATGTATATAAAGTTTACGAACTGACTAGCGCGACTGATGACGTCCTAAAAGGGGGTAGAGCGCAATTTAAATGTACCTATATATTTCGCGATTGCGATATTTCTATCATACGTAAATATACCTAAGATACATATCTAAAATTTGTTTTATAAATTTAGATCTTTAATGAAGGAGTTTAAGAGTGACAGTAGAGTTAACCCAACCATAAAATTAACGTCCCTTCGTCAGTATTTTTAAGCTCAAATCTAAATGTGTCGATTAGTAGAGTGGAGGGATGTACAGACTTCAAAGTTGGTTACTCTAAAATATGGTCTAAATCATATCAACAAACTACCAAGATTTAAATTTCGATGTTAGATTGTACTAAAAAAACGAACTTTTTGGATATGTTAAATCGGTTATTCTATTACAAATTCTTAGGACTTTTGTCACAGTGGCCGTTCATGAAACAATAAACATCGACAATTGAACGTACCATCACAATTGACCATTCGTAAGCCGTATGTCAAGGGCACAAGGTCTACCAACGGTCAAGGCACGGGTGAGTGCGTGGTCGCGAATTCCGTACCTTCTCGTGTGGTGAACCGGTTCACGTCAGTCCCATTGACCTTGAGCAATACGTCTCCAGCCTCCACCTGTAAATAAAACATTTCGATCTTACTACTGCGTCGTATTGTTAATCCCTAATAAGTAATATTCTTGTCCTCAACTAAAGAGTTAAGTTTAACATAAAGATGTAAAGTATCAATTTATTTAGAAGAGTATAATCGTTTTCTCGATTATCGATTTAATTTTTTAAGGGTGCAGTTATTTAGACGCCAAGCGTACCTAACCAAAATAAAGGAGCTTTATATAGGCGATACGCCTTTCTATAAATAAGTGCCCGTATCCAGTGGGCGCGAACTGCGTTTAGCACATAATGGCGTTCCAGTGTCCGATGATCAATAATGGTCCATTAGCTGAGTTCGGAACATGACTACATGAGTGTAACAGCGGCGTGAGGTCAGTTGGGTTATTTACAAGCACGGGACAAAGTGAAATCCACGTTGGTTTAACGAACTCGAAATACAAGTAGCGGGTAATGATAGTAGACATGCAGTCAAGGAATTTGACTTCTGTCATGCCAATATCAAAGGGATCTTCTCATACTATTGTCACTGTTTTACAGAAGTACGAAGTGCCATGGAAATGAAATTCCATTGCACTATGGTATGGTGGTCAGCGCTTTTTCACGAAAATTCACACACGGTGGTTGCATGTAATGTGTGTGTGGTGGGTGTGTTTTTTTATTATTATTAATATTGGTTGCATTTGCTACTGTTTGAGCGGCTCGTGATATCCAGTAGAGTCACAGGAGTGGATTTTACCTTGGTGATTGTATTTGGTGAAAATTACATTAGATAATGCCCAGGTGATCGAAACAGACGCTATGCCTCGATACCCTGATTACCCTGGATGATCTAAGTGAAAAAGATATCAACGTTGATCACCTGACATGAATTACATACATTTTTGGTATAGGTAATCAGCTGGACTATCTATATCATGTTAACTAAAATAACCCTGGAGCTTCAGCTGAGCATCAACTTATTAGATTAGACTATTACTCATAAGAGTCATAAGGCTAGGAAGGTCCTATGGCAATTTCACCCAATATAATGAGAATGGGTTATCACTGACCTCACTTGGATTGTGTAAACATAGTTCAACTGTCACGTCTATGTATAGTTATATATTCTGTTTATCATAAGTATCTATTAAGGAGCGGATACTAGCTAAGGACTTCTACTTTCGTTCGTCACATCAAAACACAGGATGCCATTTATACAGGGTCATTTTTGGAACGTTAGCCATATTGTGCGAGGTGATTAAGTAGGCCATACTGAACAACTTTTTCTATGGGACCAACTTCGAATTCACAAAAATTTTTTGGCCGTTTCATACATTTTAGTCGAGTGGATGTCAACGTTTTCTATGGGAAGGCCAAATTTTTTTTGGGATTTTGGGGGATTGGTCCCATAGAAAAAGTTGTTCAGTATGACCTACCTAATCACCTCGCACAATATGCCGAACGGTCCAAAAATGACCCTGTATAAATGTGATATTCTTGGCCAAAGAATTCCAGATTACGGCATAGTATTATTAACAAAAACAACCTACTCGTAGACCAAACGTAAATTCTTAATGCAGTCCTCGTCCTCACTCCTCAGTAGATTCTTATTAGGACACACGCGTGTAAGCGGCATTGCCAAAACATTAAAAATTCGAAAACTTACAGTAATACGTGTTCACTCACACAGATGAACACTAAAACGCGCGCCAGTGAGAGCTAGATCTAGCTAGTTTAGGAAATAATTTCATGCATTCAGTTTTGTATGTCTATAAATAAGTTTTACCTTTATACATTTATATTATGTTTGTTATCCTTAATATAATAACAGATCCATAATAGGTATTTGTTTACACACTACACATCAGCCGATTACACTAATCTCTAACGTATCCTTGCTCACACCACTGTCAGTAAACACTGGCACTGTTTTACAAACACGATAATTGCTATAACTGATTTGTTTCCACTTTTGTAATTGGTCGTAAAATCGAAGGAAACACGATGTTGTAATAAAGTACTAAAGTTAAAAGTTTACAATGAAATAGATCTGACAATGCCCCCAGATTTTATTATATCACAGCACACATATATTGTATCACGTACACCATATCAATTGAGAGTTATTACACAGTCAGAATTGTCAATCGTTTACTTGTAGTATACCTACACCCATCTATTTTACGATTGCGTCGGTTGTAAACATGAGCGCTCTGAACACGACCGGACGCGGTCGGCGCGATCCGAGACTGACTCTTATCAGAGGGTCTCCTAATGGATGAGCTTAGATGAATTAGATCAGAAGGGCGAAGCGGAAGCATGAATTAGTCGGCGGGCTTGTTATTGTTGTCCTCTTGTCCGAGGGTTATGTTATTAATGTGTTTACTTTTCTCAACCATGTGAAAGTGTCTAGTTAATATTAATAATTAGTCATTAATCAGTCAGTTGTATTTGTACTTAGAGACGAATTCGATGAGAAGGGCGATCTAGTTGGAGTATTAGGTTACTGATCTGATTAGAACAACAATATTTAAGTTTAAGTACTTACATATATTTTTCACCACACCAGCTCGGAAAGGCTTACTTTGCACTTCAAAAACTGATAGCAAAGTAGCATTTTATTCACATGTGAGGCAAAGTAATCAAATGCAAATTTTGAGTTGTTTTCTTATGTTTGCTGGTAGAATTGACTTTTAAATGATGATTTTGGATGATAAATATTTAATAACATTCATTTGGATTTGATTTGGTTTGATTTTGTTTGATATTTTACATTTAATATTTGCTTCGGGTTGGTGTGGTGAAAATGTTTGTGTCTCACTCGGGGGCAAATTTTATTTAACCCTCGTGCTTTGAAACCCTCGGAACGCTCAAGATTCCATTTTGGAATCTTTCACTTGCTCGGGTATCAATATTAGCACGAGCGGTTAAACAACAACTTTGCCCCCTTGTAAAACAAATAACTATTAATTCAATCACACCGAGTGGCAGACACTATATGGGTCACTTGTCAAAGTAAATAACTCTATTTTCAGCTAAACCTATTTCAACATTATCAATTAGATTTTTTTTAACAGTAAGTTTCATCGTTAATACTTATAAACAATTAAACACCCGCTAAAGTAAGACTGTTTTGAATAAATTCAGCCCGTTATTTTAACAATAGCCAACCAGATGTCGCTGGTTTTGCCACTTTTGCCCCCTAATTCGTAAATGACTAATCACAATAACAGAAATAGCGTGCGGGTAATGACGTTGACGACTTGATAGGAACGGATGAACATAACTTATTTTACGCAAATTCCGTAAGCCGCGTATCCATTAGAGGCAGCCTCGGCTCGAGCAGCCTCAACTTGAAGCAAACAGCCTCAGTTTGAGGCTGCTCGCTCTGAGGCAAAGGCTCGAGGCACATTGTGATCAGCTCGAGGCGAATCGCCTCAGCTTGATCCGCAACGCAAGTTTAAAGCCAAAACGCGTCGATCGTCTCCATCAAATGCACGGCTCGGACTGAGGCTCCTTTGAGCACGGTAAAAATACCGACAAAATATGGCTCGGCTCGCGGCCACGAATTTGCTTCGTGTCGCGGCGAGCCTCAGGTTGAGCAAGCGTCTCCACTTGCGCGGCCTCGGGGCGAGGCAGCCGCTCGACCCGACGCTGCCTCTAATGGATACGCGGCTGTACGGATATGAAGATGATGGTCGCACTAGTCTTTGGACAGCCTGACAATGAGATTGTTTGTCTCTTTCAATTGCGCGGTGTCGCGGTGGTTCAAGTGACATTAAGTTTATTACGTTGATAATACCATCTATCATATGCCTGCAGTATAAACTTGATATGAACTTCACGAGTTTTCTTATCAACTGCCATACCAGTTTGTCGACTGTTAAAACTGGAAATGGAAATAAAACAACAATTGTCTGCCTGTGAGCAATACGAAAGTTTCGATGATTGCAGATAAGAGTATGTACAATTAAAATAGATTTGCGCCCCTAATAGCAACTATACTGCAAAACGTAATTCAAGACCAAAAAAAGTTAGACAGTGTTGCCACTGCAATAATTTGTTTGTAAAATGGTAAATTCCTTTTGATAAATAATCACGCTAAGATACTTTATTTGTAAGTAATTTTACTCCTACGATTTAAAAAAGTACTTTTATTTACTTATTTTTACGTAAATAAAAGACGCGCTAGTAAAAAGTGGCAACATTTTCTTACTTTTTTTGGTCTTGAATTACGTTTTGTAGTTTAATTATACATGATATCGTGGAAAATGAAGTCATCCGGTATGATTTCATACTTTGTTTTGTAAGCAAAGGCAAGTTCACGTGTCGAGCTCAAGAAATTACATAAGTAAATTATTACATACTGATACTGACGCTTTCATGTAATATCCAAATATAATAGTTTTTTTATCACAGAAATCACCATTTTACGCAGACGAATTCGCGGGCAGGATCCAGATTAATTATGAACTAGACACCTTTGAGTTGTTTCAGTACAGAACCCTAAAAATTCAAGTCACAGCCTTGTTAAGTTATACCTGTTATAGCCTAAAATGTAGACGAAGTAGCGAACCTTAGTAACCTGACACTCTCCCACGTCCGTCGTAGTAATTAAGATCGAGTTACAGGCACCCTAAAAATAAACCCTAGACGTAGGGTTGCCAGATCGAAAGGCGCTATTATCGGGAAAAAATATAAATATTTCGGGATTTTGGAACTTAAGTCGGGAAAAAAAAACATTAAAGTTAAAGTAATTGTATTAAAAACAACGATATTTTACATTATTGGCACTACGTCAGCTGCTCTGCCCATAGACGTTTTTATATAAAAATAGTATAAATTCTTTGAGATCTTGAACAAACAAAAAAATGTCTTCTCATTATCTACCTATATTATCAACGCGGGTCGCTCGCTCTCTGGACGACAGTTCGGAAATTGTAATTATTGTTTTATAACGTGAAGCTGTTTTTCGGGACAATTTTCACTTTGTCGGGAATCGGGAACACATGCTAAAAATCGGGAGAATCCCGCCAAATCCCGACCATCTGGCAACCCTACCTAGACGTCACTGCAAAAAACACGTTTATTTAATAAAACCTTTTACAAATTCCTGGGGGCCAACGTTAGAATGACAGGTCGTGACTTCATGACGTGGTCAATAAGCTTTTTTGAGCCTAGCTCATTTTAGGGTACACGGAACGTACAATATAACTGCATATTACTTTTAGTGCGGCATAATGCAAGATTTCATAGGTCCACCCGCCATTCTGACGTCAGAATGGCGGTGTTGGTTAAGACTCGAGTCCTTTGAGTTCTCTGCTTCAAGAATCGACTTAGTTTTTGAGACTCTTATATTAAGTCTAAACTCGAATTCTTTTCAACTTGTTTAGAGACCCGAGTCTTTTGTAGAGACAGTCCTTTTCAGAGAACTCTTGATTTCTTTTACAAAAAAAATCAAATCACATTGTCTTTATGTAAAATTTGTGAATTAGGCGTTATTGTCTGATTTGTGTACCTACGCAAATCATACAATAACGCCTAATTTATTTACTGTTATTTAGGAAAAACCTATAAAACTGTTCTCGGAGTCTTTATTCGGAGACTCGAGAGTCGTCCTTTTGACTTTCTCTTAAAAATACTCAACAAAGGACTCGACTCGACTCGGGACTTTTTAGACTCGGAAGTTTCTTAAGCGCCGAGTCTCGTAAAAAGGAGCTGATTCTTCAAATTCAGACTCAGTGGACTCGAGTTCTTACCAACATTAGCGGGTGGACCTTTTTTTGTTAAATATCTCGTTTTAGGGAGGGATACATGGGTTTCTTTTAAAGGTACACCCTCACCCTCCGCACAGGTACAATATGTTTATAAATATTTCGTTGAAATCGCTGAGGTCCACCCGCCATTCTGACGCTCACAAAACTGTAAACTGGAATAAATCCATTGAAATTCTATTCAAAAAATATACACTTCATTGAACCGATATTTCTATTGCGATGCAATTCATTCCGTTCCCTTTGCACGCGAAACATCTCCGTCTCAGCCAAAAGGAACTTTGTAGGTTGCCAATAAGCGTTACTTGCAAAAAAAAAATTAATAAGAAATATCGCCAACCGACTAAATGAATACTAGAGAAAGTCACCTTTAAGTAACAGGAATATTAGCACTACAGAGGTTTCTGTAGTACCTATATTATTGAATGCACGAGTACCTTACACGCGAGTTGAGTTACCAGCCGCTATCCAGTGTAAGGTGACTTTGAGATCCGTAATAATTGTAGAGTATCACTTAATACCGGTTCAGCTGAGTCTGTATACAGTCAGTAATTCAGTATCAATACTTCAATAGTAGTAGCGGATGATACAACGCGCCAAAAGTATCTGCCACCGTGGAAAACTATAATATATCTACATGTTGCGTTCAAAAGTATCTATCACAGTCTAATTGTTCTACATTGAGAGGTATATCTCATTTAGTTAAGTTATTAGAGAAGATTAGATACTTTTGACGCGTAGTCTGATCCGTTACTTTTCTGCCTGTACAAGCAGTCTTAGTTTCGCCAGTATTCGCTAAGCGGTGGGACTAACAACTGCTTTCAATCTATACCTTCGAGTCACAAAGCGACCCACGCCTAGACTTTCTTCCTACACGCTTTGCGCAGGAAATAAGTTAAGCTCAATAAGCACTGTACCTGAGATGTTATTCCTAAAGTTATACGAGCACAGCCAAACGGACCGATATAAAACTGCAAAACTACAGCGGTAAAGGCGTCTTGAGTCCTTATCTTTAGGACTTTAATGGAAACTTGAGTTCTGTAGTAGTAGTATACCTTCTCTTAAATCCGGAGTGCTTTGAAGATCATGTTGGGGTCAACACACTTTCAAGTCGTGGGCTTAATTAAACCCCATCGTACCAATGAGTTTTTCGAAACTTATTGTCGATATATATATTCTTGGGATTAGTTGCCAATAAACCGGGACAAACGCCCGTAATCGTAGACCTAAGTTGCATTGGTTAGCTAAGGCGCAGCGCTCGGTAAGCGTAAGAACAACCACTGCTCAGTGAAGTTTAGCGCGGGCGGGTACAAAATAACGAAGTTTCCAGGTCAAGAAGTGAACATTAAAGCTGGTTTTCCACCAAAGTGTGGAGTAGCAGCGGTTTTGCGCTAATGGCTACTAATGGCCGCCAATCGCTAGTTCACAATTATTATGTGAAAATCTAACGGGTCCCTCTCTACGGGTGAAGTTTTCTTCTTTGTCGTATCCTCATGGCTGAAGGACGCAACAACTGTGAAAACAGCACCAACACTCTCCAAGCCGCATGGTCTTGGGTTCGATGCACGCTGGCCCCTGTTTCACCACGGTGACAATTGTCACCCGACAGTAACACTTCGCTGTAAAGTACTCATAGTCTAATAAAACATGGTCTTCCATTCCCAGAGTGACACGGGGCTACGTCACAACAACATGGCCGCTATATATAGCGCTATCGCATATTATCATATAGCGCTGTCGCATGATGACGTAAGCCCGTGTCAGTTAGGTGACCTAGAAAAGACGGGAATGGAGTACCAGGCGGAGTATATTATTATACCATGTAAAGTACCCATCGACCCAGAAATGTGCAGAAAATTGTCAGTGTCAAAAGTCATCGTGGTGAAATAGACCCCTGGTCTTGTGGATTTTATTTGCCGAATGTTACTCTGTCCGCCCAACGCGTAGCTATACTATAAAGTCAGTTTGGTTAAGGGCTAGTATAGCGATAGGCATGGCCATGTAGATGCAGTTAAATTATTTTAAAAACTTGGCTTTAGTTACATGTATGTATGGTGTACACATGTAACTAAAGACACCCAAGCAGTATTTTCGCATCGAGCATTTTTTTCATCAACATCAATGAGTGGCACACAATGATTTCGTCAACAGTTTAATAAAAATTTCAAGGTTGCTAAACAATTGTTGTTAGGATTAAGTAAATATACTTGAAAAAAAGCGCTCTGAATCTGAAAGTCGCAACAAAAAAACGATTTGTAGCTTTACCCTCGCACGCATTTTGGTGGAAGCGCGCCCTAATGCACAGACTGAGTGGTCGAAGGAAACCTAAAGAAAGCACTAACTTTACATTTATAACTTTGCCTTGGGCTATAAAAAGTAGAGTGCCTTTTTCCCTCCTTGTTTTTTTTTTGCTGAAGGTTGTCAAATCGAATCTCAATTATTTCGTAAAAGGTGAAATCTAGGATTTACATAGTTTACCTAGAACTTTAGTGTAGGTATAGGTAAGTAAAAGATTAAGAGTACTTTTGTGCAGAAAAACAAATTGCAATGAAGTAAGAACTTCACAAATTAGGCACATCAATAATTCTTGGTGACAGCTTTTAGTATAAGACGTATAAGTTCAGGTTTTTGAGCTTCATGTTTTAGGGACGATAAAAATACTTTTAGACTTTTTTCAAAAATTATGTGCAATAAATAATTGATTCATTGTAGGAAGAGCTCTTAACTAACATTCGGACACCTTTAAATTAAAATATTCTAACTATAAGCGTATGGGTCAGTATAAATATGTTGTTTCAAACTACAATAGCTTTGGAATCTATAAATTGGATGTGATTACTGGTTATACTTATTATCCTTATTAATGTAATTTCCTAAGGGGAGTTAACTGTACCTGAGTTGCTTCGAGTAATCTACTTGGCAAGGACATTAAGGTACTTCTTACCCTTGCGTTGAGGGATCAACAAAAATTGGCTTCTTAGCTTTCAGTGCAGCATTTCACAAGTGGCTAGGGATTGCAAACCGGATTGATTTTCAATCCGGCCGGATCCGGCCGGATTCTGGCCCCAATTCGGCCGGACCGGATCCGGTTAGGTATAAGGATATTAAAATTAATTATATGACATATTTTACTAGTTTTATACGTTATATGAGAAGCAAAGGGTATTTTTACAAATGTATTCATAAAACAACAATTTAAAGTTAATAAGAAATAACTTTTTAACAATAAAATAAAACTATGTATTAAAAATTGTCACAATGTCAATCTCAATTTAAAAATAAAACTTGAAATCTAAGTCATTTATTAATTTCTGCTCACATTTACATTTACAATAAAATTATAAATTTTATTAGATTCCAAAGCCTGTTAATGGGATAACTATGGGATGGGAATTGGAGAACTCCTTGAAAGGACGAGTTTTCGTAACTGTTCTTTGATGGAATTATTTGTAACGCTGACATCCATTCTAATAAACCAAAATTATATGAATTGCGCTCCAATATTATCTTGCTTTCACAAATAAGTAAATAATTCACGAATAAATATTTGGGGACAATCTTATACAGATCGACCTACTCGTAGCCCCAAACCAAGCAAAGCTTGTACTATGGGTACTAGCTAGCTAAGTAGTACTACTAGGCGACGATATATATACGTATAGTATATTGATAAATACATGCTTATATAATTAGAAAACACCCATGACTCAGGAACAAATATCTGTGTTCATTACACAAATAAATGACCTTACCGGGATTCAAACCCGGGACCATCGGCTTCATAGACAGTGTCACTGAATGGTCACTACCCCCTAGGCCAGACCGGTCGTTACAAATGCCTTCCATAACATCTACATCCCTCCTTTAATTTTTACTTCTAAGTATCGTATAGTAACTGTCGCATCGTGCCGATTTGTGCCACCAACATGAAAGAAGAGGAAATTCTCCTCTGTTCTCAATAATCGTCATATTAAATAATAAATATCTTCTTATTTTACTAAATCTTGACTTTTTCATTCGTTCTTTATTCTGTTTAACTTCTTTCTTCGATCCGTCGCCTTTATCTCACCTAAAACGCACAGTCGGTGCTGTGTGCGGTCTTTTTTTCTGTTTTCCCGGATCCGGTCCGGATCCGGTAGCTCCTAAGAAGTGCCGGATCCGGCCGGATTACCGGATCCGCCGGACCGGATTGCAATCCCTACAAGTGGCATTCGCGTGGAATGGAAAACTTGAACACAAGTATAAATGGCAGCATGATCGAGAAAATCATTCTCATAGATTTGCTTTGATATACGGAAACACCGAACAGAACCGAACCGTTGCTGCTTAATGAGCTGGTTTGCACGCGTAATTTGTTTGACTTAGCAACTGAGGCTTAGCCGGTGTGATATGACGCTGACATAGTGCACAGACTCGCTGCCGCTTAGGCTGAATCACCAGAGTCAAGCGAGCTCCCAGTGCTATTTTGCCTCAACTTCGCCTCCCCCTCATAGTCTCTTCTTCCTAGCCCTTGCTGCAGGATCTGCTGGCTGGAGCTACCACAAGTACTTATCAGTATCAGTATCAGATATACGGAAACACCAAACCGTCAGAATAGGTGGATTGAGCACACTCTTCCGTACACGCAGACGCATGGTTAGGAGAGCTAACGATTAATTGGAAAATGGAAAGTGTCAGGGCGGTAATCGATGGCATAGCGGTGATGCTTGCGCATCAATCGTCGACTCAGTTTTGATTCATTCTAAACCTTATCGCGAAGGTATAGGGTCCACTGATGATCAATAAGAGTTTAGATGTTACATTGTTGGTGGGATATTGCACCGATCGCGAGTGCAAGTTAGCTCAGAACCAGTATAAAAATACTATGGATACTGATGTGCCTTCGAAAAGTTTCCATAATTGCGAAATTTCCACGTGTAAAAATTTGAGACTTTACATTATTTTTTAAGGGGGTCTAAATTTTCCAATTCCAAAATGAAAGTTTCCTTTAGTTCCTGTGAAATTTTCCTGAAACTTTCGAGATTTTTTCTAACTTTTGGAAACCTTTCGCAATTTGCACGTCTAAAATTATGGATCTCAATTGGTATAAACGGACTCTACATTTTTAGGGTTCCGTAGCCAAATGGCAAAAAACGGAACCCTTATGGATTCGTCATGTCAGTCTGTCTGTCCGTCCGTATGTCACAGCCACTTTTTTTCCGAAACTATAAGAACTATACTGTTGAAACTTGGTAAGTAGATGTATTCTGTGAACCGCATTAAGATTTTCACACAAAAATAGAAAAAAAAAAACAATAAATTTTGGGGGTTCCCCATACTTAGAACAGAAATAAAAAAAATTTTTTTCATCAATCCCATACGTGTGGGGTATCTATGGATAGGTCTTCAAAAATGATATTGAGGTTTATAATATCTTTTTTTTTTAAACTGAATAGTTTGCGCGAGAGACACTTCCAAAGTGGTAAAATGTGTGTCCCCCCCCCTGTAACTTCTAAAATAAGAGAATGATAAAACTAAAAAAAAAATATGATGTACATTACCATGCAAACTTCCACCGAAAATTGGTTTGAACGAGATCTAGTAAGTAGTTTTTTTTATACGTCATAAATCGTAAACCGCAATTTTATTATGTTACTTGCTGCTAACCCTTGGAACCCTTCATGGGCGAGTCCGACTCGCACTTGGCCGCTTTTTCTCTCTACAATCTACATTATTGAAGCAGCTGTCAGTTTCTGGAAAATACGAGTAGCCTGTTGAATCGGTAAATCAAGCCAGAGCCAATACATATTTGCACATAGAGATCGTTTGTCAGCGATAAGACAGTCTGTTGTTTACTCTTTTTGAATTGCTGGAATTTAGATTTTTGCGCCTGGTTCTCAATTCGATGAATAGTTGTCGGTTGTCGGGTCTGGATCACCTTACACTAGATAGCGTGAGAGTTAAGCTACTCGCCTGCGCTCGTAGAAACCTAACAAGCATTACGAATCTCCAGTAGACGGCTGGTGGACCGCGACGGACATAGGAAATGAAGCATATACATACAGGTACGTCCAGAACTGGCGAATGCGCCGCTGGCGAGCCAATCGTGACTATCGCGAGTCGCTCGACAGAGCGCGCGCGCTGCACATCATACAACATAACGTAAAGCAATTGTACACATCAATCGCAACGCGGTTGCCAGATCTGGACGCACCTTATTGCAACTTTGTTCAAATATGGCAATAAAAACTACTTGTTCGCAATCTCTGATTGGATCTCTGATATCGTTTACGATAACGGATTGAGCGATTGACGGTTTAATTTCTTTAGTTGGGCAAAATTTATTGTACAGAACACGGAAATCTACAAATACCGGTACCTATAATAGAGTTTGTTCGGAAAGAGAGTCGTGGAAGGTTTTGGGCCTCATACATTCCACGACTGTGCTCTTCCCGCACAGACTACACGACCTTACACAGACGACGACAGATCTACTCGTAATATCAACATTCTGTATCTTGACTATTTTTTTTTTCACGAAAATAACAGCAATCGGGTTGAAGTAATTCAAACATTTTGCTTGCAAACTTTTAAAATGACACGTCTCTAAATTGACTTGTAGGTAAGCGGCGAGCAAAACTTTATTTCGTACTTTATGCGGGTTGTTTTCAGCACTCCAGCTACTTAATATTTAATAAGCAATTTCGTAAAGGCAATGAAATCAACTTGTCCATAAAGTGGGAGCCCTTTCGAGTGCAAAAAGGCGTGCAGTGCAAAGTTAAATGAAGTTTTAGATTTGCTTTACTCTATTACGGGAAATTGTTTTGGTCGCCGTTTTATGAAAAAGCATTTCGTTTTTTACTCAGACTAGTTTTACCTTTTATTTCTTACAAACATTTTTATCCGACGAAGTACATAGGTGGTGTAGGGGGGTGTCACTACTCAGTTTAGGTATATTTGGCCGGCGGGCCTCCCGGGCAGGGCAGGCGTATGGCAGTGGGCTGCCGCTCGACCGCACGATAGTCGTGTCACGTGGCGCTCGCGCAAAGAAGATTCACGGTTCGTGCGCGGTTATAAGTTTCAATTTTGTTGCAGGCGGCGAGTATAGGTATAATTTTATACCTAAATCTGACTTTTGTGAGAGTGAATTTTCTGTACGGTAGTACTATTAGTTATTCTGTGGTGTAGGTACTGTCGCCCACACTGTTAAATGTACATCGGTGGAACTTATGCCTTTTGTAATAAGGTCTACCGATAAACAGTTAGGACTGTTGCTGTACATCTTAGACATTTCAAAAATATATTAGAAGTTTAACTGGTTATTTTATGGCCTGGGCCAAATATATATGATTATTGATTATAGACGAAAACGACGTACATAAGTCTACTATAAATGCGAAAGTAACTCTAGTAGTAGTAGTCTGTCTGTTACCTCTTCGCACTTTAACCGCTGAACCGATTTAGATGAAATTTGGTATGGAGATAGTCCCGGGAAAGGACCATATATATTTCCTTTAGTTTCCTCCTAGTTAGTTTTTATTTCGGAAATCATTTCTTAAGGGGGTGGAGTGGAATTTACTACGGAACTTGAATATAAAAAGTACTAATTCTACGCAGACATAGTCGCGAGCAATGCTAGTTGTTTTTATAAATATCGTTATGACCTATGACTTTGGTTATTTTTACACATAGGCCTACAAAACGGCAGACATGACCTAAAAGGCGAGTCTTAGGCATTTGCAATAAAAATAATAATATTATAAAGGGTTTAATAAAACCATTGAACTCATATTAAAAGGCTATAAAATATGAATATTCCTATTGCATCACCGGCCGTGGCATAATTTGACTACATTAATTGTTAATCGTCTCAAAGACGTCTGGCTACGTGCGTGTTATTTAGTTTAAGTAATAATGGACTTTATTATCAAAGGAACAAGTGTGAAAATTAACTGATAATAAAGTGAAATATAAAGCGGCTATTGAAATTTGCGAATAGTATACCTGCTTGAAGGGCTGTTGGTTAGTAAAAGGGGACTGCTCATAATGTGCAAAGTAAGTTTTGTCTAATTAAAGCTCCATTCACACAAGGCGCAAGAACTTGCATGCAATCATCATCTTCCTCGCGTTATCCCGGCTTTTTGCCACGGCTCGTAGGAGCCTGGGGCCCGCTTGGCGACTAATCCCGAGAATTGGCATAGGCACTAGTTTTTACGACTGCCATCTGACCTTCCAACCCAGAGGGGAAACTAGGCCTTGTTGGGATGAGTCCGCTTTCCTCACGACGTTTTCCTTTACCGAAGAGCAACGGGTAAATATCAAATATTTCATACATAAGTTCAGAAAAACTCATTGGCACGAACCCCCTCGGGTTTGAACCCGCGACCTCCGGATTAAAAGTCGCACGCTCTTACCGCTAGGCCACCAGCGCGCGCGCAGGAGAACTTGCATGTAATATTCGATACATTGCTAACTTCGATACATTGCCAACAATGAATGAATAAAATGAATTAGGGTAATTCGCCAGTAACTGGCCACTGTTAGTAATTGGCCACCCGAAACTAAAAATGAATTCTATTCACCTATAAACAGAATTCATTTTAGTATAAGGCGGCTAGCTATTGAAGGCTTATACTAAAATGAATTCTGTTTATAGGTGAATAGAATTCATTTTTAGTTTAGGGTGGCCAATTATTAACAGTGGCCAGTTACTGGCACATTACCCTATAATGCAATTGACATAGTAAAGTAGGATTAATGCGTAACCCCTACCAGCTGACATTTAAAGGCTCCATGGTGAACAAGAGGCTTTAAAAAAGGGCATTCAAGTGTGGTGAATAATAAAAGCACATGAGAGACAACTGAATAAAAAAGACTTAATCTTTAAGAGCCCATCAACGTGCACACTAGCGCCACTGCTAAATAATCGTGATTATTTAAATTTAACGATAGGTATTCAAATTCAAAAAATACTTTATTCATGTAGGCCTAGCAACAAGCACTTATGAATAGTAATTAGGTATTACATACAGCCTGGCAAAAAAGAGTAGAAATTAAAAAGTGGCAACACTGTAGTGTCGTCCCGTTCTCATATATGTATTGATTTGAAAGGGACGACACTACAGTGTTGCCACTTTTTAATTTCTACTCTTTTTTGCCAAGCTGTAGGTACATATTATCTTAATCTAATTATTTAAAAGTTTGTGCAATAAATGTTTAAATAGGTCCTATAGTGACAGAATAAAAAAAATGCAGAAAATTAGTTTTGCATTTCATGAAGATTGTAAGTCTTTATGTTAACTGGTCTCTGGTAGCATATGTGGAATAGCTGGGACACTATGTGGGACAAGGGTGCATAGCGAGATGTTAGATTAAATAATAGTTACAAGATCTAGACATACTTTTAACTAAATTATTCAGTTATGCTCACTAAATTGCAAACTCCAGTTTTTGCAGGTACGGTTTTTTGCAGGATCCAGTTTTCTGAAGTATGCATGTAGGATCCCGCAAACAGAATCCTCGTGTGAAAGTTACTATATTAGCACCTATACTACTAAAACGGGATCCTGCAAAAAACTGTACCCGCAAAAAAACTGGACGTCAGTGGGAAACAGCTCTAATGGCTCCTCTACACGATTCGCCAAAGTCGGCCAATCCTAGGGACGCAGCTATGCGGTAGAATGAGATAGCAATATCACTTGCTCCCTCTAACGCATAAATGCGTCCCTAGGATTGGCCGACGTTGGCGCATCGTGTAGAGGAGCCATAAGGGTTACACGAATCCGCCGCCAAAATGCCGTTTCCTTACAATCGAAGTAACTCTCTCAAATTTGGCATGAACATTATCGTAACAAAAATTGTTGTAAAATAGAGCAGATATAGGGTACATAGATAAAATCAGATAAATGTTACGTCAATTGTCCATGCCAAGTTTCATGTATTCCAGAATGTCGTATTTGACGCCGAAACCTTTTTAGGGTTCCGTACCCAAAGGCCAAAAACGGGACCCTATTACTAAGACTCCACTGTCCGTCTGTCTGTCACCAGGCTGTATCTCAAGAACCGTGATAGCTAGACAGTTGCAATTTTTACAGATGATGTAGGTATTTCTGTTGCCGCTATAACAACAAATACTAAAAACAGAATAAAATAAATATTTAAGTGGGGCTCCCATACAAGAAAAGTGATTTTTTTACCGTTTCTTGCGTTAATGGTACAGAACCCTTCGTGCGCGAGTCCGACTCGCCCTTGGCCGGTTTTTTATGAAACCTGCTGAATCAAAACTTCGGTCGGCCAAAAAATTTTTTAGAGACTCTCCTAGTAAATTTACAAAAATGACCCCTGCAGCCCTGTAAAAATATTATGCAGTTGACAACCTTCTCATTGTATACAAGTCAAGGCGAATTCCAAGGGCAACTTAGATATGCACTTAATGCACTGTGCATTACTCACATGTCACTGATACTGTAATTACTGGTATACATGTATAAGTTAAGTTTAAAGTGATAATATAAACAGAGGAAGCCATATTAGCAGTAGATTTATTGAAGATGCTTGTGCATATATGAAGTTATCTACTATAGTGGTGGATTTGCACTCCTGGCCCTAGGCCCCAGGCCCTGTAGCAAGTACTGGTCACTAGCCGCCCCTTTCTGAGCACCCATAATATAGACTGCCGCCCCTAATATCTGGCCGCCCTAGTCCTGGCCTACTGGGCATTAGCGGAAATCCGCCACAGTTGGCAAGTTATTATGATCAGCTATGGTTGAAGGCTTAGCTGCAAAAAGCTGATTTGTAATATGTTAAGTACGTAATTAAAAAGGTAACACAAACTACTTTAAGTCCCAAAACTCAGCTAAATTCTACAAGAACTTCATCGTGCAACTTCTTTATCAACTGCCTGAGATGAGTGGTAGACCTTTATAGGCCTCTATATGGCTAACCAGACTATTTTCCAACCCCTCAACCATACCCCAAATTATTTTGATGTATAATAGTTTGAGTGTGTGAATTGCCTTGAAATCAAAGCTATAATATTGCTTATCACCTGACTTACATATGTATGCAAATTTTTAGCTCAATCGGAAATCTCCCGATTTCCGATCGAAGTGGAAGTGGGTAAAATTTACCTTTAATTTACCAGGGTGAGTTAAATAAAAGCTTGTAAAAAGAAGACAGATATCTTAGTCCTTAGTCCTATTAATTATTATTTATTGTACACTTCCCATGGCCTGTTTTTCTTTTGTAACTGGTCTTTTTAATGGTATTATCTGACCTTCTCAATATACCTGCAGCCCATATTCATAAGCATGCATAAACTTTTTTTTCCTTTTTTACCATGTGCAATTAACAGTCGCATATTAATTAGGGAATGCAAATCGGTTATTTTCGGTTATTTTTTGTATGGAAATTATCGGTTATTAACCGAAACCGCGGTTATTTCCATACAAAAAATAACCGATTTGCATTCCCTAATATTAATCAACAAGATAGTGATCTTAATCATAATTTTATTCATGTTCCCTATTGTTTTAACTATTTTTTTGTAACAGCAGAATCACTAAGTAAGCGCTACAGACAGGTCTTATTGCCAATATTATTATTTTTTATTACTCTTTGAGTAGGTACAGGTACTTTATTTTTTTATTGTTACAATTTTGGAAAAAGTAAAATATTAGTAGTGGAGATCAAGGAGAGAGGCTTTTGTACCAAAGCAAAACAAAACACAGGTTAAGAAAAACAAACTCTAAAAAGTGAAACAAATTTATAGTTTGTAAAAGACCTAAAAAGTTGAAGAAAGGTATTAACATGTTCACCCTAGTTTCTGATTATTGTTGATTGCACAGACCAATTCCAATTTGCTCAAAATGTTGCAAACATGTTAACTAATAAGAATGTTATAAACAAACTACATATTTTCAAAGAGAAATGTATATACGTATATGATATATGACACAACTATGTATGCTTATGAGTAGGAGCATAAGTTGTTTGTGTGTGTAACATATGATTCATTGTATATGAGCGTAATCTTGTAGGACTATAATCATAATTACATCTGAACTTTCGCAGTTTAATGAGCGTTTGGGGGGAGTATCTATGCACTGGAAAACATATACGATCAAGATCCAACGACGATAGGCAACATCTGTGTTATGCGTTAGTATATTGAACAGTATTCCAGTACCACATACAAAGAAACAAGTCTCTTACCTCGCCGCTACGAGCTGCAGGAGAGTTTTCTTCGATTTCGTATATGATGTGTGGCAAACCGGCTTCGCCGAGCAGTGAGAATCCAAATCCCAAATTATCACTACGGTTCAGGACCACTAGTCTTTCGTCAGCCATATTCAGTGCACAGCAGCATTGATTACCATGCACAGTAAAATATCACTATGAACACATATAACAAACCGATGCAGAATTTACAGGTAAGGATATTATAATTGATTAACGAAAAATCTTTATAAAATCATGAAGCACGATAAACGACAGCGCACCCAACCAACCAACCAAAGCGAAGGAGACAGATAGCTTACAATACAATATTTATTTCATTCACTCTCTACTAAACATTCATCATCGCAATTTTTTAACATACGAAGCGTTATTTGATGATCCTCGAACAGCTTGGATTTTTTTTTAATTGTTGCCAGTATTTTCGTCAATTTGAAGATCGTAAAATGTGACGTTCCACGAGAAAAGGTACCTTATGAGGGTTTCTAGTTTCGGAGATTTGAAATGTTTTGTAAAGAGGTGAAAAAATGCTCAATTTTTTTTTATTGTGTGAACTGAAACCTTAATGCGTAACGTTTGTTTACCTGTTTTTATTTTTGTTATAAGTTAGTTATAAGCCTAGTAATGTCGTCTCAGAGTTTAGTAGAAAAGGTACCTTATGGAAAAAATATTGAAAATTCCCAAAAAAACTAGTCAATACGGGAAAAGAAGTTTGGTAGAGAACTGTATTAGCATTCTGCAAAACTAATTTGATAATTTCAGTTCTGGTTGGGGCGCCTCGCAAATATTATAACCGTACATAGACCGACATCACAAATCCAAGTAGACTGCTATTATACCAAAGTTACTCTCGTCAAGTCTTTCTTAACTAGAATAATCTTCATTTGGTTTGGTCGCATGCAGTAAATCAGCCATTGGTTTGCTGAAAAATGCCAATACCCGACGCATTACCTTATGGAATATCTGAGGTCATTGAACCTCAATGCCGCTTATCTTCAATAGCAACCGAAATATATTATTGATAAGAAATAGACGATTTATACCATCTTAACCCCAAAATATTATTAGTTTATCCTAACTGTTCCATCATCATCATGCCTCATCATGTAACTTAATCACAAGGTACCTTTTCATTACATACAAATAATTGGTCTTTTTTAAGATTATTATGACGAAGAACTAATTAAATTTGGGGCAGTTTAATGTGAATTAATATTTTCTATTCATAAAAGATAAACTGTAATATGATTGATATTTTGTAGTGATGTATTATTAGATTTATTTCCATAAGGTACCTTTTCGTAAATGTATGGAGCAAATACTGTTATTGTTATGTAAGTTTAAAGTGGCATAAGGGGTTAAATATAGTATTTAGTTGGGGTTTTACGATTTATTTCATTTGAATGACAGAATTTCTTTCATATGTGCTCAGAAAAATTGATTGTGTGTCACATTAAAAGTAAAAATATTCAATTTTGTGATTTTATATAAAAAAGTCAGAAAATACATTTTCACCTCTTAATCGGTATTGTTTTTTGCTTAAACTGTCTGTCAGTGTCGTTTTCTAATAGATAAAATTTAAATCTTGAGAGCTCATTGCAATCAATCGTGAAAATTAAATAAAACTTTATTTTCAAGAGATTGGTTAGTATACACATAAATCAGTCGATATCAAAAGTTTCTATTTGCATTACAGAACAAGTCGCAATATTTTTTTAATCTCAGATATATAAGGTATTATTATTTGTAGTCAACTATGTAACTTACTTCAGGAACATAGTTTTTTAGGCGGCTAAACTTAAAACTTCTCTATCGTAAAGTTGCTCATTTCACAACATTATTTTCAAAAAATCATATCTCTGTAACTACGCAACCTAGAAGGTTGATCTTTTGTGTTATCGATAGCTTATTTATTGTAGATTACTGGGGTATGCATAACTCCATACCCGCCATAAGGTACCTTTGACCGTGGGACGTCACAAATGTCTTTTTATTATATCACAGACTACATATATACTTTATGATTATATTGAGTAACTTCATTGAACTTCATGGAATAGGTAACTTGGAATAAAACAACATTTATAAAAAAATATACATTATACATTCGTTAGCGATTTCTTCAACAAAAGTATCGAAAGGAGTGTCAAATGAAAATCTTGTGCTTGCGAGCTGTCAAATGAAATCGATAAGTCGGTTTGTTTTTCGTGACTCAGTCAGTATTTCGTGCGCCTGCGCTGTCTTCACTTCGGTTTAACTTGTGAAAACTGTGACTGAAGTTTAAAGTTTTAAACTTTTTTTTTGATACTGTCGGTCTGTAAAAATGTATATCGTATCAAATTTTGTGAAAGTTACTGTACCAAACTATTTAGCTGGACTACCTATACCAGATTCATTTGGCGGATGGTTCCGTTTAGGAGGTGAGACAAAGGGTTTTTTTTTTCCTTATTCGTAGAAGCAATTTATCTCATGACTAACGGTATATTAACAGTCGTGACAATTTATGCCTAACCTTGAATAATTGTCCTAGATCTAGTTGCTGACCTTGATTAAATTAATCTGATTAGATAGATAGGGCATTGATCCCTGTTAACTAAACTTTTAAAACTAATTTTCAACTTGCTTTATAAAAAGCATTTATGAATACCAATTTATTATTGCTGCCTTTATAAGTTATTAAAATGATAATGCATTTGTTTTGTTACTTACCTATTTGACTTTAAGCTGGCTAGTAAAAATAACAATATTCCTAATGACACTATCCAACAGCATTTTTTTTTAGAAATTTGTGTTAAAATTAGAAAGAAGTGAATATGCATAGGAGTTTATATTGAATTGAATAATGTTTTTATTCCAGTAAAAGATTGGCTTGCTTTGATTCCACCTACAATTGTGATTGGTGGCATAAGTTATTACTCCTATCAAACTATAAAGCAAGCAAGAGCCATGGGACGAATCAACCCAATGATAAGATTACATGAGAAAAAAGTTGTAGACTTTATTGAAATTGAGGATATTGGTGAAAAAATGTCATTATGCAGATGCTGGAAGAGTAAAAAAGTGAGTTTATTTTTATTATTTTTTCTACTGTATAATGTTTATCACAAAACAAACCATATAGCATGATCATGTGAGTTGTGACCCAATTATATGAATTATCTAAATGCATTACATAACAAAATGCTTTATTGTGATAAAGTTATCAGATAGCATGTCAAATCATTGTTCGTTGAGATAGCATTTCCTTGTAGAACTATAAATTGTATTACCTATGTAATGCAATTTAAATAATAATTACATTATTTTTTACAGTGGCCCCTCTGTGATGGTGCTCATGGCCCTCACAACCGTGCTACTGGAGACAACACTGGTCCTGTCGTTATCCGCAGAGTTAAACCAGAGGAAAGCAAGTAATTTTGTATTGATACAAGCATAGCTTGTATTGATACAAAACCTTTTAATGCAGGGTGATATGTAATGTGATTACTTAATATACATATAATGTATGTTACTTAGTAAAAATTTGTTACCATTTATTATCATTGAATAGAGATAAGGTTATCCATATACAATTGTTGCTTATAATTTTATAGTCATTGGTTTACTATTTGTAATAGTACAATTGCCTTTTTAAAAAGTATTATTTGCCAATATTTAACGATACGTAAATAAAATAGTTAATGTGAAACATTTTTAAGTATGAATCAAAGTATGATTATGTGTGGAGACTTGACCAATTTCAAATTATTCATGTAAGTTTTATGTGATATATTTTGGTGCAAATAATTACGATTACATTCCTATACCTACTATTTTTATTGTTTATTTTTATATTAATGTGAATTAAAATAATGATATTTATGGCTTTCTGTTTTATTTACACCTTGAAGCCACTTAAATTAAAGCTATCATGGTAGGTATTTGCCAAGAACATTTATACATTTTTTTTTTCAAAATCTTTTTCCTTATATAAGTAAACTTTAACTTATTCTCCTTTTTTTTTTACAAAGGAAAATAAACTTTTAACTTACTTATTTTTTATACTTATACTACTTTACAAAGGGAATATGTTAAGAAGATTAATTAGTTAAATAGCTCATTTAACTGATTATAATTATCATTTAATTTTACTCGTTGAATTATTTAGTCTGTACGGAAAGAGAAGAGTCGTAGAATGTATTGGTTCCCATATAATCCACAACGTTTCTCTTTCCGCACAGACTTAGCCCCCGTTTGCATGGGAGCTTTTTCAACGCGCGTTAAAAAAGCGCTTGAATCTGTCTGCACTCTAAGGCCCCGTTCGCACGGCAGCTTTTTCAACGCGCGTTAAAAAAGCGTTTGAATGACACAAATGGATAACCATGTATGTATTCACACGAAGGCGGTTTTTAAGCGCGGCGCTTTTTTATCGAGCACTGTTCGATTTTCGGCGTTGAGCGTTGGCGTCAAATTGAATAGACCATACGGAAATCCGTGTATCTGTTCTCACAAGCGTTGAAAAAGCGCCGGCGCTGCTGTCAGTTGGCTGTCAAGTGTTAATTTTTGGTGTCAATCGTCAAGATTATTATTAGTTTCACCTTAAAAATGTCAACTTATGCTTACAAATTCCTGAAATATTCAAGCTATATTAGTAGTAATAGCAAAAAAGTATGGCTTTTCTGAGATGCGTACGTGGCAGTACGACTCACAAGTGATTTTTAAGCGTTCATATGAACACAAATATTGGAAACGGTAAAAAAGCGCCAACGTCGGGTTTTAACGCAACGCTTTTTAAGCTGTCGTGCGAATGGGGCCTAAATTCGATTTAACGACCAAGGCTTAAAGTCGAAAATCCAACAACGTTTGATAAAAAGCGCCACCGCTGTCGTGTGAATACATACATGGTTATCCATTTGTGTCATTCAAACGATTATTTAACGCGCGTTGATAAAGCTACCGTGCCACGGGGCCTTAACGTCTAAATTTTTTGGGGTTCCGTAGTTAGAACGGAACCCTGGTGTCACTTTGTTTGCCGCATCACTAGGAGCAAGACGTCATTTATGACGTATGTCAACATTGACGTTTGTCACCAGCGTTATTATCCAAACTCGTCTGTTTGACCCCTACATACACCTAAAAAATCGTTTGCGTAATAATTTACATCCAAAGTATCTCAAATTGATAGAAAATTAAATTAACATAATAAAAAATGTATCTAGTGTCGAATTTGGTCAAAGTTACTATTCCTAACTACTTAGCAGGACTGCCGATTCCTGACTCGGTTGGTGGATGGTTTCGTCTCGGAGGTAAGTCCCGTTTTGATTGTATTTGTACTATTTGGAAACGTTAATCCCTTGAGCCTTACGTATCTTGATAACAACTCTAACGCGTGATAGCTTCAGATAAAATAAAATAAAGAATCATCGTGCTTTTAGTTCAGAAGATGACATACTTTCAAATCGTTTATGTTTGAGTCCTAGATAGAACAGTAATCACTGCACGCTATCTAAAAATTAACAATCCAGGCAATTATGCTATTAACGAGAATATAACAATTAGTATCTATATCTAATAACAATTAGTAATAAAGTGTTAACAAACTCATACATCACACTAAAATGTACTTAAAAAAATGTACTTACTTTTTTGTGTTTTAGGAGTTAATTAATTTGTACAGCCGTTATGTAATCACTTATGTTCTCATTTTGTTACCAAGTAACAATACATTTATCACCATCAAATTAAAGTTCTAATGTAGGTCAACATTGTATATCAAAGTAATCACTTGTTAAGCAATGTGTCATGTAATTTGGTACTTAATGTGTCAATGTGTAATACTTAATGATTAAAACCTTAGCAGGCTTGCATAAGGCCAGATGTGCGTGTGCAAGTAGCGAAAGTTTAAAAAAAGTTGGAAAAGTTGTCAGAAATTTCAGGAAAATCGCATAGGAAATTAAGGAAACATTCATTTTGGAACAGAATATCAATCCCCATACAGAAATATTGGAACTTTCTGAAATTTTTTAATGGGGATGATTTGCAGTTTCGGAAACTTTCCGATATCATTATGCACAAGTAACTCTGTAGTATGTTAATGAATACTTATTTACAAATTAAACTTACTTGCCTATAAGATCAGGAGTTATGTTTTTATAGTTCAACTCCTAAATCTTCAGATTTTTATGACTCGCTTATTGATTTTTATTGTGGTATGCTTAATTGAGCCCATTTTTGACTGATCATTTAATTCTTTCCAGTGAAAGATTGGCTAGCCCTAGTTCCTCCAACGCTTGTAATTGGAGGTATCTCCTACTACTCGTACCAGACCATCAAGAAAGCGCAGGCCGGCGGCAACGGGCATGTGAACCACTGCGTGAGGAAGGACATTGACAAGGTTGTGGACTTCATTGATATTGAGGATATCACGGAGAAGGCTGTGCTGTGTCGATGCTGGAAGACTAAGAATGTAAGTAAAGAAATATTAATTATGTGTGTGATTGTATTCTTAACCTCCTAACTAATATGGATGGTTCTAATCTACCCTTATTACTTCAATTCAATCTAATTTAAAGCATTTTCAATAGAGATCAGTCTCCTCCCCCCCTAAATTGAACTTTCAAGGGGTCTGTTTGAGAAACCCTGTGTTCTTTTACATTATAACTGTATACATATAATAACTGTATATGAATGATAAATACAAATCTTCATTGTATAACCGCAAAAAAAATATACAAGGAAACACACATAATACATAAAGACAGAGGTAAACAAAAGGCCTTTTCGATCTCTTCCAGACAACCTTCAAGTAGTGGAGAAATTAAACTCTAAATTCAACCAATGATTTTCATCAAATATGAATTTTAATTTTAAGTGTCGTTCGCCTCGCGCTTTTAGTTCCCTACGTAATTCGCATAAAACCAATACTTTGTAGGACCGTGGTTGTACGTTTAAAGTATAATTATGATACTTCCGGAATTTTCCGGTCCAGTGATTATCTGGAGCACCAATTACAGTCCATGTTATTTTTTATCCAGTATGTATGAAGTCCACTTGGCAGGTGTGAAAATACTTAGAATAGAATTCTTTATTGCGAAACCATGGTACATAATTTGTTACAGAAAAAAAATGTGGAAACACATGGCACCCAGTGAGGGCATCGCAAATAAATCTTACATCTAGGTACTTATTTTCTGTAGTACATTGATAAAGTAGGAAGTTAGCAAAACATAATATTATGTTTTTTTTCAGTCACCAATTCTTCTAAGTACAGTACTAAGAAAGAACAGAAAAAAGAAAGACACACACACAGAACTAAAAAACAGAAATAAGAAATAATACTTATGTTAGTAATTTGCTTTGTCATTCTTTTATGTGAAAACTGGTTTAGTGCTCCTAAATGTTTATAGTTTCAACTACCATCCTAGAATTATATGAACGTTTATACTATGAAGTATTTGAACAAATTAAATTATTTTTCAGAAAATATTTTAATTTGTTTTTATCAAGTAGAAACACTACTATATAAATTATAAACTGAAATAAATGTCATATACTAAGAAAAAGTGACCAAGGCCTCCAGTGCCCCAGGCTGGAATCGAACCAGCGTCCTCTGCTATCGCGGCAGGTGCCTGAACCACTCGGCCACCGGGCCACAGCGACATTAGTCAAATTTTCCAAGTATATGCACTTCCTACTGAAGGCTTGTGGCGCCCCCTGGCCATCTCTAAGGTAGAACAGTATGGTTCGAACCTTCTATCTGGATCATTCTCATGATGATACCGAGCTAGCGAGAGAGATGGCGCTGCCAATCAATACTATGAAGTATTTGAACAAATTAAATTATTTTTCAGAAAATATTTTAATTTGTTTTTATCAAGTAGAAACACTACTATATAAATTATAAACTGAAATAAATGTCATATACTAAGAAAAAGTGACCAAGGCCTCCAGTGCCCCAGGCTGGAATCGAACCAGCGTCCTCTGCTATCGCGGCAGGTGCCTGAACCACTCGGCCACCGGGCCACAGCGACATTAGTCAAATTTTCCAAGTATATGCACTTCCTACTGAAGGCTTGTGGCGCCCCCTGGCCATCTCTAAGGTAGAACAGTATGGTTCGAACCTTCTATCTGGATCATTCTCATGATGATACCGAGCTAGCGAGAGAGATGGCGCTGCCAATCAATACTATGAAGTATTTGAACAAATTAAATTATTTTTCAGAAAATATTTTAATTTGTTTTTATCAAGTAGAAACACTACTATATAAATTATAAACTGAAATAAATGTCATATACTAAGAAAAAGTGACCAAGGCCTCCAGTGCCCCAGGCTGGAATCGAACCAGCGTCCTCTGCTATCGTGGCAGGTGCCTGAACCACTCGGCCACCGGGCCCGGCCGGCTGTGGCCCGGTGGCCGAGTGGTTCAGGCACCTGCCACGATAGCAGAGGACGCTGGTTCGATTCCAGCCTGGGGCACTGGAGGCCTTGGTCACTTTTTCTTAGTATATGACATTTATTTCAGTTTATAATTTATATAGTAGTGTTTCTACTTGATAAAAACAAATTAAAATATTTTCTGAAAAATAATTTAATTTGTTCAAATACTTCATAGTATTGATTGGCAGCGCCATCTCTCTCGCTAGCTCGGTATCATCATGAGAATGATCCAGATAGAAGGTTCGAACCATACTGTTCTACCTTAGAGATGGCCAGGGGGCGCCACAAGCCTTCAGTAGGAAGTGCATATACTTGGAAAATTTGACTAATGTCGCTGTGGCCCGGTGGCCGAGTGGTTCAGGCACCTGCCGCGATAGCAGAGGACGCTGGTTCGATTCCAGCCTGGGGCACTGGAGGCCTTGGTCACTTTTTCTTAGTATATGACATTTATTTCAGTTTATAATTTATATAGTAGTGTTTCTACTTGATAAAAACAAATTAAAATATTTTCTGAAAAATAATTTAATTTGTTCAAATACTTCATAGTATTGATTGGCAGCGCCATCTCTCTCGCTAGCTCGGTATCATCATGAGAATGATCCAGATAGAAAGTTCGAACCATACTGTTCTACCTTAGAGATGGCCAGGGGGCGCCACAAGCCTTCAGTAGGAAGTGCATATACTTGGAAAATTTTACTAATGTCGCTGTGGCCCGGTGGCCGAGTGGTTCAGGCACCTGCCGCGATAGCAGAGGACGCTGGTTCGATTCCAGCCTGGGGCACTGGAGGCCTTGGTCACTTTTTCTTAGTATATGACATTTATTTCAGTTTATATGAACGTTTTCCTATTTTATTTTGTTGTCGAATTTTTTTTCATAAAATTTGGTGAATAGGTCATCAATCATCATCATAGAGTTCCATAATTATGTCCTAAATCCTAAACAATCTTTCTCTGAGTTACGGAAAAGTGTGGTATTCTCGTAATAACTCCACTGGAAATTACATACATTTTTTCGGGACAAGTTGTGATTTCGTATTTATTTCGCCCAGAATGAGGAGGTCTTCAAACCAGCTAAATTTTATCCAAAAGTAACGAAAAAAAAAACGAAATATCGGCTTTTATGAAACTTAAGTAGTTTTAACATGATTTCAAAAACTAGTGACTGAAAACTAATGTAATCTGTTCCAGTGGCCGTACTGCGACGGTACGCACGCCTCCCACAACAAGGAGACCGGCGACAACGTCGGCCCCGCCATCGTGAGACACAAGGCCACCAAGTAAACGCCACGCGGACATATATCTGGGATCAGTGCCATCGAAACTGCCGGTTAGGTTTACTATGGACATAAAGTCAGGTACAGAAACGCCACAGACGGTCGTTAGTTTTGCACCGATGCAATTTATAATTTTAAATTATTATCCTAACTTTACCCTAATTAGGTCCACGTTAACTATCACTAGTAGTGAACGAAATTACGTGCCAATACTTAGGTACCATTCTCTAATAGCTAAACGGAAGTAATACGACTCTGTTTGTTAAACTATTAGAGGGTTGCAGATACTTTTGGCATAAAGTGGCGTAGTGTGAACTAATCTAGCTGTGGGCGAAACCACATCTGCGAGGCCCAAGGTAATAAAAAAGGTTGGCTTTGCGAGGCCCCTCTAAGTGCGAGCCCGGACCGACACGTACTGCAACCCTATGAGGTACAGAACATTACGGCTTACGGCCCAAAGAATCTGGAACTTTCTGGATGCAACGGGCATTCAGGCGCGGATCCAGCCCTCAAAAAAGGTTGTGGTCACAGCCACTCCAAGATCGGTTAAGTGGGGGTTCAGGGGACCTGATGATTCCCCGACCAATAAATTCGCAGAGGGATCCCAAGCGATTTATTTCAGTCTATTCACACTTAGATAGATAACTACGCTAAAAAACTCCTTCGGCTGTAAATTAAAAGCTGGCATTAAGCTAGAAATAATTGCCCCTGTTAGTAAATAATTAGGGCTCTGTATTCAGCTGGGGTACCTACCCTAATTACCACCATCAACCAATTTTTAGCAGATTGTCGATTCGCTTACACCGTTTCGCCGAAAATGGTTTCGCAGAGTCGTAGATGTAACTTTTGATCGACTATAGTTCGTTTTTTTTAACATTAGAAATAAGGCAAACAATCTTGATGTGTCTTTTAATGGTAAAACACATTTTAAAAATAAGTTACGGCAAATATGTAACAATTATGAATCTAATACGATCATTTATATTCTTCTGCTTTCATAAGTAATAGTTACTGATTTTTAAAAAGCGTTTATCAATTAAAAGACCTGTCAAGATCGCTTACCTTCTTTCAAGTTCTTTCTAATGCTAAAAAAAAAAACGAATTATAACTTTTGGTAGACTCTTGATTCACATATCATTCAGTTCGCTTCTGTGTAAATTAGCAGACCAATAATTAGACGAATTTCATTTGGTAGAGTAATCTTTTCATCAAGCAACCTTCAGTCGAGTAACGTTTTATAAAAAAAATTAAAGTTTTTGTCAAGTGGCACTCGATCACACTACCAGGCCTATTCGGATTTCGAGATAATCACAAGATCTAGAAACGATTTAGAGAACAACTAGATCTACATTAGATATCGACTAGATGTGACTTGGATATCTAAGTCATAACTTGTCGAAATCGTTCAAAAGGACCTCCAGAATCGCGGAAACGTCAAATTTGACATATCTATCTTACAAAAATCTTTAAATTATCCATATCGTAACTTGTTGAAGTCTAGTAGAAATCTAATTCATTTTCCGAATCGAGCCGTACATATAAGTATAAGTAGTGTGGACGGTTTTACCTGTGGACACTGCCGGTATTTAAAGAACTACTAACGATAGACTACCATCGTGAACTTAAAAAAAATATTTTCTTATATTACTAACAATTAGTTATTCACCATATTTATAAATGTACGGAGATTTTTTTGGATCTGAAAAAAAATTATGGTAATAACTTGTAGTTGTATATAATAAAAGTGTTATTTTATTAATAGGTAACTAAATTTTTATCCTCGTAATATACGTGTTTTTTGTGAATTCGGTAAATGATACTAGTGTGTAAATAATCACAAAATAAGCTTCAACGGTTTTCTACAATTTTCGCATTTCGCCAGATGTTTAATTGATAACTAAATAGTATGGTGAGAAATATTTAATTTATTCTGAAATGCATTTATAAGGGTCGATAAAAATAATACAGTATAATGAGTAACATAAAAATATTAAAAACTAAATTTAAAAACTAAAATTAAAAACTACCTAAAATTAAAAACTAACTAAAATTAAAAACTACCTAAAATTAAAAACTAAACTAATCTAAACTAAAGTAAATCTAAAAAAGGCCCCCGCGGCATTGTGCCAAAGATGCTGGCAGCATTCCCTCGCTGAATGGCAATACTAATGCGTTGCGAGAGAAAGCTGCCAGCTCTCTGGTCACCGGTGGTATCGGCCAGCTTTTTCGACAGTTCTTTAAAAAGAACATGAGCGCTTGGACCCCACGGCCCCAGTGTCTCGACACCGAATGCCACAAAATGGTATTGGGGGCCGAGACCTTGATACTTTGAAAACTTTTTGTTTTCAGCCGCCTCGGCAGCCGCCCCAGCCCTGGACGAAGTTCTTGGTAGATGGGACGGTGCCAGTGTATCGACGCATGTGGCGTCCCAGACTAGCACCCGTCCCATCTTCCACGGGACCAGGGACATACCGTCCGGTCTCTTGCCGTCGTCCCTCAAAACGCCGTTAGGTTCGAGGATAGCTGGCGCATTGACGGTGGCAAGAGACCGGCGGATGATATCATTTAGGGCAGCGTGCCTGGAGAGGCGGCCAGCACTTAACCGACAAGAGAGGCCGTGGTGTCCAAGCACGTCGACGGTTGCGCCGCAGGGGCATCCGTGGGGGGCGCAGACCTTGACCCCTAGCCTAAGGCTTACGGCTAGGCGTAGGGTATCCGGTTCTAAATATGTACCAGAGGGGGGGGAGGGGTAGGCATGCAGCCACTGGCCGGATTCCCGTTCTGCAGCAGCGAGCAGCCGCGCACGTGTATTAGGACCATCAGAGCTGGAAAGTAGTACCTCAAAGTTAATTTTGCACAAAGTGTCGTCCCAGCAACGTTGAATATGTAATTTTGAAGGTAAATCTTGACCCGGACAAGCCGTCAGCCAGGCGTCTCTAGCTTCCGTCAAGCACGCCGTCTCGTAGTTTAAAGGGCAGGCCCTTAATATTTTTCCTACGAGGGAGGAAGTGCCATGGACGGAAGATAGAAACGCCGGCAAAGCAACGCTAGAAATTTTGCGCGTACCCAGCCCACCGAATCTGATGGGCAGGCACGCCTGGTTCCAAGAATGCTCGCTAAGCTGTATATTTAGAATGGTTTCAAGGGAAGATCTAATAAGGTTGTCAATCGGTAATAAGGAGTTTTGGTGTTTCCAAAATGGACAGCAGCGGAGCAAATAAGTAAATTTTGGTACGAAAAGGCAGAATTTTAGAATAGTCAGAGCGGAATGAGAATTGATGTCGTTCAGGCAATCGGCGCAGTTTTTGAATTTAGTAATCGTGTTTGTGATAATACTGGGGATGGCTTCTTCGAAAATTGGTGACCCTAGGAGGTTTAGAGAGTCCTTATTGACTACTTTTATATTGGGAGTGAGGGCTTGAAATTTTTGTACGATGTCGGGATTGTAACGGTTTAAATATAATTCGCACTTCGCGAAATTCAATTCCAGCCCTATAAGCTTAAATTTATTTTTTATTTCCGAAAGGTCTGCTAGTACTGTGTTTACATCTCCTCCTAGGGTGCCATCATCTAGGTACCAAACGTTAAATTTTGAATTTAGGTTTTGAACAACTGGATTGATAGCTAAACTGAAGATGGCTGGTCCGAGAGGGTCGCCCTGCTGGCAGCCAACTTCGGAGGAAAGTTCGTGGTTTTTGTAAAGTAATTTCGACGGATATGCATAGCAATTTAATAAATAGTTATAAAGTTCCGGAGCGTGGTTGTTGACTTCAGCAAGCAGGGCGTCCCTATTGAGCGAATTGAAGGCATTTTTGACGTCAATTTTTAGGAGTACCTCACACTGGTCATTGAACAGGCAGGTGCGAAGGGCATGGACGGCGGCTTCGCACCCACCTTTAGTACCAAAACCAAGTTGTACCGGTTCAAATTGTTTTTGCAATTTCGAGAGTACGTGACGCACGGATATTTTAGAAGTTAAACGTCGAAATGTTGAACCAACAGCAATGGGCCTGATTCCCCCGTCTTTTTTTGTGAGGGCTATAAGATTTGCGCCGTAAATAATGGGTACAAAGAGGGAGTTGACTTTTCCGGAAAGCATGAGGTTGACAAGTTTGGTGAGGGCGATAATGAGGCGTTTGCCTGTATCGCCGACGCAGTGTGAGGTTAAATCTTTAAGGTGTTGTGGGGATAACCCGTCTAAACCCGCTGCAGAACCCGTTTTGAATGAAAGAATTGCATTTAATGTGTCCTTATCCTGAACTTGAAGACACACGTTGGGTTCTGTAGGCGGATCTAGGAAGTATGGAGTTGCTGGGGCGGACGGGTGTTTGTCGCGTAGAGCCGAAAGTGTTTCAGTCGAGTCCACAGACAGTACGTCAGTTGAAAAAAGCAAACGTGCAGCTCCTTTCAAGTCACCATCGCTCACTTTTCCCTCTACAGTCTTTTTCAAGTTGTTGCATGAACTATAAGAAAGATGGTTGTTTAGATGATAAATGGGAATCTGGTGATTAAGGGGGTGGGCACAGTTGTTTTTTATTTTTTGAGTAAGTGATAGTCGATTATTGTCTAAAGTAGCATGAAGAGTGGAAAATGAGAATGTAAGAAGGTTTTCCCAGGAATCTAGGCTATTGCTTTGTACGCATGTATTGATGACATCGGTTAGTCGGGTTGCTACGGCAATTCTTGCACCACGCGGTATTCTTTTAATTACAGGAATGTTGTTTTTAAGGTGGCTGAGGTGGAGATGGAAGTAGTTTACGTTCTGCTGAGGTGTTGACGGACTGGGTTGGGGCCCTACGGCGGGTGGGCATGTAGCGATGATGTGCGAATTTGTAGTTTTGTGACATTTTCCTATATGAATATTCAGGCCGTGAGTTGTTGAGAACGATTTGTGGCACTGATTGCAAGGAAATGCTTGTGAAGACGAGCTGCCAGTGGCTGCCGTAGAGGTCTGCATCCACCAAGGCTTAAAACTAAGAATGTGTAAAAACTAGAACTTACGTTAAAATAAGATAAACCATACGAAAACTATAAGATAATACAATGTTTACAAAAATAATAAAAAACTGAGATGACAAATGTCAGCACTGTCACATCGAGGGCGCAGTCCCCGGGCGCAAACGGAACTTCTTTTTTCTTTGTAGGATGCTGGGTTATTTTCGGCCTTTGGAATCTGCCGCAGATAAAAAGACAGCTTTGCACGCTTCGATAAAATATTCTTCTTTAAGTTAGTGGTTTGACATATGGAAAACTTCAGAGTAGACTATTTTGTGAAAATGCGAAAATACATAGTATGGTTAATTTAAAGGAGGTAGAGTACCTAGTGTACCTGTGGACACCCTGACTAACGAAAAATCAAGCGTTATTCGTCTAAAACTTTGCGTACTAAACGATGATTCCGAGGTCTTTGTAGACCCTGGAGACAATATCAAGTCCAAAATAATTGCTGAAAAGTTGTACCAAGAATATTGTCCATACCTAGGTACAAAACCTGCCTAATATCATACAGTCCTAGGTACAAACAGTAGTCGTATCGTACCTATGGACAAAAATATCAATTTTAACATTTTCTAAATTTAGCTAACGTGATAAAACATAGAACTAGTCTGCAATTATAGACTATTTAATTATTGTTCGAAAGAAATAAATAAGTTTTTGACATTGTCAATAGTTTATGATTTATGAACAAAATAAGGCCAAAATCTGGAAAATGTCCACATGTAGAGCAGTGCCCCTATACTTAAAAAGTAGTCGGAATTTTACCAAAAATGGCATGCGATTTTTTGTAAGGTCTATGCCCTGGCCCTTTTCATACCCATATAGACCTGCGCTCTAAAACTCCTATGACTGTCAATTAAAAGCTGGAATTATTTTAAGAAATTGCTATGATAGTTTGGTATCATTCTACGAAAAGTAAATCTGCGTATCGAACAACTGACTACTCTGCGTACTTATACCTAATGAAATTCTGCCAAATGTTCCTCTGCCAAAGCGTCTGCGAAACAAAAATCGGCGTAATTCTACTCGGGGAATCAATAGGGCACCCTATTAGGGTTGTGGGCATGCCCACCGTGCCCACAACGGTGGATCCGCGCCTGCGGGCATTAGTAATGAACTTTAAAGGGCCGCCACAATAGATCAATGCTAGTCGATGCGACACTCAAAGGCCCACAATACCACAATAATAATAATAAATAATAAGTGCGAGCCCGTGGGCGAGGGCCCCGTTCGGCCACGCCTAGCTACGCCACTGGCACATTGTTCTATACTTTACTATTGGTACTGACTGTACATTTTCAAAAGTTTTTACACGCATTATCTATTATGTGCAGCGAAATCTTTTACCGTGTAATAATCTTAGCCCTGATAAAGTATATGTATTGGTAAATATTGATTACTTATAGATACTCTCATACGCTGTTATCTTAATACGCGTTTAAGATCATGATATTACCCGAATACGTGCAAAAAGATATACGGTAGGTAAAGATTTTAGAAATATTTACGAAAAGCTAAAAGCCAAGTCACAATGCAACGTACCTACAAAAATATAAGAGTCCAAAAAATAAATGTTCTTCAGTTTCCTTCTAAAGTACATATGATCCAGATATATGTCTGTGTTATTTTATAAAGCAATGATTGGATTATTTAGTAAGTATAATTGGTACATACATGAGCATCTAATGGTAGCTTGAAAATTGTACAAACATGTAGGTATTATTGTCCGTATATATCGCTTAGATTCCTTAGATGATAAGTAGAAAGTGTATTTATACGAGCTTAAATATTACGACAATAACTTCTCGCTCCTCGTAAAAAGTTAACCATAATATAAAAATGTGTTTCTGTGATTCCTAGTATTTTATCATTTTGTAAAGCGAGGAATTTCGGAATATTATAGTTTGTATCGACGCTTTGATCTGTTTTTATCAATGGTTAAAACGAAAGCTTATTGCTACATTTTTTCTTGCATTTTAAGATATTTTTTAACTTTTTTACTTTTGTTTTTGAAACTGTTCACTTTGAAATAAAGTACGGATTGTTATTGCTCTTAATATCGTTTTATTCAAATGTAAGTCCTGTGGGTATTGAAATAAGACACATAATCTTAGTAAATAAGTTTATTAAGGCTCCCAAATGCTGGTTCCTTACATTAATCACATCACAGACATGTATTGACTTTATATTACAAATAAATAACATTCCTCATATGCCAATCTAATAAGACTCACTCCAAATATAATAAGTTATCCAAAACCTATGGCACAACACACTCGAGGTCACAATGCCATAGTTATTTAAGTATAAGACGAAACGAAACCTTATTTTTATTAAAAAAAACTTACTAAGAAATATCTACCTGGAACTATAGTGTAATATTGTCCTATGTAACGCCGCTTTTCACAATTTTTGGTTAAACTAAGTTGATTGAGTCCCCTGCCATGCAGTCAACCTTAGAAAGTCCACGAGGATTTAATATTTATTCCAATTATTAGTAGGTACAGTCGCCATCAGATATATTGGAGCGGCCGAGATGCTGTGAGAATATCTGAACACGCGCTCTAACGCCTTGACGATAGAGGCGTGTTCAGATATTTGTGAGCACCTTGGCCGCTCCGATATATCTGACGGCGACTGTACAATAAAATGTTGACCTAGGGCATTCTAGAAAAGTGTCGGGTAGGTACGTGAGGTTATTTTTTAACACTGCTGATAAAGTTAAGAAGCCGATAATCTGATAACTTATCTTTAAATGTAATACAGATTTCTGCAGGTTATTATCCTTTTGACCGCCACAGACGGCTGTCGGAAAGTTTTGCCAAGGACGCCAACGACGGCTACGGCCGTCAGCTTCGCCAATGTAATAGAGACTTACGCGGGACTCCGTAAAGTTCAATTTTGCTTAAATAATGGCGATCGGGACACCGGCATATTCCTTCGCTTTCTGGCGCTCAAAACGTTAAACATAACATACAGAGGGGCAACCGCCAAAACCGAAATTCGCAAATTGCGTGGATCTTTCTCTTTTACTCCAATGCAGGCGTAATTAGAATGACAGAGAAAAATACCCGCAATTTGCGAAATTCGATTTTCGCTGTTATAGCCCAGATTTCTGCATGTTATTAAAGTAGCTTCCATACGCGTCACGTCCCTGGCAACGTAGACCTATTTGTGGAATGCCCCACCTGTCCTTAAGTGCTAACCACGTGCTAACTTTAACTTAATAAGACACGTACCACGTGTCCCAAAATTCAACGATAAGCTGGCACCAGAAGATGGACCTGCTCATGACTACTCGAGGAAAAAAAAGAAAAAAAATATGTCTCAATTTATTATGGAATTACAAAAAAAATGAAAGTCGACACCCCTAGTGGTATTTTATAACGACCATGTCTACAATTTTTCAATTTTTTTTTTTTGATTTTTCCTGGAGTAGTCATGAGCAGGTCCATCTTCTGGTGCCAGCTTATCGTTGAATTTTGGGACACGTAGAAATAAATCGCAGACTGTACCTCAGGAGCTGTTATTCTGCTAGCTGTTTTGGAGACTTAGAATAACTTAGCTTCACTCTGAGAAAAATATTTATACAATCAATGCTCTTTGACTTGGGAAAAAATACCCACCGATGTATTAAATAGCGATAGCTGTTCAGATACCTACTATCGAACAACTTCATTCTTGACCCACTGTGAAACAGGGATGTTGCGAATATTCGCATCCGCAACCGCGGAACTTCCGCATTATTTTCAAAATCCGCACCAGCATCCGCATCCGCATAAAATCGATGCGGAGCTTAATGCGGATGCGGATGTCGAACAAGTCGGTACAGGAACGTCTTAGCGGCGGCGTAAGTGCTAGGTAATTTCGTTATTACCTATTTTGAAATCGTCTAAATCCAGGAAAGTCGACCAAGTTACTGTTTATTAAATATAACGCACCTATATTCTTTCTCAAATCTAAACCTTTCGTTTTTTTTAAATAAAAAATACTAAAAATGTAATATTTGACGTTTTTTAAGTACCTAACCTTGACATCTGCATCCGCAACATCCCTGCTGTGAAACCCTTTCACATCATCACGTTCCATCATTCACGTAATCATACATATGTCGCGTCGCTAGTGCCTATTACTGGCGTCTAGGTATCGTTTAAAATAAAACTTATATTATGCTCTTTCTATCTAAACTAATGCAAGATCCTGGGCTTAAAAGTGATTCTTAACTAGCTTACTAATACGGCCACAACAAATTTGATCAAAAACAATCTTAAATAAATGAGTAAAGACTAATTTTTTGACAAGTCGAATAACTTGCGTTGGTATACGTTCTTCGTTGCAAAAGTTAAAAATAATGTTTAGACTATACTAAACAAATTCAGTCTTGAAGTAAATTCCCTTAGAAAAATATGTTGCCATCCATCAAGTCTTCACAGCTGAAAGAAAAAAGAACACATTAGAAGAGTAGTAGGTACCTAAATAAAGGACCAAAACCGCCTACAAATTTCAAATAGCAAATTGTGTCTATTGATACAATTTATGTTCACAAAGGCGTGAGCCTACCAGATGCGACTGCGACAGGTGGTCAGGGCCGCAGAGTGAGGAACCGACGTACTATACGCGCCGTGTCCAAAGTTACCGCCTTCTGCATCTGGCCGTTGATCCAACCACCCAGCGAGAGTCTCTCTAGGTGTTGGTCGAGACTTCGCTATGAGACCGTTCGCTGACACGAATATAGGAACAATGATCTTCGATTCAACATCTCACATGGCGATTATCTCGTGAGCTAAGTCTAGGTACTTGCTGGACTTGTCCTTCTCGGCCTTCACGAGATTAGTTGACAGGGGCTCCCAAACTGTGTGCCGCGGCGCCCTGGAGCTGGAGAGCGGCGCCTTGAGGCAATCCTCCTCACCATGTTACCTATCTATTTCGAATAGCCTAGCTAGTTTAGGGCGCCGCCGCCGAAATTTTTAACTAGCAGGTGCGCCGCGGACTGAAAGAGATTGGGAACCCCTGAGTTAGGCTTTACTTTTCACTCTTTGTAACAAAGTACTACTTATTACTTATTTGAGTATAAAAGAGCTGATTTCTACATATTATTGAAGGTTAAATACACATTATTGCTTACCTCTATCCTTGTTTCTGCAATATTTTCCTCATTTCTAAGTAGTTCGTGCTTCAAGCCGTTTCTCTTCCTGAAATAATAAATCAAAGATAAATACCATTGTCTTTTGTAACATTTACTTAGTTAGTGAGCTAAATAAATAATGAGTTAGGCAATTATTTGGATGAACCACTTTACTAATTTACATAGGTATATAAAGATAAGAAGAGTAGTGACTAATGTTAAGTATTGGAATGTGCTTAACGCACTAAACGTCATGTTATCGTTAAGTGTTGTTTGTTTAATTTACTGTTTCATGACATGGTGTAGCAAACGAGCACATAGTCTGTTTCACAAAAAGGTGAAATTTTACTAGTTTTTAGGATTCCGTACTTCAAGAAAAGGAGACTAAGGCCTCCAGTGCTGGAATCGAACCAGCGGCCACTGAAATCGTGGCAGGGGGCCGATTTTTTAATTTCGACCGCTCGATTTCGTGTATTTCGTTCAATAATATCTCCAGTACGCGGCATTTAATTTCTACTAATAGAATTGAAAACGAGTGGTCAATACCACTCGATTCCCAATTACTATCGCTCGTATTTCAAAAATTAGCGTTTCACTGTTTTCCGCCGATTTTCGAGTGACGAAATCGAGCGCACGAATTTCAAAAATCGGCCCCCAGATACCTAAACCGCTCGGCCACCTGTACGGTTACCATCAGTTTGTCACTGACATAAACGCCGTCGAGAACGTAATTTACTTTCTATATATCCCGTTTGCACTAATATGCGAGTGCGAGCGAGATGTATAGAAAGTAAATTAAGTGACAAACTGATGGTAACCGTACTGGGTCTCGGAAATTTTTGTAGTGCCATAGTATTTCTATTTGAAATAACACAATAAAAAAGACATCAAAATAATTTAATTTGTTACCTAATATTTAATTTCGTCCTTAAGTCGGCAAAAACGGAACCCTGTAGGCTCCGTTTCGACGAGAGTACCAGAGATGTACGAGGATGCGTCGCGACGGACGTGTTTGTTAAGAACCAAAGCCAATAGAATCACTTCATTTGTTTTCCTTGCTCAGAGTGCAGTACCTAATACCTACGAGAATTCTTGCCCTATGATATGACGGTCCTACACAATTTCGCATGCGAGTTTCGTTTTATTGCGGCATTTGCCCAATCGATTGAATTGCACAGTATAAGTCTAGATTGAATTGAATTGCTGGCCCTAGCATGTATAAGCGTATGTGTTGTTGCACACGTAGGTTCTATATTTACACATCTACAGGGCACGAAACAGGCTTCTTTGTGCGACCCTCGCCACGGCTCGCTTCCGTCACAACTGACCGCTTCCTACGTACTACAGGAACTCTAAACTGATCTTTAGTGAACCCTATGTCCTAGCAATAAGGTATATTAATCATCAGTTAACAGGGAGGACGACTGTACATATCGAGTTTCGAGTCGCTTTACCCTTTTAATATTAAAATGTCGTAACTACACTTTAAACTTGAGCGTTTACGTCCTTTTTTCTAACGAAGAAATGGCCATAACAATGCCTGTATAAATAAAACTTTTCAAGCCAGTTTATGACCACAAGTACTGTGCTTTGGCATTTGCGACTTTAAGGTCTAGGTTTTAAGGAGCTAGATTTTCGGTGAATCGGTATGATCGGACAAGATACCGAGATAAGATCCTGCTTATGTTAGTTAGGCTTCGTTTTTAACGCTTGAGCTTGAGTAGGAAGTAAGTATATTAAGTTAGCGTATCAGGCCGCGTAGCCAAGATGCCGATCGCTATTGTAACCTTGGCTAGGCCGGCAGATTCGTAAACTTTGAGTTTAGAGTCACACTCACACGACAAGAACTAATCGACTAAAAGTTGATTTGTATGGCGGCGGTTGGTGCATGTGACTTCTTAACTTTTGCTTTGCTTAGGTAATAAGACTAATAAGTAATGTGGCTAGTGGCTACCTCTTTAACTATATACCTAATCGGAACAAATATTAGCAATCCATTTAATGAGGTAACTCAGTTCTAAACAATGGCTTTCACTGTCAAGATACTGAAGTATGAAATACTAAGAATGTGTCAGAGATTTTATATTTGTCTACGTTGCTTTTGTTTTAAGTATATATATATGCATCTTTGTATGAAATAACGAGCAAATTACGCGAACACAGCTCTTAGACAATCTCTTTGTTTAGCTAGATACAAGCGAACAAAGTTAGTATTGTGAATCACTGAATACAATATAGAAGAACAAACTAATGTATCTAACTCGTTAGTAACTTTCAAAATGAAGATCGTTGTGTATATAGCTACTGGATTTAGGGAACATCTTTAAGCCCAACTATGACTTACAAGACGTGAGGCAGAGGCAGGCGACCATGACGTTTATATCGTTTGCGGTGCCAATGGGCATCACTACATAGCTTGTCAGTGTAGTTGGTTCTCACAAGTATATCCTCCTCCAGACCACCATGCAGCGAGATGAACGCCGCGGTGCCGATTGGGCTCACAATACATTATGTACCTAAGTAGGTACTTATATTCGGTAGTACAACTCCTCGAGACTATGAACGAGGTCAACGAGGTGTATGTGAGGCGAGGCAGGCGATATTACTGCATGTTGATGTGACTAATAGATACGATGATGCCTGCTGCGGTGCCGATGGGGATCTCTACATTACATAGCTTCCCTGTGTAGTGGGTATTGGGTACTTACAAGTATATCCTCCTCCAGACCACAAGCGAGGTGTACGCGAGGCAGGCGATGCTGCATGTAACCAACACCATGATGCCAGCTGCGGTGCCGATCGGCTCACTCCGCGACGTGAAACGCTCTTTTGAATCCTTGCGGACCATGTCGCTTGGCCCTGCAATTAAGAACAGAGTGTATTATAAGAGCGTAAGGTAGGTATTAGAGCCCTTACGCTTTACTTGTTGAATTCATCCTTCAGCAGGTGCCCCATGTGGGCACTTTCCCTAAATGACTCCCTACAAGTTGCAGTTGGGATGTAGTTCGGATACCTACTTAGGGTTAGGTGCTTATTATTAAATTGTACAACGGGACTTAATCGATCTTGATCGTTGTACAATTTAATAATTGTTTTGTACAGAAAATTACAAACAAGGCGACTCCGGTTGTTAAATTCTCTGAGTTAATAAGCTTTGGAACTATGTCCACAATATGAGTTATTAGGTAACTAAATTAGCATTCTCACAATAGTCACAATTACAAAAGCTTTCTAACCAAATGGTTTCGAAATGTTCCTTCACTTGGGTGGTCGCGTTGTATGTATGAGTCCGTCTAAGCTATAGCTCTACACCGATTTGACTAGCTCAAAGTAAGGGAGTGTTACTATTAGAAGTCATATCATAAAAAAAACGCATTTAACTGATTTGCAAGACCGAATTGATCCCATAAGTGTTCCGTGAACAAAATTTTGCACGGAGCACAAAAAAATTATATTAACGATTGATTTACATCACACTTTATTGTTTGTAAATGGCATTTGCAGAGTTATCTTGGTTCGACTCTATGAAGTTTGGTTTCCTAGTCGTAATATAATTAATTAAATGTAAAAATTACGTAAATACGCTTTTCTAAGTTCTATAGTTAGTCTTCATACCTACTCATCTAATTAATTCCACAGTATCAGCCCTTGTCAAAACGTAGGCGAAGTGCCGCTGCCGCCGCTACACTTAGAAAAGCGTAGTGTCCGTTACGCGTGTTTATATCAATGGCGTCTCATTATTTGTTCAGTACAATAAACGTAAAGCTTTACAACGATCGGGTTATGTAAAACTGCACTTTATAGACTTATAAACAAGGTTGATAATAGCACAGGCGCCTGCAGCTATAATGTCCACTTGAATCGTAAGTGCATTTTACTAAAAGATTCACACGACAGGTAACTTTGCGTAGGTGTTACGTGTCAAATATAACTGAATGCAAACATAAGTTGATGCTTAACTTTCAAAATGTATGGGTAAAGTGGAGAAAAGTGTAAATACGGAGGCTACTGAATAGCGGTAATAAAATACTTATAATGGGTATTTTATGAGCGCCATCCATGTTAATTTAAGCGTTAGTCATTGTGACTACAATGTAAGAGTTAGTGTTAGTGGAAAGGCATTACATGTTATTGTAATTTTATATCTTACATCCCATGCCTACCACATGTAACCTTTACCTACCACATGAATGTTTGATTTAGTGCTTATTTGATTTCCAGCAAAACAAGGTAAGGGTAACAATTCATGCTGTTCCATAATAGACATGACTGTTCTAATATCAGCTACCGTCCTCCCATAAAACTACTATAAAAAAAAGTAATTCATCATCATCATCAAAAGCAGTTGAAACGGCCGGTGCATGATGATTACTATTTATTAAGAACTTAGCCGATATTGGGAAGGTTGGTCAATTTTAGGGCTGGTTACTCTATCACGTTCTCTGGGGTTGTCGCACTTGTCGCGTGCTCGCATGTGCGTATCTTCCATGTGACCAGTGAGATCCAGTTTGGTGTTGTTCGACTTGCTCTTGTCTGTAGACTAGGCGATTGTTATGACCACAAGTACTACAACGGTTGTAATAGATAGAGACATACCTTGCAAGAACTCTGCCTGCGAATCCGGCGGGCCGTCTGCTCGCGTGATTTCTTCGTCTTCAGGAAAGGAAGGCAAGTCGATGTGTTGTTCGTTGTCGTCGCGCGAGTGCAGCATGTCGAACACCTCGGACCTGGAAAAAAGGTTTTAGGTTAGTGAATGCTTGTGGTGGTGTTTTCTCATTAGTAAGACGAGATTAGGCGGATCACGATATTTCATCGTATCTACCTTAATACTTACTAAATGGTAAGTAGGTAAAGTTTTATCATCAACTGTACGAAATTTAAATTTCAAGTTATCCATCTCCTCACCAGGGTACTTACTTAGGGTGGTATTTTTTGGCACGTGCTTTAGTTGTCCAGATTAGTTCAATGTACAAAATAAATATAGTATAAAATAGTAAAAAAAGCTTCCTTTCTAATACAGTTCACAGACCATAATGCCTTAAACACCATTGAATAAATCTGATTTTGATTAATAAAATAAAAATGTGAAATAGTGCGGACGGTATTACTGCACCATGTAGGTATTAACATGAATAAAGAATGTCTTAACTTACAGCTTAATTATAATAATCACAATCTAAATTAGTCTTTTTACATTTAAAACCAACCAAGAAAGCCGATGGATCGCTTCCCACTGACCATAGATACCGGTTCAGCTACTTTAAAACAATGTACCGCTAACAATAGTTCATTAATAATTAACACTTATCTATTTGAAAAACAATCGCCGGCTAACAAGAAGCGTGCAAGCACATTTCGAAAGCGTAATCATTGTAATCAATTCAATTAAGTGCGTAAGACACGTTCCCGTTCTGAGTTGCCGTTATGTCAGGGACAGGAGAAAGGAATCTCGTGAGCTTGTGTACCTAACAATGTGCTCAGAGAACTGAGTTAAATGCCCTTATATTGTCGTGTGTTGTTGAAATCCTTCGGATTTGCGGCTACTGAGAGCGGTCTGGATATCTTATGATAGAAAGTAAATTGTTTGAAATTAATATTGGCGCAAGTAGGCCTGACTACATTTTCATATTTCTGTAGGTATGGGAATCGTCATTTTCCATCTCAAAAATGCAAAACTCTCATTTTGAAGAATGCTTTGAATAGCCGCAAATCCGAAGGATTTTAACAACACACTGACAATATAAGGGCATATAACTCAGTTCTCAGAGCACATCCTGTTATATTATCCTGATAATTTCCAAAAACTTTTTCTACATTTCGGAATTTCAGCAACTTGCATATCTGTACTTACGGCCACTATAAGTTACAGTCCTGTATAAAAAGGGTCCAGTACCCTCACCATCACTCCACTCAAACGCAGAGTGCATGGTAGTTTTTTTATAGCTCCATGTCATGAAATAAAAAAGGAAAATACAAATCTGTAAGAAGGAATTTATTACTACATTTATAATTATATAGAAAATACCTAAACCAAACACAAGTTAATCTCGCTTACATCAAATGTCAGTACAGGGGAGATGCATCGTGAGTTAGTTTACGCAGTCGTTATCGAATAAGTCAGTGTCAAACTGATGGTAAGGATACAGATGTTGTGCGACTGCGGTAGACCCAAGGATGTGACTCAACAAAGTAAACACAAAGTGACTAAGTAGCAGCTGATTGAACTTGCCGTTTCCCTCCTTACGCAACTGGGGCTAAGATATGGAACGTTGCACTCGCAAGACTTTCAATTGCACGCAGCTGAGCCAAGATGAATGCACGAGTAGGTAGTTAGAATATTGCAGTTGCAAGACTTGCAACAATATTTGTCGTTCTCGTGGGTACCCATCATCAGGTCTTGCCAGGAACTTACTTACCTTTGTCACTGGATTAAGAACTCTATACGTACGCCGATAGATGCTATGGAGATTGTAGAGTAATCGTATTTGAAATGTGTACTATGACTTAGCATTATTGTGGTCTATATTTTCGTTGTCCGAGTGGACTTACTACACGGTGTTACGGTACTGTCACAGTTAGTAGCGATGCTACAGCGCTTTTCCGAAGTATGTATGTTTTGTTTGTATTCGTATTAAGTATGTTCCAGTGTAGTGTAAGTAGTCATCGTGGTGTCAATATACAATACAAATCATTGTTTACTTACCACACTACCCAAGGACGTGCAAGTAGTAAGCCATAGGTACTAATAAGTGAGTAGGCGTTTCATACGTATAGGTATTCACTCACTTCCGGACTCCATAGTCGTATGTTCTACTACTTCACATATGGGCTTTTAATATACTGCTCTAGCGAAATAATAACATGATGTTTAGACCGTCTTCTTGTTGATTATTAACGTGATCGCAACGTCGAAATGGGATACACGACTCGCGGTGGGAAAGCAAATAATGCATGCAAGCAACGTTTTTTGGATGCTGGAAACTGTCGGATGGTTGCTGTAACTCTGATGGATGGATAGATAGACGTACCATTGCCCACACTGTTAACTGACAGATCGTAAATCATATTGCAAAAGGCATAAGGTCCACCGATTTACAGTTAAGAGTGTCGCTGTTTGTACTGTAGCGATGGAGCGACGACAAATGTTGCTGGAGATAGAAAAGTGTGATGCGGACCTTATGGAAGCTCCTTGTATCTCTTAAGACTTCGTCACACAGGCGCGTTTTCCGGGCGGGGCGTGAGCGGGGCGCGCAGCTTTTACATATAAAACGCTCACGCCCCGCCCGGAAAACGCGCCTGTGTGACGCGGAACCTTTATAGGATAACAAGAACTCACTTGCTGACTCCATCCTTGTCGTTAACCAGCAGTTTGAGCAGCGTGGCGTTAGCTTCTAGAGTCTTGTAGCGGCTATTATCTTCTTCCTCTTGAGGCAAGTTGGGCAACGTACTGTCTTCGAGGGCTGATGCAGCAAAGGTCAAGGGAGCTGTAACAATAGAAAAATCTAATAAATAAGCAAGTTCCTGAAACCCATTTTTAATTATAGTTGAATTTTTTTAAGCTGACATTTTCGGACTATGGGAGCTCATATTTCTAAACGGTCAGCTTAAAAAAATTCAACTATAAGCAGGCTTATTGTTAGGGTGCCTAGCCAAGGTGACCATCGCTTGCGCTATGACAACATAACGCCGTGTGTCTATCACTCGTCTAGTGCGACAGTGACAGTTGCGTTTGACTCGATACGGAGCGTAAATTAACGATTAGCGTGGCTACGCACGCTGAACCCCTTAGGGGGTGAAAGTTTCCTATTCTTACGGAAACGAGATCGCGGATGTATCCTCGTACATTACAAATAATAACCCCAAAAAACGGGCCTCCTTCCTACTAACTACTATCTGAGAACATACGTAGTAATTACCTACCTACAATTACCTACGTTTTTTGTACGAGATTCCTTGCCGTCTGTATCTAACAATAAAAGATACTATCGTCCACACTGTTAATAGACAGTTCGTACACCTTATTGCAAAGAGATAAGGTCCACCAATGGTCAGTTAACTCGAGAGTGTTGCTGTTATTACTTTTGTATTACAAAGGTAGTACCTAAAGTCAGCATCAAGGTAGCGTAACTGAATACGCATCAAAAGTTCATTGTTGGATCCTAGCCGAGCAAAAAAGGTTGTATCCATTATATATGTATATGTATAGAACAATTCGATTATAACATACTTTTGAACGCGAACTATAGAGATATATCTCTAGAGATCTATCTATAGAGATATATCTAGATCTGTATTTGGAAAACGCTCTAAATTATCAGCGCGACCCATAAATATGGCGCCAGCATAACTTGCCCTGTCCATCCCTAGAATTGTTATTTTTTTGTTTTTTAATGGAATTTTATGCACTGGATGCCAGCCCTTTAAGGCAAATCTCATAGAAAAAGGGGCAAGCTATGATGGCGCCATCTATGCAAACCTTTGATAGTTGCCAACCCCATTTAGCGCGTTGTTTTATTACGCTAATATTGGTACTTGTACTGACTGACTGTACTTACAGTACACAATACACAACAAACGTTAAATACATTGTGAGTTGTGAAGTCACTATCCTATCCATTGTACCTTTACAATACCTAGGTATAATATTAAATATATTTATTATGCTGTAAAATACATGTGTTTAAATTAGTCTCTGGGAAGTAGTTAAACATACAACTTTATGTAGGGAAGTTATTTCTATAATCCTTCTAAGATAGTTTACGGAACTAAGTTATTTTAATACTTCCTTGATGCATTTGTAAAATTGCCCGTCTTTCAAACATGAAGGCCAGCAGAGGCGAGTAATTTTTTTTATATAACTAGGTATAAAAACGTAATAACATTCGATGAGGGAAGCGGGTAAAAAACAGTACGATATATGTAAATACTAAATAAATACAAAAACAGTAGGTAATATACCTACATAATTTAAATAGTAAACTTCTTTAAGCATGTTCAAAATTAATTACAAATAATGAGCCTATCAAACAAAAGTTATCGATGCACCAAAAAACCACCGTTAACATTTTTTGCATTCACTCTCGAGGGCCACGACCTTATTCTCTTTAAGGCCTTACGTTTTCTCTTTAAAAATAAATTAAGTATACTCTTAATTAATTCAACATAATATATCACTCTGTAAAACTGCAAATTATTGGCGGACTACAACATAACTGTAAAAGACCAAGCATTTCGAAAGCCTAAATATTTTATTTCATACTTATTCATTATCGTCAAAAATATTTAGTGCAAGTAAACATTACTCGTATACACCTCGTATACTAATAATACTGTCGCTGGATTGTCTTTATACAAGTATTCAAAATCCGACTCTATTCCTTAAAGACAAGATTCAATGTCGACTAGTACATGAAACGAGAACGAAAGTAGTTACAAACACCTTACTTTACTTTAGACTGCTTAGACACATACGGTCGTGTTGATAGAGTCAAATATGGATGTACTTTGGCCTTTTTAAACTAGTAAATATGGTTGTTAGGTGGATTGGGATAAGTTCGGCAACGAGGTAATTTTGAAAATATTCTTAAGTATGAGATCCTTACTAATCCTTATTAATATCTGTTTGTTTAATACTTCGTCTTCACGCTTAAACCACTGAACGAAATAAGATGGAATTTCAAATGGAGATAATTTGAGACCCGAGGAAGGACATAGGGTAGTTTTTATCAACCAAACATCATCATTCATCATCATCATCAATTTCATCATCCCATGCAGACTAAGTTGCGGGCTATATGCTAGTACTCCTCATATTTGGTCAAATTGCTTGTTTTAGAGTTGTCTGCTTAGAGTTGGTTGCTTCTATAAGGTACGTCACAACTTAGGCCATTGATTCTTTTTGGAAGTTGTTGACTCCGGTGCGGTTTAAGGTGGGTTTAAGGCTTGGGATAAGGATTTTGTAGACTCCAGTGCGGTTTAAGGCTTGGATAAATGGATACGATCGACTTATTAGTATTAATTACGCTTAGTAACTAAAAAGTATATTGTAACTAGCATCTGTCTGACCTGTCTGTGACTTTGTCTGCGTGTAAAGATGATGTGAAAAAAACTATTATATGTTCTTTCCCGAGACTTTAACTACCTATCTACTATTCTACATATGTACATTTATTTAAATCGGTAAATTTTTATCGGTTCAGCGGTTTAAGCTTGAAGAGGTGATAGATAGATCAGAGTTACTTTCACATTTATAAATATTAGTAGGTAGGTAGGGAGGGACTAGATTTTAGTTGATCGGTAGGGCTTAGCATTCGTACATTATTTGGGATTATTGAATTACTCCATTTTTGAATTCACCTCAACGCACCTATTTAGTGCTAAAAGTTATCAGTAACCAAACAATCCCGACACCCCAATCAGTAGGTCAGGTTAGCTTAACGGTGCTTAAATCCGGTTACATTTAATGTAATCCGTGGTTCACGTTTGACATGTGTGAATTGGTAATGTGATGTATGAATCATCCTCTGACACTGTTGAATTATAGCTGGAGGCTTATTCGACCGGCTTTCTTGACGGCTTGACTGACATGCCGAACATATGTTTGGCCAGTTGTGGAAATAAGTTATGATTATACCTACATTTACACAAGCTTAATTTTTGAGAATTTGTGTTGCCAAGTGGCAAGTTTTGTGGGTAAGAAAATACTTATTTGAAAATATCATGCGATTTTACAGACCTTGCGATATTTATTCTATACCATGTACCAAGTATAGTCGGCATCAAATATATCGGAGCGGCCAAGGTGCTCACAAATATCTTCACAAATCGTAAAATTATTTTACCTAACTTTTTATACCACGATGGTGAAATAAAATGAAAACGTAAACGGTTGCCGTTCTCTGTCCATAGGCTACGGCAGCATCAGATGCGTTACTGCGTGATCCTTCAAAAACCTATTAATGTGTGTAAGTAGGTACTAATACCAACTTATACAATGCCTTGAGAAAACCTTAGCGAAAGTTAATTCCACAACCATTGGCCGTAACGTATCGTTATCAGGATTCTTTATTCGAAAGTAAAACGAGACTAGTTTTCAAGTTTACGACTTCACTCACTATCGCGAGCTATTACGTGTAATTGGTTTAGTAGAGCCTTATCCGTAATGGACCCCATTAGGCTGTCACCGTTTCCTCCAATCGCTTAGTTTACAGGCCTGTGCGTAGTTTAAAAATCGCAACTTGGATTGATACTAGTGACTTTGTTAACCGTGGATTCTACAGCGTAGAACTCACGAACCCCCATGTCTCCGCCATTTATTAATATTTCCAAGACAAAAAAACTGTGGGTATAATTTACCAAAACTGCTCAAATAATTCACTACAATCTTTGAGAAATTCGAACTGTAAAGAATCTCCGTATGTTCATAACGGAGACGCTTTGCTCTCGTTACGTTAGTGTCAAATTAAATCAAGATTCAAGATGTTTTATTAGTGCCGAATAGGCTTCCTTTCCGTTTGGTATTACAGGACGAACCGTCTGTGTTTTCTTGTCAGTCGATTCTTCAGTTTTCTTGCAAGGTTTATTGCGAAAATAATGTATTTTGTATTGCGATACACTTTTTACGCGATTGCGCCGCGGGAAAATGTACGGGACTTTATTGTTTAACAAGAACGTGCATTGCATTGCAGTTATTACAACATTTACAACATTTTAGTTTGCTGTATGTTCTCTTTGCTTAGCGAGCTTAGGTAGACAAGTGCATAAAATGTAACGTCGAATCCTAAATATTTTGGGTTTCTCTTTCCTAATTCACCGATATCAAATTTTGCGTAGGTATTCGATTTCTATTAGGGATTTTCACATCCACGGCATAGAATCCTGTATACGACCTAAGGACTGGCCTATTTTGAGTGTTCTCCGTAGGCCCATATTATATTTAAACACTTGGTCGGTACGAGATTTTCGTCTCGAACATGGGATTACCGGTAAGTACCTATTACTATTTATCGCCTACAATAATTACAATTACATACGGTTTTTCATCCTAAAAGGCACGGGAATCTCGTGTCCTCTACCTAAATGGGTCTACACTGGTCTACACTTACTTTACACTCACTAGATTATCGCTTACTTAAGCGATGTGAACAACCCGACTTATCTTAGCGATCAATTGTCATTGTCTATTTCCAAGGTGGTATTGCAATATCCATTTAGTGAGCCAATCTGATAATTTGTGCGAGCTATCGAGACTATACTTGGTCAAGCAGATCTTGTCAGTAGAAAAAGGCGGCAAATTTGAAAAATGTAGGCGCGAAGGGATATAGTCATAGAAAATTTGAATTTCGCGCCTTTTTTTACTGACAAGATTTGCTTGACCATCTATATCTAGTAAACCCCAACCCAGTGGGTCTGTGACCCAAGAATCGATTTATAAATCGATTTAGACTAATCGCGATAGGAGAGGCTTGTAATATTGCACAGGCTCTACCTACGAATTGCTTTGGCAAAGTACCTTGTTATTGCATAAGAGATCCTGATATTATAATCTACGTACACTATGCAGGAGCTTTATGTAATATGTGAGTAGATTTGTGATCAATTAAAGACATTCTCAAAGTATCCAAAATGAGGAGTATCGGAATACGACAAAGGAGGTCTGCAGTAGGACATGCATAGTATTGCATAGTTTGCTGGGGATGGTGATATCTTGATGACGTTTCTGGAGACTTAGTCATCTTTGTATTTATAGGTGCTTTTATTATTTATTGCCTTGATAGGTAACTCTCGATGTATGTTCAATGATAACGTTAATGAAGTGATCAACAAAATAAATACACTATATCAAAAGCAGTGAAAACGGATGACTTTATGGAAATTTTAAATAAAGTGACCCATTTAAGATAAACAATAGGTACCCAGATCATCCGTACGTACCTTTTGATCTTCTGAAGTATAAAAAGTTGTAAACCTGTTTTTGGTTTTCCTTTCTTTTTAGGACGGTTTCAATATATCCCACTTATGACACCCGAACCACAAGACGATTTGATAAACTCTATAATTATGAAAATCGGCTAAGTATAAAGTCGGCACATGCTAAGTTTTCATGCCAAGTATTACGTGGATTTATGGAACTTACTTATAGGGATATGTATGCTTACTGCAAAGTTAGCGTGGCCAAAGTCTAGTAATTAGTTTAAATTAATTACAGTAATAACCTCCACCCACTCCTCCTTCCTTCGTTGTATTTGGCTAAGATAGACCCCACATTAGCGTCTTCCTAGCGTCGGCGTCTAGTCAACTCTGTGGCTGCTGATCGACGCAACTGCGCAGCGACGCTATTTTCCATAGCGCTGAGGCTGACTTGCGTTGAGGTTGAGATGGCCCTTAAATGGGCATTTCTCGCTATAAAAAAGATAAATGTAATCCAGATTGCCAGAGCCATTGTTCGACGGCGACGCGCGCGCCACCTGCCGGAAGACGGCCGTTTCCGCGTGCAGGCGAACCTGATTCAGGAGAGGATTTCTCACTACCAAGGGGCTATTCATAAATTACGTCATTTCAAATTAGGGGGGGGGGGGGTCTGGAGATCGGATGACGGTAGCATGAAGTAGGAGGAAATGGGGTAATTTGAAGCATGATTTTTGGATGATTATAGGGGGGGGGGGGGGGGGTCAAAAAACGTCAAAAATCGATGACGTAATTTATGGACCCAAGGACATATTAAAGACTACATTGTAATCAAATATTTGGCTTTCGATTATAGAAAATAATACGCAATATTGTCTGTATTTGCTACAAGCCTAAACTGCGTCAGGAGTCATTAAGTCACTTATAGAAAAAAATACACTGTTTGATTCGAAACCTCAAGCGTGCAATGATGGTGATAATAAGGAGTCCTGTCCTTTAGCCCTGGGGGTGCATCTGTACATTTGGGCTCTACCAGTAATAAGCAAGTAAAGTTTAAGTAAAGTTTAACAACAAGAACCTACCTAAAATCTTTGAGAAACTGTAACTATAGTATAACTTGACTACGGATTAGGTATGTTTTGAAACTTCTGCTTATTGTCATGTGAGCTTAGCTTTTTTGTGAGCAGATTTTAATGTTAATTGCTTAGCAATGCTGCGCTGGAACACACGAAACAAGTAATTGCTCAAATAGTTTATTTTCTGGATTTCCCATAATGGAAAGAAAAAGTACCTACTCTGCCACTGCCATTAACTAAAAACGTCTCTACCATTCTTTGATTGCCGGAAAATCGTATAACGACCAGCACCGCTAGATAATTGTCGTACGGCCTCAGGCCTCTCTATCGCTAGAATATGCAAGTGCGATAGAGACAGATAACGAAATTTCATATTTCGATGCTCGCGGTAGAGCCTCAGATGGGATTCTCTCAAAATTGGTTGTGTTAAAAAAGTTAACGATCCCACGAAATCTTACTAATCGCTTTGAAGAATGTTATCTCAAATTTAATTTCTTTGTAACGAGGCAGAACGAATGTCAATTTGTACGCGCAAAAGTTCTCCGTTTTCCACTGCATTCATTATATTCATTATATAAAGCTCGCTAAGGCAAGTTAAGCTTTCTAGTTAAGTTTTAAATCAATAGCATTATTATCAGGCAGAATATGAATGTAGTTATGACATAGGTAGCAAGAAACGAGAGGAATTATAAAAAAATACAAAGTTTTCAACAAAAATACTAAAGGAAACAATGGAAAGTAAATTTACAAATGTGCAAATTGCGAAAGTTTTTATACTTAGTTATATTTTCTTTGTTAAGGAAAACATGTTTCCAAACATTTTTCCAAAAAAGTTGAAAAGTTTTCAGAAATGACAAAATAAAGAAAGGTGTTAATATTTAACGAAAAAAAAGTAGGTACCTAAGGTATTCATTTTGTGAACAGGAAATTTCTTGAAACAAATGGAACGAAAGTTCCTCGTAGAAAATTGAAAAGTTTTCGAGATATTTCCTTTAGAAATTTTCAAATTTTTTGTAGTATTTCGTCGACTTATTAGTACTCAATCAAATCTATAGTAATTTTTATAAAAAGAAACAAACGGAAAATTCGAAGTATTGTTTAAATAAATATTTACCGCCACAAGTCAACTAAGCAACATGATAAATGACATTAATTTTTCCATCCCGGTAAACGAGTTCCACCAATTGTCAAGGCTAACTAATGTTAATTTAATTCTTGCTTCGCCATTGAGCGTAAACAAAACATTCGACTATCGGTAAATGTTAAATATACAGCCTCTTAGGTACAGTCGCCATCAGATATATCGGAGCGGCCAAGGTGTTCATAATATCAGAACACGCGCCCTAACGTCTTGACAATAGAGGCGTGTTCAGATATTTGTGAGCGCCTTGGCCGTTCTGATATATCTGATGGCGACTGTACATGCCAAGTTATGCTTGAAGAGCCAAGTTTTAATGGAACTTAAGAGAAAAGTTAACGACCGGTTCGCCAGACAAACGTTGTCCCCATTTTCCTCTATGGATATTGCAAATAATGGAAAATACTTTTACACAAATTGATGTAGGTAATATTAACCATAGCTTTGCCTTTTAGTTTGACTTTTTACTTTTTTTTTAATTACTGAGTTAGGAGCGCCATGAAATGCGAAAATTAACCATATTTTTGGAAGCCCCTTACTTAATAATTTAAAAATCTAAAAAGTCAATAAGGTATATTTAGTTGTAGTTAATATATTGTGTAAAAATATTGTATAGTTTTAATGTTAATGAAGGGAGGAAAATAAGGACTACCTACGTTTGTATGGAGAAGCGTCCACTTTCCTCTTAATGTATGTTATTATTTACAGAGATAATATTGAGATACCAGAAATAGGAGGTAAATTTACTCGCCTTAAGTGGGTCAGACGAGTGGGTGCGCCCGTGTGAGGGAGAAAGCCATTATTCTGTTTTTTCGATAAGCATTTAGTAACGTTTCACTTTAAGCTAAGTGTTGGATTTATTTTTAACGTTAATCCACAGACCTCTTAGAGGATATATCCAACGGAGACGCCATGTCTAAAATTTTCGGTACAAAATAGTCTGCCGTTTTTTGCGGGGGAGGGGCACATCAAATGTATAGGTACGTCATGTCAGATAAACGTCAGTCCATACATATGGTTGACATGTGGTTGACCATTGGCCGCCTATTTTCGACAGAGGGGAACGCCTGTTAATGGCGGCTCCATTGTTAATTACTCCGAGACTGACCTAGAGCTCCCGTTTGGCCCCAGACTACCAATGAGTAAAATTCGCAAGTAGGTGCTAATTAATATGTATAAGTAATACCGTAAACCGGGGTTACTTTGATTTGCGGGTCGACTTTGATAACGACTTCCCTCCGCTACTAAAGTGCTTGTTTTGACGAGTTGGAAAATAACTTCGCAGTATTTTTTTCTTTATTGGCAACACTGATAGTTGCTTCATCGCCCAGTAACCGGATGTGAGTGTAATATTATTATTTCGTCTTGAAAAAAGATATTAATGGCGGATACGCATTTCTTTCTGGTTTTATTGGTTGAAAAACTTTAACTGTATTTGTGTCAATAATTAAATACATGTAATTTTATAGTGTCTTAGGTTAATCAGTGTTTATTCGTGAGTTTATAAAAAAATACCTGAATTCGACAACCTACACATGTGCACATAGCCGGGGAATCCATGAGTCGGGGTGTCTTTGATCACTTATACGTGGTGAAATTGATCAAAATATTAAAGTAACACCATGAATTGTTTTGGCAACCTACGATTTTTTTATGTATCTTTTTCAATAATAAATATGTATCGTCTGAGTCAGTGGAAGAGGTAGAGGTTGTAGAATTATAAATTTGTATGTAAATGTTGATCTCCGGAACTGCTCATCTGATTTTAAACATTCTTTTACCCGTTTCTATTGTATGGTATTAACTTTCTGGGTGGAAATTGGCTATATTTAATACTGCGTCTTTGCTTTAGGTGTTTTATTATACGTGCGTAAGGCCACCAGCCCACCAGGGTATTAATTAATTCTACTATTAATAAATATGCATTGTTTTTTTTATAGAAACAATGCCAGAGATTACAAAAAAATATCGGGTAACGAGACTACAAAAAATACCAAGAAGAACAACTCAATGAGCACGCCACACCTAGTGGCGGGCTCAAGATCTATTCGTGCCGCGTCGAAAGCATACAATTTTTTTTATAGAACATACAATAAGTATAAAGGCAACATATCAAAAACCCGAGTGCACATACCAAATTTACTGAAACCTTAAAGCTTGCAATTCAAAAATCAGTTGCTAAGTGAGATAATAAGTTAAAATCCTACGTTATTTATAGTAGATAATGTAATAAGCGCTTCAAGTTATTAATTTGTATCATTTGGTATGTTATCAAAGTAACCCCACACCTTAAAAATATAAATAACTTAAAAAATACTTAACCGATTTTTATTTTTTTATTTTTTACGGGCTTTTTAGCGGGTCTACTTTAGATTGTCAGCAAAAAAATTAGTGGTTTCAAAGTAACCCCATTCTCAATATAACTTTGATCGCGTTGTTTTTATTTATTTATGAAAAAAATATAAGTCCTCATTTTTTTTTATTTGGCAGGCGGAAAGAAGAGAAAAAACCGATTATTATATTTTTATTTCATATTTTTACGTATATTAGGATCGTCAAAAAATGGTGCCAAACTCTAAAACTGATCAAAGTAACCCCGGTTTACGGTACCTAAGCACCACTTGCACCATCCCACTAACCCGGGGTTAACCGGTTAAACCGTTGACCTAGTGTCAAATTGTACTGGTAATCATGGTAACTCCAGGTTTGACCGGTTAACCTCGGGTTAAAATGACGCTTGCACTGCGTGTGATTGTGATTGGAGTAGTTGCGGACTTTTCTTGGTCTAAAGGGGCCCACAGATTACCAGTTCGCCGGTCGATATCAGCCTGTCAGTTGTTCGGAGCTGTCAAATTTTGCGTTTAACTGACAGGCTGATATCATCCGGCGAACTGGTAGTCAGTGGGTCTTTTAAGGTCTAACTCTATACATATAATAAGAGTTGTAGGTCGCCCGTACTGGAAGCGAGGATCCACAACTTTAAAAAATAGTCAATAAAACCCCCGGGTTAGTGGGTTGGTGCAAGTGGCCCTAAGTATTGTAAAGAGTGGTAGTGGTAGGTTATACGTACCGGTTATAAGACTTATAAGTAATTATTTGATGCAATGAGTCATCCATATTTTTTCCGGGTAGATATTTACTTGTAGGTAGGTACGTAGTTTGGGGAAATATGGGTTTTATTTTGTAACCGAATGCGTTTTGAAAGTACGTTGGTATACCCTTGACACATTAACTACTAAGAACGATTAATTGTAGAATGTACCTAATAAATTGCGGGTTTATTTTCCGATTGCCGGTGATATCATCGTAAAAGAACTAAAGATCAAGACGTGATTAATGAATAATGAAACACGCATACATACGTACTCACAAAAAATTACATACAGGTATATGAGGGTAAAGTTATAATTTTAACCGAAAGATCGTCTGTTGCCCATGCCCAGCCAAGCGGATAACTATAATATCTATTAGGTACCTATAGGGTCTGTACCTACGTAAACGGCGAAAGTCGTAAGACTAATTAGCTTTATGTTAGTAGATAGTATGACTCACGACAGTTTAAATTTGATTAAATTCGTGGTTGTTCTTTAAATACATAGAAATCTTAAATTCATTGCCAACATAACTTAATATCATTAGTTCATCAACCTTCACGGTTCACGTCACGCTATTCCAAAACATCTCAAAATTTACTATAGGACCATTAAAATACTACTATGTTTTATAATTGTGCTCTAATCTCTATTATACTCGCTCAAAAGGCTATTAAAGCTATTACGGCCGGGTATTTCCATAATGGTTTATTCCAAACATGCTAATAAATATCTGATCTCGGACAAAACGGACAAGCGTGAATAATTTCTGTCTGTCGTAGTAGAGTAGAATATAATGGCGTGACTCAGCCATGCTGTGAATGAGGCTTACTTCACTTGTTTGCGTCACCAAGTGTATGTAAGTTTGACTTTGACTATTATATTTAGTAGGTAGATATAGTGTTCATATATTGTACAGTTATGGTGTGATTCATTAGATATTGTAGCACATCTCGTGCAAATCGGCGGTACGGCGGTACTAGATTCAGCTCCCTCTAATAATAGGCCCCTTTAATCATATTTTGAGGCTGCAAGCGAAAATATAAAATATACCACAACCTAGAGTCGGACCACGCTAAGTTTTCATACCAAGTCTTGTGTCAAGTAGTTTTTTGCTATACATACTGCCAAGTTTAATTCAATTCAATTCAAATAATAATTTATTTCGGAAACATAAGTGTCCATAGTTGTTATTAACAAAAAAATAACTTAGAGCTAGCGTTAGTACAATTAATACATACATATACTTATCACAGAAAAAAAAACAATCATACATAACCTAGTGAGAAATGCAAACGGTTCCAGTGCTCCTGGAAGCGCCCCTGCCATCGATCTGCAATGGTGTTTAGTATGCTCTGCAATGGTGTTTAAGCAAAGTTAAAGTGGCCAGAGTCTACTATATGTATTATTATATCATGTGATAGATCTATGTTTGTGTAAGTATAAGTAGGTACTTATGTACTAATATGCTGTACTTTCCAGCGGTACTTCGCGTGTTATAAATCCGTACGTGCACGCTCATACATTCGTGTTTTATTAACACGCGCTATGTTACCCCATGGGGTTAGAGCAGCAACTACAGGCTTTAAAATATTAATGTGACGTTTACGAGCGCGCATAACATGAAGTCATGAAATATATTTATGTACAACTAAATATCATATCATAAATATATAGTCAACTATTTTGGGCACCCGCTCCAATGCTATGATATATTATAAAATAGGTATGTATAGTCAAGTGTAAAAATATGGGTGCACTCATCATACTCAAAAATATGTCCCATAGCTCTTATGCCATATCAGCGAATTAAGAACTATGGGACATATTTTTGGGTAAGTTGTATACGCCCATATTTTTACACTTGACCGTAAGTACATAAATAGTTCAGCGTTAGTACATCAAGTGGCCCAAAAATACGTTTCTACAAAATGTTATTAAAAATTATAACTAAGTACAATCATTTCACTTTTCCCATTAAAAATATTTTCCTTTGGCTTTGATACATAATCATTTGATCATTGTAGTTCGAATCCAGAGTAAATGAAATCAATCTTGATTATTGTTACACTAGACATAAATAAAATTGAAAACAAAACTTAAGAAAGTCTACAATTTATATGTTAAAGCAATAAAACGTAAAATGTACGTACCTGAACTTTATTACCTACACAACACATTGATCCCGCTCGTACGTTCTGTAATTTATGTCTAATACAATGTAACTTTACCTACAAACAGCAACACTGTCATTGACCATCGGTGGATCTTATGTACTTTAAATAAGGATCAAGATCAGTTAACAGCGTGGAAGATGGTACATGCTAGTAAATAAACATAGTTGACTGAGGTGTGACCTCTGGCGAGATCACGCGTCGTAAGGGACAATTTTATATAACTGTTATTAAAACATTTTACACGACTTTCCACCCTATGTCTCATAGTAATAAAGATTGACTTTTAACAGTTCGTGAAAAGAGTAATTGAGCGCCAGGTGTGATCTAAGTTCGATGTCAGATGTCTCCAAACAATTTTTAACCTCAAAACTCAAAATTTCGCAAAATTGTACTGATGTGACATCTGTCGTCACCGTAGGTACGCAATCTATTTGATAATTACTACTTATACTGGTCCAGAAGCAATGCATTTTGTAAGCGACGTTAATCAGGACGTCGACGAAAGCAACCAGCTTTAAAAGAGGGACATACATGGCTGTCGTGCCTCGGACATTTGTCGTTGCCCAGGGGAAACGTGATCCGTCCATGATCGTTTCCGTAAAAGGGCATTGTCTGAGGGTGAGGGCTAATAAACAACTCGTGCTTTAAATATAAGCGCACATTTACATCGCCTACAAATACAATTTACTTATAGAAGAAAATATGTAGGTACTACAACATTTTCCGAAAGCATAGTCCTTTACAAGTATAGAGTAGACCTAAATAATTGTGATGAAAATATAATTATTCTTGGCATTGGTCATCGCCATGGCACAAGATTCGCGATAATTTCTCCCTAGCAGTACACGGGTTAGTAAAATTAAAGGGGTCCAACACATACGCACAAAAACAGAAGCTGTTTTTCTCAAAAGTTAACCATAAATTGGCAAGCAAAATAGAATATTTCTAGGTCCGTGGGTGACTTTAAAAAAAGGGTCCTAATTAATCACATGAAATTTTGGGCTGTATCAAAATTGTTCATCATTTGTTTTGCAATATCGTGCCTTAGCTCGGAGTAATTAACAATGGAGCCGCCATTAACAGGCGTTCCCCTCTGTCGAAAATAGGCGGCCAATGGTCAACCACATGTCAACCATATGTATGGACTGACGTTTATCTGACATGACGTACCTATACATTTGATGTGCCCCCCCCCGCAAAAAACGGCAGACTATTTTGTACCGAAAATTTTAGACATGGCGTCTCCGTTGGTTATATCCTATAAGTGGCTTAGGTTAGAACCTTTTGTATATGAACTATACAGGGTGGCTAAAAAATTACTGCATTCCCGTTACCAGGGAGGTTTTGGGATTATACTGAGCAACTTTTACTATGGGACGTACCTACCAACCAACCCCGTCCATTTTCTATGGAAGGGTGGTAAAAAATTTTTTCGCGATTTCGGGGTTGGTCCCATAGTAAAAGTTGTTCAGTATAATCCCAAAACCTCCCTGGCAACAGGAATGTAGTTATTTTTTAGCCATCGTGTACATATATGTAACTTATTGGTAGCGGCTTGCCCAATATGACAGTGGGGGGCACAGTCTACTGTGACCGATCGAACAGGAAACGGCTGCTGTATGAATCACGCCCACGTTCTCAGAAGATACCGATAATCGAGTCATTAGAGTTGCAGAGTCACTTTACCAGATCAAAGTGACGTAACGACGTCTCTCTCGTGTTCTCTAACGTGTATTAACAGCCGTAATATACACTGGAAAATCATTTTGAATTTGGAATTTATTGCACGAGGATAAGATAATAAATTGAATGAGTGTTTTCAATAGGTGGCCGGGTTATATTCATGATAGTAGTGTTTAAAGCAAAAAACAGCGTAAGTAAAAGACGAGCTTTGGCATTTTTTCGGTGAAGACTCCTGTAGTCTCTTTCTCGTAAACTTTATTCAAAAACTTCAAATTTTTGTATGGGTATATAAATTTTCCATTTGTAAAATGAAAGTTTATTGTTTTCTGTAAAAATTCTGAGTTAATAACTTTTCACAGCTTGCACATCTGTAACTAAGTCATAAAACAAAAACGCGACGAAAATTAGGCAGTTTGCTAAATGCAAATGGATGTTAATATGCACAACCGCATGTGCAAGTGCGCTCTGATGATGTCTACGTTGGATTGGTATTATATTGGTTAAGAAATTTTGTTTCTGAATGTAGACAGGGCAAAGACCGCGGATAATTTGTTCTAATGTTCTGTTCAGTGATAAGATTACTACAAGGTTTACATTTTCTTTTAAGTCGATGCATAGGAATGTATGAATAAAATTATAATTTTAAAATAGTGATAATCTGAGTGTAATTTAGATAGGGCGAATTAGAGAGTATTTATCACCATTACATATTACTTAATACTTAGCATTGTATATACCTATAGTCACGCTCTGTGATTGTTATGCCATTTAGGGTTCTAACTAGGTACCAAGTATACACTTCTTCTACTCTTATTGGTCAAACTAATTAGACGAGCACATATAGCATAAAAGTTATAGAAAATGTAAGAAGGTAAGTAAGAATGTATACACGTAAAACCTCGAATAAACGCTCTCTATTTTCTCTAGGTATTTAAAATGAAACAAAGTTGTAATCCTATTGTCCCAAAATTTATAGACTTGTCCGATTACTGGTTTAGATAACCATAAAAGTTTGACAGCAAGCATACGTAGGTACCTTATGTTATGATAAATGATCGGTAGCATTTATAGAAACAGAACAAAAACTTACCGAATGCAGCTGCCGCGATTAAACAAAGAAACTGGTACCGCGCCATCTCATCAGGATACTAAAAACAAATGAAAATACATTATGTAGGTAGGTACAGGTACTAGCATTTATGGGTTCTACAGACATCACCGATAATTGCATACAATTTTCGATACATTGAGGACTGCAGATTTCCAAAAAGTTAAAAAAGTTCTCGAAAAAATTCCGGAAAAAATCACAGCAAGTAAAGGAAACTTTAATTTCGGTAACGAAAAATGACAAAAATATGTAAAGTTTCTGTAATGTTTCCATCTCAATGTGGAATCTTTTCGACGGTACGACGACAGTATTAACTATTGATGACTAATGAGGTGCAACAATCCATAACACATTCGGTGCGGCAGCGCAAAACCCAAACTTACTGCCAGTGCGTTACGAGTCATATACTTCCCGTATTGAGAAAGCCAGATTTGCGGCACGACCTACATTTTCCCGTACCATGTCCTGACTTTAAAGGGCCCTACAGACCTGGAATGTAATCGATTTGGACTAAAAGTCATTCAGATCAATAGACTATATCCTTGTGTATATACAGCTGCCGTCGCCCGCGGATCTGTATAAAATTCCAAAAGATATAGGCATTTTGCAAAACCCCTAATTTTACGGGAATATACTTCCCTTGCCGCACAGGCCGTATATAACGCTAGTGATGGGATACTAAAGAATCGATAACGACTTTTATAATCGACAAAATATTTACTATCATCGTCGTGTCTGTACGTAATCAAAACAAATATTATTCATCCTCATATAATTATAAACAGGGGTCGGTCTTTTAGAGTAGGTAATTTTCAATATCTATAGATGTCATAGTCTTGAATTGTCGCATTAATAAAATGTCGTATCGACGCGGAAACGTGAACAATGCGCAGCACTATGACCAATCTGAGCGCTGCGTACCCTCCTTTCGGTGCGGTACGGGGTGATGGAGTACGGACAAATAGTACCCGTGCCGCGCTAAAGAAAAAAAAATACCTTTCAGTGCGTTACGCAAAAATACTTCCCGTACATTTTTTCTTTTGAAATAGAATATACTTGAAGTAAGTATATCGGGAGTATAGTCATCTTTTTTTTACTCACACGGGAACATAGAAAAACCACCGCCGCACCGGGGGTAAGACAAGCGCAGATAGCTGCCGCACCGGCGGGAAGTCAAATACTGCCAAATGCTTCCCGTAACGCAGCGAATGTGATAAAATGTCACTAAATGTAACGAAAATTGCATGCGATATCGGTGAGGTAGGTACCTGCAGAAATCTTGACACAAACATTAATTCGACATTCCAGAATTTTAAAACATCACTCAAGATAATTTGCCTTTGTACATTTAATGTCCGTAAAAACTTTTGAATTTAAATAAACTGCAGGAGTAAAATTTGCCTTTTTCTTGAATTGCAGATGTTATTGCTTTAAGATAACTTTAAAGATAGGTACCTACCTAAATAAAACCTAGAAATGGACTCTTATTGTTTTTTTCTGGACTCTACAAATGGTAATAATACAAATTTGGTACACGTGTTATTAGGGGATGTAGTTATCGAATATCTAATCATTAACTGCATTAAGTCATTGTCCGATAATTTTAATTCGTATTAGTCAGATATTGACCTGTAATAAATTGTAAGTCTCTCACCTGTCAATTAAAATATCGATTAAGTAATGGCTCATTAACTTTTAATTGAGTTAATTTTTATTGATAAATAATAGAGATCATTTGTGATAATACTCATAATATGAGTTAGATCTATGACTAAACTAAGGGTTGTTTTGTTCCGATGGCGTAGGTAGAGCAAGATTTATTTATCTTAACTTTTGGTAAGGTGGAAAGCTCGGTTGGTTGAACCGATAAGTTGAGATGCACAAGAGCAAAAAACATTGTTCTCGACAAGAATGCAACAAGATAACTAAAAATTTGGCAGGATCCTCATCATACGAAGACAAGTGGTTAATAACGAATTGTTTCGCTTTTGTTATTTATATTTATCACATATTTATATTTATATTCAGAAATGTCGTTTTTAGGGTTCCGTATCCAAAGGGTAAAAATGGGACCCTATTACTAAGACCCCGCTGTCCGTCTGTCTGTCCGTCTGTCAGTCACCAGGCTGCATCTCATGAACCGCGAATTTTCACAGATGATTTCTGTTGCAGTTCCGCTATAACAACAAATACTAAAAACAGAATAAGATACATAGAAGAATAAGAAATATAGAAGTGGTGCTTCCATACAACAAACGTGATTTGGACCGCGAAAATTGCAAACCAAAACTAAGTATGCCCCGCAAAAAAGTTCTTCACTTGTGACTTAAGTGCTCAAAGAGTTTATTGACTTCGCTTAACAAATGTTTTACAACTTTTACACGCTAAAATAAAATAAAACCGGTCGATGCGCCTGCAAACTTCACATTCGCAAATTGTTTATAAAAGTCGTTCTAGAAAAATTTTTGTACTAACCGGTATCACTTTCGCGAAGAACCTGTTTGGAGGCGTTGATCTAAAAATACCTGGGAGATGGGAGCCGTCACTGATCAAGTTAATTCAACGCGCACTGTATTTTGTTTTAGAGCGCGATGCGATTGCACGATACGTGCGCGCGCGGCTACGGCGGGTCATACTCTGCGCAAGACCTAACTTCGAGCTCCTAAAGTCAGTTCTCCGATCATACGGACCATTATAAGCTGCCTTCCGATCACGCTTGCTTTCTGCAAATGTAAAGACCTAGTAATACTAGTCGGAGAAATAGTTGTGAATAAGTTTGTGGCAACCATGGTCTAGCGTGAGCGCAGTGCCGCTGACCTCCGATCGATCCAGGAAATGTATGGATGCGGTAACAGCTTCGATAAATTTTGTTTTACTGCAGTTTTATGCATGCTGGCATTGAGATGCAACTTTTGTTCGTTGGCATGTCGAATTATTGCACATCAAATTTGAAAACAGCTGTTGGTTTTCACATTATTAATGGTGTTCCTTATTGCGAAGAAAATACTTGCATTCAAGGGTTGACTGATACTCTCGGACAAGGTATTTCTACGTATGCTGAAAATATTTTACGGGTAAATACTTACTTTACTATTTGGGGTAAATCGAAGACATGCGCTAATTTACGTAGCTTAATAATAATAAACCTACCTTCACAAATACTTGTGAATGGATGAATGAAGAATGAACTCCACAATTTATACACCTATTTGGGCGTTTTCAGAAATAAATATTGAAAACCTGATTCTTTCACATCTGGACGTTCTTGGGCTCATTCTACTCAGAATCGACAGCATTCTCCATCCCACCATTAAAAAAAGATGTCCCAAAATGTCCATTCCATTACGTCACGTTTTAGTATGAAATTTTTTTTCACTTGTATGTGCGTGACGTAGTGGAATGTACAATTTTCATACAAATTTTAGGGACATTTTATTTTATCATCAGAATTGAATATGCTAGTGATTCTGAGTTGAAAGAACCCAAAAACACCGGGATCTATGAGAATCGGGTTTTCGATATTTATTTCTGAAAACGCCCATTTATTTTAATTTATAATTATCTGTTATTTTCAGTTCAGTGAAAGCAACTTGGAAAAAATACTTGGACCCTAATGATAATTTCTACTGCTCTATGTAGTTAATGTAAACACAGGCTATAGACGTATCCAAAGCAAGACTTCCCACATCCTAGAATTTGCGAAGCTAGAGCCAATATAGATATTCCCTGCCCCCTGACCCGTTGCCGCGGGTGCTTGGGAACCTACCTTCCTGCTGCCATTTCTGAGGACCCACGTACGAGCACTTAACTTTTGCAAAACATACACCTACCAAGGTACCTACAGTACGGTAAGGTCAACGTCACTTTTAACTCTGCGTTTGTACAGTCACCTGCAATCATATTTTAGCGGCCTTCGAAGAGTAACATATTATTGCAGGCGACTGTATCATAGTTTTAACAGATTGATTAACGTCAATTCAGCGAACGCTTTAACGGTGACAGACGGTTTGGAGCAACCGACCCTTACAGAAGGTCGGTAGAGCAAGGAGTGAAGCTTTTCCCTTCTGTGTCTGAGCTACATACGTATAGAAATACGAGGACGCACTGGATCTAGCCAAGGTTAAAATTTAGAAAATGTATAGCAATGATAACATGAATTTGGTTCGCGTCTGTCATCCGCATACATATTTACTTTTCGATTGGCGTTAGATATGCAATGCTAAATGCTTAGGATGGAGGCATCCTAGTCTAAAAGCATTGAGGGAGAGGGAGGCCTCTCACACTCAGTTTTTATCCATCTTATGTTATCAGCCGGGTCTACACAGAGCGAGCATACGCGCGACTCGCGAGGCGATTTCTCAGGAGGCAGTGCCTCGCGCGCGTTTCCTCGGCTGAGGCACGTCTAAACTACACTGGCCGTTTCGCGTGCGCGAGGAAATTGCCTTGCGTGTATGCTCGCTCTGTGTGGACCCGGCTATCATCGATCGTTTCCTGCAATTTTCCTGACGACGTGGCACCCCATGTGGCACCCTAAGTTATCCCTTGCTTTTCTCGTAGGCTCCAAGTTGGGGTTTGTGGTGGTGGTGGTTCCTCTACGTACCTCGGAATTAGTGAGAATATTTTCTTTGACGCTTGCTTGATGCGTAATTGCGTATGACGTCGAAGTACAACTATTTTTTTTGTTTAAGTACTGTAGAAACGTATAAGTTTATAATTATATAAGTAACGACACCTGTCATATAGAATGTTCTATATGTATTTATTTTATAATATATTATCTATGGATTTTATTTAATTTTAGATTTTTTTAAATCTCTATGGATAAAAAAATCAGAATGCCAAAGTAGTATTGTCAAAAATAACTAAAATAAGTAAAATGTAACAAAAAATATTAAAAAACAAGCGTTTTTTTTAATACATAAAAATAAATAATGTGTGCTTTGCCCGACAACTTTTGCTATGGCTGCTATCCTAATGTAACAGTCAGTCCTATTACGGTAAAGATAGAAAAGAAGCCTAAATACCCTCCATATAAAAGGCCGACTTATAAACCGATTACCTTTGAACATCTTTTTCCTCCTGGTTCGCAAGGCCAAAGTGCAGGCAGGACAGCGACACCGTGTGAAAGATGCGCTAAACTACTTCGCGAGAAAGAAATTCAATTAATAAGGAAAGATCAAGAACTGTTCCAACTCCAGAGGCACCTACGAAAACATGGAGGGCGGAAACACGATTACGGATCCGTCCGACAGGTCGAATTTCAGCTCAGAAAGAGGGAACATGAACTAGCAATACTAAATATGGAGATGGCAAAACATGATACAACTAAGATACCCCCTGCAGAAAGCTTTAATTGTCCATCGTGCTCCAAATATCTCCGTCGTAAAGAGGATCAATTAAAAAAGATAGAACAAGAAGTGGTCAAGCAAATGGCTAGTCCGTACATAAAAGTAAGCCCGAACCCCTGCACTTGCTGCTCAGACGCCGCTATACCACAGGTTAATGAAAAGAGCAGAAAAAAGAACAAAAAAAACTGTTTCAAAGAACTTAATAAGAAAGAAAAGAAACTGTTAAAGAAAGAGAGAGAAATCGATAAGAAAATTTATGAGTTCAGAAAACGGAATCTTAAAGAAGCGAAGGAGGATATGAAAAAAACACCAGATTCGTTTATAAAAGAAGTGTATTTGAATTGCAAGTGTGCGTGTAAAAGGGCTATTGTGGACAAGAGGTTTGTAGATCCTTGTGCTTTTAATGCTGCTGCTAATGCTTTTACCTGCACCATGCCATTCCCGACGTGGAATGGCAGCATGCGCATGGGTCCCAACATGCACGCCTGCACGACTAAATGTTGCGTTATGAACTTACTTGAGAGTGTGGCTAAATGCTACGCCTGTCCCATAACCTGTACAAAGAAGAAGAAACCACCGGGGAGATGTTGTATCCCCATGAGATTGGTGAGATGGTATGTGTTCAGGAACAAGAAACTTATGAAACGAAGGTGTTTTTAGAGTAACTTTAAAAGGAGCAAAACTTTTTGTACCGATTGTAAAAAAGTATACTTTATTTGTGAACTAGTAATGTGTATTGAAATTAAAAACAGTTTCTATAGATAAAGTGTACCTACCTACTGACGCCAGCCTACAAAACATAGACTTTTTAGTGGTTAATATATATTTTTGAAATGGTCTTTTCACTAGTACCTTTCATTTGATACTCATATTGCTATGGTAAGAGTAACCCCTTTTTAGGGTTTCGTAGTCACCTAGAAACCCTTATAGTTTCGCCAGGTCTGTCTGTCTGTCTGTCTGTCTGTCTGTCTATCCGAAGCTTTGCTCCGTGATCGTTAGTGCTAGAAAGCTGCAATTTGGCATGGATACATAAATCAAACATTGCAACAGAACGGTAATATAAAAAGTACAAAAAAAACGTTTTTAATGTGTAATAGTTTTTTTTTAGTTTTCTTTTGCTTTGTCCCGATAGTGTGGGGTCTTTCAAAATGAATAAGGGTCTCCTAAAACCATTTTTTGACTTAGTTAATATTTTCGGAAATATGCGCTCCGAAAGAAAAAAAATATGTGTCCCTCCCCCTCTAACTTTTGAACAACGGGTCCAAAAAATATAAAAAAAAATTGTGAAACAAGAGCTTAATAAATACTTTCAATGAAAACTATAGCAAACATGATCGGTCTAGTCGTTTGTGAGTTATTGCAAAAAATCTTCTTTTCTTAGTAAAAAGACGTAATGTACAAAGCGCTGCAAAGGTACTCCCTTATGATACTTACTAATAGCCCCCGTTTGGCCTATTTTGACAGAATGGTAACTACGAAACCCTACACTGAGCATGGAATGACATGCTCTTGGCCGATTTTTTCCATTTGCGGTCGTCATTTTCAAAATGTATATAAGTTATATAAACATAGGTACATACTGCCACTATTCTGATGAATTCAACGACACCTCATATGTCAATAAGTTTTTGGCAAAAATTTCATTTTTGGTACAAGCTTTTATCGCTGACTGTACTTTTCACAACTAATACTCATCGAGACAATTCTAAAAACCCCTAACACAAGTAGGTTGCGTTGTTTCATCACAGAGTTCCTATGGGCACCTCCTGTCTCCATCATCAAATCAGTTCGACAGTACCATATTATTGTATTGTCATCAGAACTACATACAGCTGCCAATTTTCATGACGCTACGATCCTTGGAAGATGGTTAAATTAGTTACCTTAGATTCCATTACATAGTTACATACAGGTTGAGAGTTCCTATGGCCACCTCCTGTCTCCATCATCAGATCAGTTCGAGAGTACCATATTATTGTATTGTCATCAGAACTACATACAGCTGCCAATTTTCATGACGCTACGATCCTTGGAAGATGGTTAAATTAGTTACCTTAGATTCCATTATATAGTTAGTTACATACAGGTCGAGAGTTCCTATGGCCGCCTCCTGTCTCCATCATCAGATCAGTTCGACAGTAGGTACCATATTATTGTATTGTCATCAGAACCACATACAGCTGCCAATTTTCATGACGCTACGATCCTTGGAAGATGGTTAAATTAGTTACCTTAGATTCCATTATATAGTTAGTTACATACAGATCGACCTAATAAAAGCTTGTTAAAAACCGTCCAGCCGTGTGGGCTGTGCCAAAGAAATGGACATACATACCTGCGCCCAAAAAACATTACCCACCTTCAGACGTAGTCGGGTAAAAATAAATACCTAAACCTACCAGAAGTTATTTTGAAATCAAAGAATACCTACGCAATATTTTGTGTGCATTATTTTCATGCCGGCTATCGGCGGGTTTCCATGGAGCGCTGTGGTGGCCTAGCGGTAAGAGCGTGCGCCTTTCAATCTGTAGGTCGCGGGTTCGAACCCCGGCTCGTACCAATGAGTTTTTCGGAACTTATGTTCGAAATATCATTTGATATTTCCCAGTCGCTTTTCGGTGAAAGGAAAACATCGTGAGGAAACCGGACTAATCCCAATAAGGCCTAGTTTACCCTCTGGGTTGGAAGGTCAGATGGCAGTCGCTTTCGTAAAAACTAGTGCCTACGCCAATTCTCGGGATTAGTTGCCAAGCGGACCCCAGGCTCCTACGAGCCGTGGCAAAATGCCAGGACAACGCGAAGAAGATGATGATTTTCATGCCGGCTACATACGTAAATATGTGCACTTCTGTGTTTCTGGCTTCGTAGCGATTTCAGATTGTGCAGATAAATCGAACGTTCTTAAAAAAAGTTTATGTCAGACGTCATGTCTTTGGTTGTCAAAAGTACTTGCAAATTTGAGTTACAAATCCCAAATAAAAAGAACGTTAAGATAAAAAAAAATATTAGGAAAAAACTAAGTGATCAAACATTAATAAATTAATAATGTTATTTATATAAGTAAAGTAGTTGGATAGATAAATAGACTACCACCATGTCAAAGAGGAAGAAGCCCTGTGATAAGTGTCGTATGACAAGAAATAAATTGCCTATCGTGGTAAGAGTTACGAGGCTTGAAAACGATGAAGGATCGTGTGGTAAGCCGTGCCATGTGCACACAATAGATCGTTTCCCATCAGTATCCAGCGATCCTCCAGCCAAAAAGGAATATCCAACGAAATGTGAAAAATGTTTAGAAATTATTCACGAAAAAGATCGTCAGATATATGACAAGGAACACGAAATGGTTAAATTGATGACAAATTTATTAACTCTCCCAAAGAGTAAAGAAAAGTATAACGATGATGGTGAGATTATTCATAACTATAAAGGGCTACAAGATATTGAAAATGAATTATTAAAGAAAGACCAGGAATTAGCGAGAATGAGATTAGAGGCATGCGATGATGTTTGCTACAATGCTCTCCGACAAAAACAATTGGAATTACGATGGAAAGATTTAGAACTAGAAAGGCGGCGTCCGAATATATTTGCAAGAAAACTGACAACCTTAAAAAATAAAGTTGAAAATATAAAAGAACAAAATTGCTTTAAAGCACTCCAAAAGAAAGAACGCGATTTGAAGGAAAGAGAGGAAGAAATTGATGAAGCGCTTGAGAAGCTTAGGGAAAAGAAATTTAAAGAAGAAATGGCTATGTTAAATAAAGAACTAGAATTTAGACAAAGACCGCTCATATTTGATGCCAATACGGATTGTTCGTGTGATTGTGCACGAATAAATGAAATACAAGAGATTGAAATGAAAAGGCGACATAATGAGCTGTTAGATGCTTGTATCTTTTTCCCTGTTGGGGCCTACATTCCGTTCTGGACTTATGATACTATGGAACAAATAAATAAGGCTCGAATCTGTCTGGCAGAAGAATTTGAAAAGCTTTTGTTGATTGGATATGGATAGGGCGTATTGATAATTACACATTTTTATAATTAAGCCCGACTAAGGTTTTTTTTAAACGTAACTACTAAACTTCATTCATTATCTATACCTACTCTGGTAAGCCAACTTTTTCAGTAAAAGACGGCAAATTAGAAAAATGCAAGCGTGAAGGTGCAGGCTTCCATACAAATTTTGATTTTTGCACCATTTTCTACTGACAAAATTGGCTTAGTATCTAAGAGCATTTACTTACTTACTCCGGAGACCTTTCTACTGGCTTGGTGTGTGATTGTACGCACATCTAAAGAATTTACAATGTTTATCAAACGAAAGTAAAGTAAGTAAACAACATAAATAATTGACAAACTTATGTCCACAACGTAGGCTTCGTTCGACGAGGGCACCACCACAAATCAGGAACAGGCGTTATCATTACACACAAATAATACAGCTATAGCTATCTCATTACTTCATCAGGTGACAACTCGGTGACAACCAAAACTCACTAATTACCACCACAAGTTCATATAGCCATAGTGAACCGTATTAGGAAAAATAAGTTTTTGGCAAAAATTTCATTTTTGGTACAAGCTTTTCTTACACAGACAACTAATACTCATCGAGACAATTCTAAAAACCCCTAACACAATTAGGTTGCGTTGTTTCATCACAGAGTTAGTATGGCCACCTCCTGTCTCCATCATCAGATCAGTTCGAGAGTACCATATTATTGTATTGTCATCAGAACTACATACAGCTGCCAATTTTCTTGACACTACGATCCTTGGAAGATGGTTAAATTAGTTACCTTAGATTCCATTACATAGTTACATACTTCGAGCAACACCGGCTTCCGACACATCGGAAGGGAGGGGCCCTAGCGATATCTCACCGTACAAATCTTTCTGCCATTTTTCGCGGGGGGAAAGGTGCACACAGTCGCACTTCTCACACACTTACATACAAAATCCAATCTGTAATGACGACACAAATACATAGAAAATGACACACGTCAAAGACAAATCTTGCAAACCTCGATCTCTTTTTGTGTACGGACGAGTGACAAGTGTCACAACACTCACAACACGCACACTAACACATTTTCGTTGAAGTATGTTATTGTATTCTGAGAGATGAGAAGTCGGATTTGTCGCTCGACCGATCCGCAATTTGTACTGAGCGAGCAAAATCGATAAATCCAACAATTACATGAGACTAAAATATAATAATTGTGTTTGAATGTAATTAAACGTATGATATGTAAAAAAAAATATTACATGTGAAATGTAACACTTTCTTTTTGTAAATTTGATGTCCCCGACCTCTTTTTATAACAAAAAATCGAGCAAACAGGCATTTTTGTGCAGCAGTGTTCACGCGCGCGTCTGGACTCGGTCTAGTGAAAAATCCAAGTGCAACTAGTTTTATTACCCGCGCTAGATTAGATTGACGCGCTAATCTTGTACCTCGGCAGAGGGGAAATAGTGCGAATGCCGCCTCCCTTCCGTGTTGCTCGAAGGTTACATACATACAGGTCGAGAGTTCCTATGGCCACCTCCTGTCTCCATCATCAGATCAGTTCGACAGTAGGTACCATATATATTGTATTGTCATCAGAACCACATACAGCTGCCATGCAATTTTCATGACGCTACGATCCTTGGAAGATGGTTAAATTAGTTACCTTAGATTCCATTACATAGTTACATATAGGTCGAGAGTTCCCATGGTCACCTCCTGTCTCCATCATCAGATCAGTTCGACAGTACCATATTATTGTATTGTCATCAGAACTACATACAGCTGCCAATTTTTGGATGGTTAAATTAGTTACCTTAGATTCCATTACATAGTTAGTTACATACAGGTCGTAAAACATGTATTACTCTCGGCAGCAAAGTTTGCTCACTTCTCGTGACTCTGCAACGCTCAAGATTCCACTTTTTAAATCTCTCTATACACTAGTAATTTTGGAATATTTCGCATGTTTTGACCTCGATATAAGCACGAGAGGTAAACAACAAGTTTGCTTCTTTACGAGTACACTTATTCTATTGTCTCTGTTACTATTTTCCCTACACTTATTGTATTACTTACGCTATCAAGTTTTGTGTTTGTTATCAATAATGGAATAGAAAAAAAACAGAATATTAAAGTAAATATGTTTATTGCTTTCATTTTGTTGATATATTGGGTCCTTACCTATGAAATTGGCGTTTTTGTTCATAGATATAAGTCTGATCCTAGTTTTTTTTTTTTACAAAAGTACATACACAATTACAATAAAACTACAGTGCACTCAATAAACAACGATTTTACATACAATTAATTGTTATTTTTTATTGTTAAGTGTTCAGAATTAAGCCTTGAAAATAGGTCTTTTCATGTGCTGTCGGTTCGAGTATTAAAATTACTTATATTTTTCTAATGGTACCAATTTTCAAGAAATGGAGATATTGAAAACATACCTTAAAGGTGTCAAAAATTACTGGAAAAATTTTGTTTGGTTTGAATTAGCCATCAAAAAAATATCCGCAAAATTAATTGTATGGAAATTCGTGTTTCGTTGAAATTCTCCGAACAAAACGCCAATTTCATAGGTAATGACCTAATACATATACACATAATATGCGATTAACTGATCTGCACCAACTGTACAGTTGTATTTATTGTAGTGTTTGTGAAATAGGTACTGGGTCAGTTTATCTTTATGTATAAAACATTTAAAAGGATAATCAGTTCGCATTTTTGGAATGGAGCGAGTTATAATTGTTTAATAAAAGCGCCTTCAAACGCCGTAGTATTAGGTGCGTTGTTTCTTGCCCCATAGCTGCGAATGTTCCCGAAAAAGATTTCTAACGGATCCTGATTTAAGTGTCGGGTTAATAAAATGTCAAAACCGAACTTTTCCGACAGAACTGTCCATATTCTTTCTACACCTTCTATAGTTTTAATAAAATTAATAACAGATGGGACGGTCTGTTCGAATTTTCGCATTTTATTCCCACTCATTTCTTGTTTTTTTTTATAAATGTTACTGTCTTTAAAATTGTTTTACAGCCTTGCCATAGTTTATGATGTGGCGAATTCCGCTTCACGCATCCTATGTATTTTTTTCCGTTAGGAATGCTTATGGTATTTCCATTCAAGCTGTCGATAGGTCGTCGAGCATCAAAGTAATGTCAATTAACTGACGACAATCCTGAGGCAGATCGCCACTGGCCGATAGGTGTTCACTTGTTCAGCGGCTACATGCAGCTACGCTGTGGCTAAATAATTGGGTCGCTAATATGACTCGCATTTTTTGATTTTTTTGTCGATTAACATGCTCTTCGGTCAACTTGTCCACTAGCCGTAGTTCTCTATATGTTCGGTCGGAGGCATATAACATTTCATAATATTGCCACATCACTATTTTCTCTTGCCCGTTTGTGACGTAGCGCATGTCCTTGGAAAGTAAACTAGTGGCTCTGTGAGCTGTAGACCTCGCGAGCAGAGCTTAAAACTGAATAAATGTATGGTTCCGTTGTTTAGAAGAATTTAGAGAATCTAATTTGACCATAAAAACTTAACTATCAATTGCTTACAAAATTCGGGAATTTGTTTAGATATGCGACCTGTAGAGTAGAACATATGGACATACGAAACAATTTTTTGGCTAACAGGCCAATTCAAACTTACACTGATATCAGAAAGACATCTAACTGATGTCATTTAGTTATCGTGCATTTCACTCGTTCTTGTCCGTATATGTATTGGCGCAAGCGAGACGCACGATGACTACTAAATAACATGATAAAAATATCATCCCGATTGTCAGTGTACGGTCGAATGCCCCTTAAGTATCCACGTCGCCATACTAATTGTATAGAAAAGTGGATAGAGTTAAACCAAGAAAAGTCTGCAGAGATTTTGACAGCACACGCAGTGCCAATGTTATTTGTGCCAGTGTCAGGCGCGGATCCACCGTTGTGGGCACGGTGGGCATGCCCACAACCCTAATAGGGTGCCCTATTGATTCCCCGAGTAGAATTACGCCGATTTTTGTTTCGCAGACGCTTTGGCAGAGGAACATTTGGCAGAATTTCATTAGGTATAAGTACGCAGAGTAGTCAGTTGTTCGATACGCAGATTTACTTTTCGTAGAATGATACCAAACTATCATAGCAATTTCTTAAAATAATTCCAGCTTTTAATTGACAGTCATAGGAGTTTTAGAGCGCAGGTCTATATGGGTATGAAAAGGGCCAGGGCATAGACCTTACAAAAAATCGCATGCCATTTTTGGTAAAATTCCGACTACTTTTTAAGTATAGGGGCACTGCTCTACATGTGGACATTTTCCAGATTTTGGCCTTATTTTGTTCATAAATCATAAACTATTGACAATGTCAAAAACTTATTTATTTCTTTCGAACAATAATTAAATAGTCTATAATTGCAGACTAGTTCTATGTTTTATCACGTTAGCTAAATTTAGAAAATGTTAAAATTGATATTTTTGTCCATAGGTACGATACGACTACTGTTTGTACCTAGGACTGTATGATATTAGGCAGGTTTTGTACCTAGGTATGGACAATATTCTTGGTACAACTTTTCAGCAATTATTTTGGACTTGATATTGTCTCCAGGGTCTACAAAGACCTCGGAATCATCGTTTAGTACGCAAAGTTTTAGACGAATAACGCTTGATTTTTCGTTAGTCAGGGTGTCCACAGGTACACTAGGTACTCTACCTCCTTTAAATTAACCATACTATGTATTTTCGCATTTTCACAAAATAGTCTACTCTGAAGTTTTCCATATGTCAAACCACTAACTTAAAGAAGAATATTTTATCGAAGCGTGCAAAGCTGTCTTTTTATCTGCGGCAGATTCCAAAGGCCGAAAATAACCCAGCATCCTACAAAGAAAAAAGAAGTTCCGTTTGCGCCCGGGGACTGCGCCCTCGATGTGACAGTGCTGACATTTGTCATCTCAGTTTTTTATTATTTTTGTAAACATTGTATTATCTTATAGTTTTCGTATGGTTTATCTTATTTTAACGTAAGTTCTAGTTTTTACACATTCTTAGTTTTAAGCCTTGGTGGATGCAGACCTCTACGGCAGCCACTGGCAGCTCGTCTTCACAAGCATTTCCTTGCAATCAGTGCCACAAATCGTTCTCAACAACTCACGGCCTGAATATTCATATAGGAAAATGTCACAAAACTACAAATTCGCACATCATCGCTACATGCCCACCCGCCGTAGGGCCCCAACCCAGTCCGTCAACACCTCAGCAGAACGTAAACTACTTCCATCTCCACCTCAGCCACCTTAAAAACAACATTCCTGTAATTAAAAGAATACCGCGTGGTGCAAGAATTGCCGTAGCAACCCGACTAACCGATGTCATCAATACATGCGTACAAAGCAATAGCCTAGATTCCTGGGAAAACCTTCTTACATTCTCATTTTCCACTCTTCATGCTACTTTAGACAATAATCGACTATCACTTACTCAAAAAATAAAAAACAACTGTGCCCACCCCCTTAATCACCAGATTCCCATTTATCATCTAAACAACCATCTTTCTTATAGTTCATGCAACAACTTGAAAAAGACTGTAGAGGGAAAAGTGAGCGATGGTGACTTGAAAGGAGCTGCACGTTTGCTTTTTTCAACTGACGTACTGTCTGTGGACTCGACTGAAACACTTTCGGCTCTACGCGACAAACACCCGTCCGCCCCAGCAACTCCATACTTCCTAGATCCGCCTACAGAACCCAACGTGTGTCTTCAAGTTCAGGATAAGGACACATTAAATGCAATTCTTTCATTCAAAACGGGTTCTGCAGCGGGTTTAGACGGGTTATCCCCACAACACCTTAAAGATTTAACCTCACACTGCGTCGGCGATACAGGCAAACGCCTCATTATCGCCCTCACCAAACTTGTCAACCTCATGCTTTCCGGAAAAGTCAACTCCCTCTTTGTACCCATTATTTACGGCGCAAATCTTATAGCCCTCACAAAAAAAGACGGGGGAATCAGGCCCATTGCTGTTGGTTCAACATTTCGACGTTTAACTTCTAAAATATCCGTGCGTCACGTACTCTCGAAATTGCAAAAACAATTTGAACCGGTACAACTTGGTTTTGGTACTAAAGGTGGGTGCGAAGCCGCCGTCCATGCCCTTCGCACCTGCCTGTTCAATGACCAGTGTGAGGTACTCCTAAAAATTGACGTCAAAAATGCCTTCAATTCGCTCAATAGGGACGCCCTGCTTGCTGAAGTCAACAACCACGCTCCGGAACTTTATAACTATTTATTAAATTGCTATGCATATCCGTCGAAATTACTTTACAAAAACCACGAACTTTCCTCCGAAGTTGGCTGCCAGCAGGGCGACCCTCTCGGACCAGCCATCTTCAGTTTAGCTATCAATCCAGTTGTTCAAAACCTAAATTCAAAATTTAACGTTTGGTACCTAGATGATGGCACCCTAGGAGGAGATGTAAACACAGTACTAGCAGACCTTTCGGAAATAAAAAATAAATTTAAGCTTATAGGGCTGGAATTGAATTTCGCGAAGTGCGAATTATATTTAAACCGTTACAATCCCGACATCGTACAAAAATTTCAAGCCCTCACTCCCAATATAAAAGTAGTCAATAAGGACTCTCTAAACCTCCTAGGGTCACCAATTTTCGAAGAAGCCATCCCCAGTATTATCACAAACACGATTACTAAATTCAAAAACTGCGCCGATTGCCTGAACGACATCAATTCTCATTCCGCTCTGACTATTCTAAAATTCTGCCTTTTCGTACCAAAATTTACTTATTTGCTCCGCTGCTGTCCATTTTGGAAACACCAAAACTCCTTATTACCGATTGACAACCTTATTAGATCTTCCCTTGAAACCATTCTAAATATACAGCTTAGCGAGCATTCTTGGAACCAGGCGTGCCTGCCCATCAGATTCGGTGGGCTGGGTACGCGCAAAATTTCTAGCGTTGCTTTGCCGGCGTTTCTATCTTCCGTCCATGGCACTTCCTCCCTCGTAGGAAAAATATTAAGGGCCTGCCCTTTAAACTACGAGACGGCGTGCTTGACGGAAGCTAGAGACGCCTGGCTGACGGCTTGTCCGGGTCAAGATTTACCTTCAAAATTACATATTCAACGTTGCTGGGACGACACTTTGTGCAAAATTAACTTTGAGGTACTACTTTCCAGCTCTGATGGTCCTAATACACGTGCGCGGCTGCTCGCTGCTGCAGAACGGGAATCCGGCCAGTGGCTGCATGCCTACCCCTCCCCCCCCTCTGGTACATATTTAGAACCGGATACCCTACGCCTAGCCGTAAGCCTTAGGCTAGGGGTCAAGGTCTGCGCCCCCCACGGATGCCCCTGCGGCGCAACCGTCGACGTGCTTGGACACCACGGCCTCTCTTGTCGGTTAAGTGCTGGCCGCCTCTCCAGGCACGCTGCCCTAAATGATATCATCCGCCGGTCTCTTGCCACCGTCAATGCGCCAGCTATCCTCGAACCTAACGGCGTTTTGAGGGACGACGGCAAGAGACCGGACGGTATGTCCCTGGTCCCGTGGAAGATGGGACGGGTGCTAGTCTGGGACGCCACATGCGTCGATACACTGGCACCGTCCCATCTACCAAGAACTTCGTCCAGGGCTGGGGCGGCTGCCGAGGCGGCTGAAAACAAAAAGTTTTCAAAGTATCAAGGTCTCGGCCCCCAATACCATTTTGTGGCATTCGGTGTCGAGACACTGGGGCCGTGGGGTCCAAGCGCTCATGTTCTTTTTAAAGAACTGTCGAAAAAGCTGGCCGATACCACCGGTGACCAGAGAGCTGGCAGCTTTCTCTCGCAACGCATTAGTATTGCCATTCAGCGAGGGAATGCTGCCAGCATCTTTGGCACAATGCCGCGGGGGCCTTTTTTAGATTTACTTTAGTTTAGATTAGTTTAGTTTTTAATTTTAGGTAGTTTTTAATTTTAGTTAGTTTTTAATTTTAGGTAGTTTTTAATTTTAGTTTTTAAATTTAGTTTTTAATATTTTTATGTTACTCATTATACTGTATTATTTTTATCGACCCTTATAAATGCATTTCAGAATAAATTAAATATTTCTCACCATACTATTTAGTTATCAATTAAACATCTGGCGAAATGCGAAAATTGTAGAAAACCGTTGAAGCTTATTTTGTGATTATTTACACACTAGTATCATTTACCGAATTCACAAAAAACACGTATATTACGAGGATAAAAATTTAGTTACCTATTAATAAAATAACACTTTTATTATATACAACTACAAGTTATTACCATAATTTTTTTTCAGATCCAAAAAAATCTCCGTACATTTATAAATATGGTGAATAACTAATTGTTAGTAATATAAGAAAATATTTTTTTTAAGTTCACGATGGTAGTCTATCGTTAGTAGTTCTTTAAATACCGGCAGTGTCCACAGGTAAAACCGTCCACACTACTTATACTTATATGTACGGCTCGATTCGGAAAATGAATTAGATTTCTACTAGACTTCAACAAGTTACGATATGGATAATTTAAAGATTTTTGTAAGATAGATATGTCAAATTTGACGTTTCCGCGATTCTGGAGGTCCTTTTGAACGATTTCGACAAGTTATGACTTAGATATCCAAGTCACATCTAGTCGATATCTAATGTAGATCTAGTTGTTCTCTAAATCGTTTCTAGATCTTGTGATTATCTCGAAATCCGAATAGGCCTGGTAGTGTGATCGAGTGCCACTTGACAAAAACTTTAATTTTTTTTATAAAACGTTACTCGACTGAAGGTTGCTTGATGAAAAGATTACTCTACCAAATGAAATTCGTCTAATTATTGGTCTGCTAATTTACACAGAAGCGAACTGAATGATATGTGAATCAAGAGTCTACCAAAAGTTATAATTCGTTTTTTTTTTTAGCATTAGAAAGAACTTGAAAGAAGGTAAGCGATCTTGACAGGTCTTTTAATTGATAAACGCTTTTTAAAAATCAGTAACTATTACTTATGAAAGCAGAAGAATATAAATGATCGTATTAGATTCATAATTGTTACATATTTGCCGTAACTTATTTTTAAAATGTGTTTTACCATTAAAAGACACATCAAGATTGTTTGCCTTATTTCTAATGTTAAAAAAAACGAACTATAGTCGATCAAAAGTTACATCTACGACTCTGCGAAACCATTTTCGGCGAAACGGTGTAAGCGAATCGACAATCTGCTAAAAATTGGTTGATGGTGGTAATTAGGGTAGGTACCCCAGCTGAATACAGAGCCCTAATTATTTACTAACAGGGGCAATTATTTCTAGCTTAATGCCAGCTTTTAATTTACAGCCGAAGGAGTTTTTTAGCGTAGTTATCTATCTAAGTGTGAATAGACTGAAATAAATCGCTTGGGATCCCTCTGCGAATTTATTGGTCGGGGAATCATCAGGTCCCCTGAACCCCCACTTAACCGATCTTGGAGTGGCTGTGACCACAACCTTTTTTGAGGGCTGGATCCGCGCCTGGCCAGTGTCAAAATCTCTGCAGACTTTTCTCGGTCGAGTGTGGCCCATAATTTCCGAAAATCATTTTTTCTTCGAGGCAATTACTCCGTTCTCATATTTTGCGTTGCCCATAATTTCCCGAAATCATTCATTCTCGGTAGCAATTTTATTACTCCGTTCCCATATTTTCCCAATGGTTTTCTTCCGCAATCGCCTATTTTTAATATTTTTAAATTAATCTTTTCCGTATAGTTTTCGTTCTTTTAAATATCAAGGATAATATTTTCTTGTTACTGTATGTTAATAGTGTAGTAATTATATTTGTTTCTTGTAGTTATTTCACATACAACAAATATCAAAAACACTAAAATTAAAACATAATCTAAAAAACTACAAGTAAAAAACCAAACGCTGTCAGCCAATAACTCTAACCTACCTATATCTGGGAGCAGATTCGTTTTTAGGGTCATCAAAAAAAAATAACCCTAACCTACCTATCTCTGGGAGCAGTTTCGTTTCTAGGGTCATCAAAAAAAATAACCCTAACCTACCTATTTGAAAAAAAACCAGGTTATTTTTTTTTTTTAATAAAATAAAATAAAAATATTTAAAAAAAGAGAAAATATGGAGATAGAGAATATTTAGTTAGTGAAAAAAAAGCCTACTGGTTATTTTAACTACTGGGATCAAAAAGAAAAGGGAATAAATTGAGAAAGGGAAAATTTAGTTTATGAAAAAATGTCCACGAAAAATTAAATAAAGCGAAGAAATTCCACTGGGAAAAAATGAGAACGGAGTAATAATTGCCTCGAAGAAAAAATGATTTGCGGAAATTATGGGCCATTTTAGCGAGGCGATCCAAATTAAAAGGCTCTTAGACTTTGAGCCCGGGAAAGCGCAACGTACGAGCAACCTACAGCTAGTTCCCTGATCCCAAGGTCGACCACTACCCTAGGCAATGTTAACCCCTGCGATTTATGGATGGTGACCGCCCATGCTAAGGGGTTGTCCATAAATTACGTCATCTATTTTTGACGATTTTTGACCCCCCCCCCCCCCCCCCCCCCTAATATCATCCAAAAATCATGCTTCATCTTGACCCTGTTTCCTCCTACGTCATGCTACCATCATCCGATGTCCAGACCCCCGCCCCCTAATTTGAAATGACGTAATTTATGAATATCCCCTAACGTAAGTGGAAATTGACTCCTGGAACAGCCATGCCCTTGAACTTAAACCGCTAAAAAAATGTTCAAACAAAAACTCAAACGAATACGCTTACCTCGCGCTTCGCGCTCGCTTGATCAATCAGCAATACGATGTTTAAGTGCAAAAAATAAATAAAAAAAGTTGCATTTACTGGGGATCGAACCGGGTACCTATTCCCATATCCTTGCTTGTAAGCGTCTTTCCAACTGCGCTATGATAGCATTTAGATGAGCTGACGAAATTTGATTACTTATTCTCGAGTAAGAATTTAAATATCTAATCTAAAGAGAATAAAGTGTATAGGGGACGTGCATGAACTATAGGGGGCAGCACAGGAGCCGTCAGATCTTTGGCGCGAAGCGTAGATGTGTAGTTTATGATTCCGATGTAGCCCACGAGATGGCAGAACCTACTATGCACAAGGAAACGTACTTACGAGAACGGTAGATGGTAGCACTTGCTTTGGCAATGTACATGTGCACATATGTTTCCGATTCAGGCCACAAGATGGCAGGCCCTCCAACGCGCACTGTCCCTATAGTGGGCGTGCGTGAACTATAGAGGGTAGCATAGGAGCCGTCAGATTTTTGGCGTGAGGCGTAAATGTGACGTTTATGCTTCCGATGTAGCCCACAAGATGACAGAACCTACTATGCATAAGGAAACGTACCTACAAGAACAGTAGATGGTAGAACTTGTTTTGGCAATGTACATGTTTCCGATTCAGGCCACAAGATGGCAGACCCTCCAACGCGCACGGTCCCTATATGTAGTAGAGGGTTATTGTCATACTAAAGTTTTGTAGTCACAGTAAATTTACTGCCATGTTTCGATACAGGATTAAAATGAAAATGAAAAAAAAAATATCAAAAAAATGTATATATGTATGGATAAATGATTTTTTTTATTTTTAGAACGCCATATGATTTTGACCCATGTTCTTTTACTGATATGAGTAAAAATTGTTAAATATAAAATGGTGTCGCCATCTAGACGAACATAGGCCAAAGGTATGGCGCCGTATATTTAAGAATCAAATTTTCTTTAAAGCGCAAAAAGCCATCATCTCTTGCAAAAAATAAACGAATACACTTAGCCCGCGCTTGATTTAAATACGATTTTTTTCATTTTTTTCAAAATAAAAAAATAAAATAAAAAACAACAATTGATACGAAATTTAAGTATAAAAAAAAACAAAATGTTATGTAGCAGCATACAATTACTGGGGATGGAACCAGGGACGGCAGGGACCTCCCTATGCAAACAAAAAAGCGAACGTTTGCAAAATACGCCATGATAGTTCTTACTAAAGCTGACGAAATTTAGCTACTCATTCTCAAGTAAAAACTAAATATCAAAATACCGCCGAAACCAGCGATACAAATTTTCTGAATTTTTGGCCATTTAATCTATAAACATATATCAAAAAGAAAAAACTCTTATGATATCGATACGACTATTTGTTTAGGCGACAGGTATCACGACTCCGCCATTTTTAAAAATTTCCAAAAACCGGATTGACATAAAAAATTTATTTAGTCATAAAATTCGGTCACAAAATTTCACGAGAATCGGTTAAGAATTGCGACCTGTAGAGGAGAACATCCGGACATACGAAAGCAAAATGCCCGAGTCAAAACGTAGACCTTCGCTTCGCTTCGGTCAATTATTCCTGAGTCCCTTCATTAAATGGGGAGTGTCATAAAATGGATAATGTTTTTGCCATTTATTTTAAAATGTTCATATGGTGACTCCTTCTGTACCTAGCTGTTTATTTTCTTTTTTTGTGTCATTTACTAGTTCCCTGATGGCTCCAACATTTACTTGGCTCTGATCACAAACAGTGTTCACGATTATGAGACCGGATTTTTGTGCGTGTTTGATAACATCCACAATATTTTTTTTTTAATTCCTTTTTCTGCAAACCTGTCGTAAAATAGTAGGCAATCGGTTGCTTAAAATTATGTTTGATTACTTTTACCATAAATACTAAGGCGTGGTCCGCAAACGCCTTGTCACGGTTGCAAGCAAAGACTTCCATTCTATCCTTTTGCGCATTATAAGAAACCTGCGGTTTTAATGACATCTCATCGAACATGAGGCTGCATAATCTGTCAGATAGGTTTTGCTTCGCAACAGTTTCCTTATTTTTTTTGTAAATTATAGGGTTTATCCCCGGTCTAAGTTTTATCTGGCCCAGTAAGCGCTTCATAGCTTTTGTAGATGGCAACGTAAAATATTTATGAAGTAATGCATAGCATTTCGGATTCTTTTTGTATACGGATAATGATAGCACCTTTTCTTCAACAGTGAAGCGTCGTCCTTTTGGTGTTTTTTTCGCTTGCTGCTGCATCTGCATAAATAGTCGCGCTGGTTTTGTCATGTTATTTACAATATCCTGGAATGCAGGATTGGTTGTGAGGTCTTCGGCATTTGCCAGCCTCGCTGCAAATGACTTAGATTTTTTCTGTAACCTTAATATCTCCGTACGTAGCCGCTTGATTTTTGTACGCAGTGAGATTGATTCTTCTAAGCTGGTGCTAGATGATTTTGTTTTCAGCCCATCTGAAAAACAAAACTGAATGTGTGAATTTGGAAGCATGGTTAAAATAACAAACCGCACTGTTACAATAGAGACTATTACTGCCATGTTCTGCCGCCAAAGAGCAGCATTAATTTGTTTAGTAAACCATAGAGCAGTGGTTCCTATCCTTTTCAGTTCGGTCACCCCTATGACTAACTAGGGAACCTGATATTAGGTCAGCTTATTACCCCCGCAAAATAACAGGTTTACCCCCACGGGGGTAAATACCCCCAGGTTAGGAACCACTGCCATAGAGTAACTTATACATACTAGGCCTTAAACAGTTTTTTGACAAGTTTTCACTCTGACATTGATGCACCAAGGTGGTTTGCTTACAGGTGGCCTACCGCGAAACGTGAAAATCGGGATTTCTTTATCTGCCTCTCCATCGATCGAATTAGCAAGAGTGATAGAGAGGCAAAAACCGAACTTTCGATTGTCGTGTTTCGCGGTAGGCCATGTGATTGACGTAGTTTGTTTACTGTATGTGCTAGTGGTGCCACCTACGCAGAGCTTTGCCTAATATTCCCTATTGTACTATTTATATGTTTATTGTATGTTTATTGTGTTTATTAAAAATCAGTTTAAGATTGAAGAGGTAATGAGGGTATGGTCTTGGGTCGTCCCATTCGTTTTTCATCAAGTTATTAAATTAGTCCTATTCTGCTTTCGTCACCCAATTTACATTCGTCACAATCGTCGGTGGCTTTCAATGTAGAATGAGTGACCAAAGCAGAATAGGGCTAATTTAAGAACTTGACGAAAAACGAATGGGACGACCCAAGACGATACCCTCATTACCTCTTCTATCTTAAACTGATTTTTATGAAATTTGGTACCAATAAAGATAGTTTTCTGAGTAGGTACCGAGACTACCGAGGAAGGACAAAGGATAGCTTTTATTTCAGATAAAAAAGGAAGCTCCGTGGAAGTATGTGTGGGTAATCTATGTATAATAAGCAGATAGTCTGTTCGAGATCCTGAAAACGGTGAAAAATAGAGATACTACTCCTAAAAATACGTGTGATACCTCATTAGTTTCGGCATGATGTCTAGAAAAGTGTATTCGAAGAGTGTATTAAGATAGCATTCGGCAAGACGCTGCCGCGATCCGGCTGCCGCCGTCGAACATGGCAGCTGAGGGCCTACCGCGAACCACGTTCGACGTGTTGCCTCCCTGTCACACTTACGTACTAATTTACAAGTGCGATACAGAGGCAACACGTCGAACGTGGTTCGCGGTAGGCCCTCTGGGCAGCGCCGCCGTAACGGCCTGGCCACGACATTGGTCTAAGGCGACTGGCGGGGCGGCTGGCGGCGCGGCAAACGCGAGCGACCGCCAGGCATGCCACGTACTTTCAGTAGCGGCGGCAGCGACTAGGAGCGGCTAGGACGTAGACGTATTTAAAAACATGTTATTTTTCAAAAGTGGCACTTCAGTGCATAGAATACATTTAATTGTTTGTCAATAGCATCTTGTACAGAAGAGAAGGGGTGAATGGGCTAAATACAGGACGACAAATTTATTTACATCTAGTTTAGTATTTTATATATTATGTATAGAAAGCACCCAAAAAAAAAGCGAGTACACAAGAATGAGTGTGGAGACGTTACAACATAATTAAATACGCGAAAGTACATTTAAAATTTCAATAATATACGCTTCCGTGTCCATGTCGCTCGAAAAAAAAACAAAATGTTTTGTTCCGCACGCCACCGCTCGATCCGTCTCGCCGCCTAGGCCGGTCGCGCCGCTCTAAAGTCGTGGCATCGCCCGCGCTGCCCGATACAAATGTTCGAGTCGCGCGCCGCCCCGCTCGCCGCCGCCGCCGGTCGCCCGGTGCACGCCGCGCGCGTTGCCGCTCGGCGACAAGGCTCGTGGCATGCATTATGCGTCGCCGGGTTATTGTTTTTGCGACTTACCGCCGGTCGCCGCCGCCGATCGCCTTAGACCAATGTCGTGGCCAGGCCGTATGCATTCGGATAGGCGCGACCGGGCGGCGACTGCCGACTGCCACGTGCAGTAGTCACACAGGAGTCAGTGCTAGCAGTTGTGCGATTCGGTTGCGTATTATTTAAAATAACGATGTTTGACAATTTAAATATACGACAGCGAAAACTTGTGGAGCAACTGCTTCAGGACGAAGAAGATGATGAAATAATGATGATTTTAATTTCATCAAAGAGGAGTAGAATCGATTCACTGTATACGTCCAGAGCTGATGAAGGCAGTTAATTATCAGATAAGCTCCACTAAATACTCGTCGTTTTCTTCGCAACACGCCATTTTGGCTCGCGACACTTGTCGGGCAGCGCTGCCATACCGCTCCGGGAGCGGGCCACGCCCCCGCCCCCGGCCGCCTGCGTCGGCCGGCGCGGCGTGCGGCGACTGCCGGGCGCCGGGCGCCGGGCGCCGGGCGCCGGGCGGCCGCTGCCGGGGCGCGGCAGCCGAGCGCCGAGCGGGAGCGGGCCACGCCCCCGCCCCCGGCCGCCTGCGTCGGCCGGCGCGGCGTGCGGCGACTGCCGGGCTCCGGGCGCCGGGCGGCCGCTGCCGGGGCGCGGCAGCGGAGCGCCGAGCGGGAGCGGGCCACGCCCCCGCCCCCGGCCGCCTGCGTCGGCCGGCGCGGCGTGCGGCGACTGCCGGGCTCCGGGCGCCGGGCGGCCGCTGCCGGGGCGCGGCAGCGGAGCGCCGAGCGGGAGCGGGCCACGCCCCCGCCCCCGGCCGCCTGCGTCGGCCGGCGCGGCGTGCGGCGACTGCCGGGCTCCGGGCGCCGGGCGCCGGGCGCCGGGCGCCGGGCGCCGGGCGGCCGCTGCCGGGGCGCGGCAGCCGAGCGCCGAGCGGGAGCGGGCCACGCCCCCGCCCCCGGCCGCCTGCGTCGGCCGGCGCGGCGTGCGGCGACTGCCGGGCTCCGGGCGCCGGGCGGCCGCTGCCGGGGCGCGGCAGCGGAGCGCCGAGCGGGAGCGGGCCACGCCCCCGCCCCCGGCCGCCTGCGTCGGCCGGCGCGGCGTGCGGCGACTGCCGGGCTCCGGGCGCCGGGCGCCGGGCGCCGGGCGCCGGGCGCCGGGCGGCCGCTGCCGGGGCGCGGCAGCCGAGCGCCGAGCGGGAGCGGGCCACGCCCCCGCCCCCGGCCGCCTGCGTCGGCCGGCGCGGCGTGCGGCGACTGCCGGGCTCCGGGCGCCGGGCGCCGGGCGCCGGGCGGCCGCTGCCGGGGCGCGGCAGCGGAGCGCCGAGCGGGAGCGGGCCACGCCCCCGCCCCCGGCCGCCTGCGTCGGCCGGCGCGGCGTGCGGCGACTGCCGGGCTCCGGGCGCCGGGCGCCGGGCGCCGGGCGCCGGGCGCCGGGCGGCCGCTGCCGGGGCGCGGCAGCCGAGCGCCGAGCGGGAGCGGGCCACGCCCCCGCCCCCGGCCGCCTGCGTCGGCCGGCGCGGCGTGCGGCGACTGCCGGGCTCCGGGCGCCGGGCGGCCGCTGCCGGGGCGCGGCAGCGGAGCGCCGAGCGGGAGCGGGCCACGCCCCCGCCCCCGGCCGCCTGCGTCGGCCGGCGCGGCGTGCGGCGACTGCCGGGCTCCGGGCGCCGGGCGCCGGGCGCCGGGCGCCGGGCGCCGGGCGGCCGCTGCCGGGGCGCGGCAGCCGAGCGCCGAGCGGGAGCGGGCCACGCCCCCGCCCCCGGCCGCCTGCGTCGGCCGGCGCGGCGTGCGGCGACTGCCGGGCTCCGGGCGCCGGGCGGCCGCTGCCGGGGCGCGGCAGCGGAGCGCCGAGCGGGAGCGGGCCACGCCCCCGCCCCCGGCCGCCTGCGTCGGCCGGCGCGGCGTGCGGCGACTGCCGGGCTCCGGGCGCCGGGCGCCGGGCGCCGGGCGGCGACTGCCGGGCTCCGGGCGCCGGGCGGCCGCTGCCGGGGCGCGGCAGCCGAGCGCCGACGCGCGCCAACACCACACAAAAAATATCAAAAGTTATAAACAAAAAATCATTCCGCTTTTCCCGAAGCGATTTTGTGCTGGCTAAAGCTAGAACTCTGAATTTTCAGTGACATATAGGACTTAACATGCTTTACATATATTCTCAAAAACATTCAATTTGAACTTGTAGTTTAAGAATTATTGTACGTCAAAGTTCTACTAATATCTACTATTTTCCCTCTTTTTTTGTATATTACTTTTGATATTTTTTGTGTGCATTACACGCTTCGAATACATTTTTCTAGGCATCATGACGAATGAGATATCACACGTATTTTTAGGAGTAGTATCTCTATTTTTCACTGTTTTCAAGATCTCGAACAGACTAAAAAGGTGAACAAAAAGTAAGCTACTCATTTATCATGATAATGTTATGTATAAATGTAAATATGTAAATTTTGTAAATTGTAAATTTTCTACACGGAGATCTTATTGGACGCACTAGATAATAACTATCAAGTAGACGCTGTGTATACTGATTTTGCCAAGGCCTTCGATAAGGTTTGTCATGAACGCTTACTGTTGAAGCTTTGGCATATCGGTATACACGGCGACCTTCTCCGATGGATAAAATCTTACATAGAGAATCGTTCGCAGGCTGTGGCAGTGGGTGGATATACTTCTCAGTACAGGCCTATTACGTCTGGTGTTCCACAAGGGTCTCATTTGGGGCCTTTGTTGTTTGTCATATACATCAATGATATTTCTGCATGCATAAAAAATTCAAACTTACTGTTATATGCTGACGATGCAAAGATATTTAGAGTCATACGTAATGTGGACGACTGCAAAGCCTTACAAAAAGACTTGGATCTTTTTGAGACTTATTGTATTGATAATAAGTTGTCTATAAATCCAGACAAATGTTCCGTTATAAGTTTTAGCAGGAAAAGGAATAGTATTAATTTTGATTATAAACTTTGCGATAAAAAATTAGGTCGTGTTCACTAGATTCGAGATCTCGGTGTCATAATGGACTCTAAACTCACTTTTATACCTCACATTGATGACTTGTTAGGTAAAGCATTTAAGAAGTTAGGATTTATACTACGCGTAGGTAAACCATTTAAGAAACTTTTAACTTATAAGGTATTATTTAACAGTTATGTTCGTAGTCGTTTGGAATTTGCAAGTGCTGTGTGGAGCCCACTGTATAAAATACATAGTGATAGGATAGAGAGAGTTCAAAAAAAGTTTGCTAAGACAATAGAATACAGAATTAGAAATAAATACTCGGATTACGCCACCGCAATGAGAGTACATAATATAACATCCCTTAGTTATCGCCGAGAACGTACCGATATCTTAACCCTTTATAAAATTATTAATAATATTATTGATGCTCCGTTTTTATTACATTCACTTTCCTTCAGAGTCCCTCGACGTTGTGAACGTGCTTGCAGGAAAAAACCCCTCTTTTACATCCCCCGTAGTCGGACTGCTTACGCAAAAAATAGTTTAGTTAGAAGGGCGTGCAGGTTGTACAACGAAAAATTTCTGAGCCTTGATATTTTCTGTGAGAAACTTAATAGATTTAAAACACTATCTATGCAGTGTAATAACTAATAACCCAAATGTTTAAATTGGCGCTATAACGAAATAATCTCAGTATTAGATGTTACTGCTTTTTATAATTTCTTTATTAATAGTTAACAAATCCTGAGAATTCAGTTTGTAAACAATTAGTAACAATACCATAAGGTTGTTATAATACTCTTATATTTTTATTCTCATATTTTTATTTTTTCTTTTTTTTTGTGTTTTGTTTTTGCACGCACAAATAGCTCTGTTTTACTATGTAGAAACTACTTAATAAGCATGATGTTAAAATATTTTCATTAAGGAAACTGTAAGTCTAGTTTTAAGAAAAGTTCCAGTGTTATATATAACTATAAAAGACTGTTTGTTTCTTAAATAAATAAATAAATAAAAAAAAAAATATACCTTGACCACCCAAAGCACCGGAGCCCATTTAGATTTGCTTATCACGCTGTAATTATGCTCCATGATTACACCGGCGCGAGCTTGAGCAGCACTCGTATCTTGAGTTTAGCTGAAAAAGTATTAAGATTGTTTTCATCTATCCATTATCTATACCTACTAAATAAGTTTTTGGCAAAAATCTCTTTTTTGGTACTAGCTTTTATCGCTGACTGTACTTTTCTTACGACAGACAACTAATACTCATCGAGACAATTCTAAAAACCCCTAACACAATTAGGTTACGTTGTTTCATCACAGAGTTCCTATGGCCACCTCCTGTCTCCATGATCAGATCAGCTCGATGGTACCATAATATTGCATTGTCATCCGATTTATACATGCATGCAAAATTTCAGCTCAATCGGAAACCGGGAAGTGGATCAAATTTAACTTGCAAGATTTTATTACACACAGACAGACAGACGGACAGACAGACAGACAGACAACGGTCAGGTGAAACTAAATAAAAGCTTGTAATAGTTATTCTGTGGTACAGTGTTGAGTAAGGTACGGCTAAACCGGAAATAACTGAATCGAATTTGATGAAATCTGCTCGTACTCTGAGGCTATGGCTGTGGATAATGTCTCTGCCCGCATAGAGCTGGGTGCGCCTCATGCTGCCCTCCAGTCGCGATTATGTGTTCCTTTGTTTGGGATGAGGACTTTGACTTGGCGGCAGAGGTAGCAAGTTATTTAAAATCAATTCTGCTTACGCTCCCAATTCCAACTCCTACGATTACAATTAATATTAATTTCATTATTTCGTCGGAACTCATATTAAAGTAAAAAAATCAACAACGCACCATAAATCCAATAAAACAGAAATACAGAATGAATGAAAACTTTCCAACTTTACCTCCATAACAATAAAAAAAAATAACTACGCGTGTTTGAGTAGACCTTTTTACCGCTAACGTTTAGATGAAATATTTTATATGTTTTTATTTGTGTAGTTAAATTTATAATTTAAAATTATAGAATTTGGTTAATAATGTATTATTTATTATGTTCATGTTGATTTTACACAAATAAAACTGCAAATTATAGCAAACATTGTTTTTTTTTTATAGGCGTAGTGGCAGAGTGTCACTGTGTCATTACGAACCATAAAGTGGTAACAAACTATCGCACCGCACCAAGGTCATTGTGCGACGCACCCATAAGTAAGAGCGAGAAAGCGATATCTCTTTCTCGCTCTTACTTATCGGTGCGTCGCACAATGACCTTGGTGCGGTGCGATAGTGTGTTACGGCCAATAAAGCAAATACTGCCTCTATAGTTTTTTTTTATGGATGAATGCCACGATGCTGAGCGGCTACCGCGAAAACCGAAATTGTCAAATTACGGGGAACTTTCTCTTTTACTCCAATGAAGGCGTAATTAGAGTGACAGAGAAAAATCTCCGCAATTTGCGAACTTCAATTTTTGCAGTTATAGCCCTGTATCACAAATATTTGTGAAATGGAAATTAAAAAAAGCGGCCAAGTGCGAGTCGGACTCGCCCATGAAGGGTTCCGTAACAGCAAGTAACATAATAAAATTGCGGTTTACAATTTATCACGTAGTAATAAAAAACTACTTACTAGACCACATACATTTTACCACTTTGGAAGTGTCTCTCGCGCTAACTATTCAGTTTAGAACAAAATGATATTAGAAACCTCAATATCATTTTGAAGACCTATCCATAGATACCCCACACGTATGGGTTTGATGAGAAAACAATTTTTGAGTTTCAGTTCTAAGTATGGGGAACCCCCAAAATTTATTGTTTTTTTTCTATTTGTGTGTGAAAATCTTAATGCGGTTCACAGAATACATCTACTTACCAAGTTTCAACAGTATAGTTCTTATAGTTTCGGAAAAAGTGGCTGTGACATACGGACGGACAGACAGACAGACAGACATGACGAATCCATAACGGTTCCGTTTTTTGCCATTTGGCTACGGAACCCTAAAAAGAGGACTTTGCCGGCCTTATCCTAGCTGCACCTGAAGGCCTACCGCGAACCACGTTCGATGAGTTGCCTCTCTGTCGCATTTGTGAATTCGTACGTAAGTGTGACAGGGAGGCAACACGTCAAACGTGGTTCGCGGTAGGCCTCCTGAAACGCCATACTTCGCAGCCTCGCATAAGGAACATAACATCAATATTTCATTGCATGTTTGAGAAAAGAACTATTACGTGTGTACAAGGTATTTTTTGGCAATTTTCTTAAATAACTTCTATTATAAAATAAATACATTTAATATATGTACTTAAAATGCGCTCTTTCATTTGGTGTATATAAATATAGTTTGAAAAACTTTATTTTTTAACTTTCTCATTTACCGCCCAAAAGTGGCCCCCCAATGCCCCCATGTTTAAAATTCATTTCTTTACGTTACACGTCCGTCCGTCTTTGGGTCACTAATTTACATATGTGTACCAAATTTAAACTTAATTGGTCCAGTAATTTCCGAGAAAATAGTCTGTGACAGACGGACAGACAGACAGACGCACGAGTGGTCCTCTAAGTGTTTCGTTTTTTCCTTTTGAGGTACGGAACCCTAAAAACATCGTTATAAAGAGTTAGACTGGTTTTTCCTACATACGTATAACTAATTCTGAAAGATAATCTTATAGATTCATACCAGGTAAATGCAGTGAAGTGAGTGAAGGCATTGCTAATCTATTTAACGGGTGGTTACGGTTTTTGTCTGCATTCTTGAAATGTTTATCACAAATGATCCTCTTCTTATGGTACTCATAATCCGAAGACTATTCCAACTTGCCACCAACAAGTGTGACCCAAGATTTGAATTGTTCTGGATACTTGTCAGGATTTGGAAAGCGATGGGTTATTGTTCCTGAAAAAATAAATTCACTCTCCTTGTATTATGTTTGCCTGATACATGTAAGATAATGTTAAAATAAGTAGGTATGACACATATTTTTATACCATGGTTGGAGTATCTAGATATGGGATTTTAAACTATACATATGCATAGATATGAGAAGATTCTTATAGTTTTTTTTATAGTTAATTAATAATATTTAAATGATAAGTTTTAAGATGTAGATAGATAGATAAGATAAGATAATATTTATTCATTAAAACTTCTAATAAGTAATTCTTCATTTTTATTTGTATTAGGTATAGGTTAGATTCAGTAATTGCTATGCCCTTGTAGGGCTCATGTTTGAAACAACTAATTTGTTATTTAATACCTATATGTACAACATGAATGCAAATAAAGAACTTGAACTTGAATGTATTAGGTACCATAATTCGTGAAAATGAACTTACCAGTGTTTTTACAGCAGCACATAGTCTAAGCATTGTAGCAGATTTATCGATAGTGGCCTGCCTTATCAAAAGTTACTAGTACTTAGGTACTAGTACTTAGGTACGTACCTACCACAAAATAAATTTACTGTAAAATAGCGTCCATATCGGACAAAATAACACAGCACACAGCGAATGCTCAACGACAAGGCGGACCAACACAGAGGTACAACTCAACGCACTTTCGAGGTTTTCATAACAAGGCATGTGTTTTAATTCGGGCTATAATCTAATTTCTTTCAGAACCGTAATGAAGGAAATGGCTGAACCATCACTAAAATATTTCAAATTTACCCTCTTCCAGTGACAGCAAAAAAATTGCATGTCTTGGCGGATAATACTTTGAACGTGCACCCGTGTGGCGTTAAAAATAGAAATCAGATTTTTTGCTTGTTAATAGTATTGCTTAGAAAAAAATCCTATATGCATGACGTTTGTACCTAAAATTTAGTATTTAAGAGATTTTTGCAATGCCCTGACAGGGTATCATGTACCACCTACTTTACAAATAACACCTAAGTATTGTAATGTACCTGATTATGCAAATAAATGAAATGAAATGAAATGATATGCAAGTGTTGCCAGCATAAAAAAACAGCATAATTAAATCAATTTATAACAAAATTCTTATTTTTTTGCAAAATTTATAGAAAATTATAATAATTACAAATATGAATTCGTACTTATTTTAATTTAAATATTAATGCCACTAAAATTATATACATTTTATAGTGACATCTGGTGAAGTAGTTTGTGTAATCGGAAGTCAACTAATTTTGTCAGAAGCAAGATATAGAAGTCGCCTGCATCTTTCTGACGTTAACTACATTTGAAGTGTCCCCCCAAAGAGTAAAGTAAGTAATATAGGTAAAGAGAGCCCTCTTGAAGCATTTTATGGAAACTCATTTGAAAGCGCCATCTCTGATTCTCCTCCGAAACTAAGTATGTATGTGTGCGTGTACAACTACATATGCATCCATATGTGTACTTTCGTCCCACATAATATTAGGTCTACTTGGTCGGTTTACAAGTCCATTTTTTTTATTGGTTTCTTGTAACAAATAACTGTAATTGTTTACAAGAAGTCAAACAAAAAATGTACTTGTAAACCGCCCAAGTAGACCTAACATTGTATCCCTATGGGTCGAAGCGTATCCGCAAGGGCCCCCGAAAACAATAAGATAAGATAAGACGTAACATTATGTGGAAAACGTTAATGTTATCAATAATGGAATAGAAAAAAAACAGAATATTAAAGTAAATATGTTTATTACTTTCATTTTGTTGATAGCGTAAGTAATACAATAAGTGTAGGGAAAATAGTAACAGAGACAATAGAATAAGTGTACTCGTAAAGAAGCAAACTTGTTGTTTACCTCTCGTGCTTATATCGAGGTCAAAACATGCGAAATATTCCAAAATTACTAGTGTATAGAGAGATTTAAAAAGTGGAATCTTGAGCGTTGCAGAGTCACGAGAAGCCAGCAAACTTTGCTGCCTAGAGTAATACATGTTTTACACCACATTATCGCTAGGAAAGTACAATTTTTGGTAAATAATAGAAAAGAAAGCGTGTGGTGGAAAAGCATTCACACACAAGAAAATACATGTTAATAAGACAATTTACTACGAATACCTAATAGAGCCTAAAAATATGCGTTATACCAGTGCCAACTCAATTTATTTATTTATTTTTGTAATGTTTATGTTTGTTGTAATATGATTGTGCTGCACGTTTAGTTTCGTCTTCGTCATCATTATAATTTATTTTACCACATAATATGCGATTAACTGATCTGCACCAACTGTACAGTTGTATTTATTGTAGTGTTTGTGAAATACTGGGTCAGTTTATCTTTATGTATAAAACATTTAAAAGGATAATCAGTTCGCATTTTTGGAATGGAGCGAGTTATAATTGTTTAATAAAAGCGCTTTAAAGGCGGCTTCAAACGCCGTAGTATTAGGTGCGTTGTTTCTTACCCCATAGCTGCGAATGTTCCCGAAAAAGATTTCTAAGGGATCCTGATTTAAGTGTCGGGTTAATAAAATGTCAAAACCGAACTTTTCCGACAAAACTGTCCATATTCTTTCTACACCTTCTATAGTTTTAATAAAATTAATAACAGATGGGACGGTCTGTTCGAATTTTCGCATTTTATTCCCACTCATTTCTTGTTTTTTTTATAAATGTTACTGTCTTTAAAATTGTTTTACAGCCTTGCCATAGTTTATGATGTGGCGAATTCCGCTTCACGCATCCTATGTATTTTTTTCCGTTAGGAATGCTTATGGTATTTCCATTCAAGCTGTCGAATAGGTCGTCGAGCATCAAAGTAATCTCAATTAACTGACGACAATCCTGAGGCAGATCGCCACTGGCCGATAGGTGTTCAGCGGCTACATGCAGCTACGCTGTGGCTAAATAATTGGGTCGCTAATATGACTCGCATTTTTTGATTTTTTTTTGTCGATTAACATGCTCTTCGGTCAACTTGTCCACTAGCCGTAGTTCTCTATATGTTAGGTCGGAGGCATATAACATTTCATAATATTGCCACATCACTATTTTCTCTTGCCCGTTTGTGACGTAGCGCATGTCCTTGGAAAGTAAATTATTCCTGAGTCCCTTCATTAAATGGGGAGTGTCATAAATATGGATAATGTTTTTGCCATTTATTTTAAAGTGTTCATATGGTGACTCCTTCTGTACCTAGCTGTTTATTTTCTTTTTTTGTGTCATTTACTAGTTCCCTGATGGCTCCAACATTTACTTGGCTCTGATCACAAACAGTGTTCACGATTATGAGACCGGATTTTTGTGCGTGTTTGATAACATCCACAATATTTTTTTTTAAATTCCTTTTTCTGCAAACCTGTCGTAAAATAGTAGGCAATCGGTTGCTTAAAATTATGTTTCATTACTTTTACCATAAATACTAAGGCGTGGTCCGCAAACGCCTTGTCACGGTTGCAAGCAAAGACTTCCATTCTATCCTTTTGCGCATTATAAGAAACCTGCGGTTTTAAAGACATCTCGTCGAACATGAGGCTGCATAATCTGTCAGATAGGTTTTGCTTCGCAACAGTTTCCTTATTTTTTTTGAAAATTATAGGGTTTATCCCCGGTCTAAGTTTTATCTGGCCCAGATAAGCGCTTCATAGCTTTTGTAGATGGCAACGTAAAATATTTATGAAGTAATGCATAGCATTTCGGACTCTTTTTGTATACGGTTAATGATAGCACCTTTTCTTCAACAGTGAAGCGTCGTCCTTTTGGTGTTTTTTTCGCTTGCTGCTGCATCTGCATAAATAGTCGCGCTGGTTTTGTCATGTTATTTACAATATCCTGGAATGCAGGATTGGTTGTGAGGTCTTCGGCATTTGCCAGCCTCGCTGCAAATGACTTAGATTTTTTCTGTAACCTTAATATCTCCGTACGTAGCCGCTTGATTTTTGTACGCAGTGAGATTGATTCTTCTAAGCTGGTGCTAGATGATTTTGTTTTCAGCCCATCTGAAAAACAAAACTGAATGTGTGAATTTGGAAGCATGGTTAAAATAACAAACCGCACTGTTACAATAGAGACTATTACTGCCATGTTCTGCCGCCAAAGAGCAGCATTAATTTGTTTAGTAAACCATAGAGCAGTGGTTCCTAACCTTTTCAGTTCGGTCACCCCTATGACTAACTAGGGAACCTGATATTAGGTCAGCTTATTACCCCCGCAAAATAACAGGTTTACCCCCACGGGGGTAAATACCCCCAGGTTAGGAACCACTGCCATAGAGTAACTTATACATACTAGGCCTTAAACAGTTTTTTGACAAGTTTTCACTCTGACATTGATGCACCAAGATGGTTTGCTTACAGGTGGCCTACCGCGAAACGTGAAAATCGGGATTTCTTTATCTGCCTCTCCATCGATCGAATTAGCAAGAGTGATGAAGAGGCAAAAACCGAACTTTCGATTGTCGTGTTTCGCGGTAGGCCATGTGATTGACGTAGTTTGTTTACTGTATGTGCTAGTGGTGCCACCTACGCAGAGCTTTGCCTAATATTCCCTATTGTACTATTTATATGTTTATTGTATGTTTATTGTGTTTATTAAAAATCAGTTTAAGATTGAAGAGGTAATGAGGGTATGGTCTTGGGTCGTCCCATTCGTTTTTCATCAAGTTATTAAATTAGTCCAATTCTGCTTTCGTCACCCAATCTACATTCGTCACAATCGTCGGTGGCTTTCAATGTAGAATGAGTGACCAAAGCAGAATAGGGCTAATTTAAGAACTTGACGAAAAACGAATGGGACGACCCAAGACGATACCCTCATTACCTCTTCTATCTTAAACTGATTTTTATGAAATTTGGTACCAATAAAGATAGTTTTCTGAGTAGGTACCGAGACTACCGAGGAAGGACAAAGGATAGCTTTTATTTCAGATAAAAAAGGAAGCTCCGTGGAAGTATGTGTGGGTAATCTATGTATAATAAGCAGAACAAAAAAAGGGGAGATTAAATAGTTATTTTTTATTTCCCCAATATCGCAATAAGTATCTGGGGGCACGGCAGTGCCCCCGCCGAGTCGAGCAAAACAAAGACGCACGGCCGTACCATCCTTTTCCCGAAGCGATTTTGTGCTGGCTAAAGCTAGAACTCTGAATTTTCAGTGACATATAGGACTTAACATGCTTTACATATATTCTCAAAAACATTCAATTTGAACTTGTAGTTTAAGAATTATTGTACGTCAATGTTCTACTAATATCTACTATTGTCCCTCTTTTTTTGTATATTACTTTGGATATTTTTTGTGTGCATTACACGCTTCCAATACATTTTTCTAGGCATCATGACGAATGAGATATCACACGTATTTTTAGGAGTAGTATCTCTATTTTTCACTGTTTTCAAGATCTCGAACAGACTAAAAAGGTGAACAAAAAGTAAACTACTCATTTATCATGATAATGTTATGTATAAATGTAAATATACCTTGACCGCCCAAAGCACCGGAGCCCATTTAGATTTGCTTATCACGCTGTAATTATGCTCCATGATTACACCGGCGCGAGCTTGAGCAGCACTCGTATCTTGAGTTTAGCTGAAAAAGTATTAAGATTGTTTTCATCTATCCATTATCTATACCTACTAAATAAGTTTTTGGCAAAAATCTCTTTTTTGTTACAAGCTTTTATCGCTGACTGTACTTTTCTTACGACAGACAACTAATACTCATCGAGACAATTCTAAAAACCCCTAACACAGTTCCTACAGTTCCACAATTAGGTTACGTTGTTTCATCACAGAGTTCCTATGGCCACCTCCTGTCTCCATCATTAGATCAGCTCGATGGTACCATATATATTGCATTGTCATCCGATTTATACATGCATGCAAAATTTCAGCTCAATCGGAAACCGGGAAGTGGATCAAATTTAACTTGCAAGATTTTATTACACACAGACAGACAGACAGACAGACAGACAACGGTCAGGTGAAACTAAATAAAAGCTTGTAATAGTTATTCTGTGGTACAGTGTTGAGTAAGGTACGGCTAAACCGGAAATAACTGAATCGAATTTGATGAAATCTGCTCGTACTCTGAGGCTATGGCTGTGGATAATGTCTCTGCCCGCATAGAGCTGGGTGCGCCTCATGCTGCCCTCCAGTCGCTATTATGTGTTTGGGATGAGGTAGTCTGTCACTCATGAAACCATGACATTAAGTAAAATTTCTATGAGAATGAAATAGAAGGCAACTGCTAGAATACTCTCCTTCACATTCCATATTTTAATTGCTTAATTTTACAAAAAAAACATGTACCTTTACAAGCAATTAAACAAATTTTAGGTAAGTACGTATTATCATAGACAAATATAGTAAGACAAGAGTGCTCACTCCATACATCAGTTTTGGTACCAAAAATATTAGTATTTTCATAGTCGACATCTAGCATCGAGTAGCGGAATTATCAGTACTGCTACTTGACGATAGATGTAGCGGCGACCGTAAAGTCTAATGCTCAACAATTTTCAGCTAATATTATAAACTGATTAACCGGAACTCTATTTTCAACCCCTTCCGCTTCTAATATTAGTTGTAAATTGTTGTTCAATAAAAATTTCGTTGGTCGGCACTTGAGAGACATTTAGTATCGAGTAGCGGTACTGATAATTCCGCTACTCGATGCTAGATGCCGACTATGAAAATACTAATATTTTTGGTACCGAAACTGATGTATGGAGTGACCACTCTTTGTCTTACTATATTTCTCTATGGTATTATTTAAGCAAAAACCTACCTGCGGAATTGCTTTCTGTTGGTGTACTGACACTCTGAAACTGCAGAAAGAAGGCGGCTTGAGGCATTTCAAAAACATCTGAAAAAATCATTTTTTTATATAAATAACGTTAGAAAAAGAGAAACTGTGGCGATTAACAAAAAGACGGTGGTAGCCTGTTCGGTAAGGGAAATTATCGCTTACAAACAACAAATACAAACAAACAAACTTTCAACCCCTTTTTTCATCACCTTAGGGGATGAATTTCCCATAATGCCGAAATTAATTTTCTTGTATTTTAATAATATATCTTTTTACGAAGTTTGAAATTGCTAGCATAAAATAAAACTTGAACCCCATACAAACTTTCATCCCTTTTTAACCCCCTTAGGGGTTGAATTTCCAAAATCGCTTCTTATCTCTTGTACAGTTTATAAATCTAACCTGGTGTGCAAATTTCAAAAGTGGCTGTGACATACGGACGGACGGACGGACGGACGGACAGACGGACAGACGGACAGACGGACAGACGGACAGACGGACAGACGGACAGACGGACAGACGGACAGACGGACAGACGGACAGACGGACAGACGGACAGACGGACAGACGGACAGACAGACAGACAGGACGAACCTATAAGGGTTCCGTTTTTTGCCATTTGGATACGGAACCCTAAAAATATAATATAAAATATATAGATTACCCGTATTGGTTGGTAATGCAGCCTGCTGTGGTGCTTCATTAGAAACTTGTTGTAAGTTTGAGGTAGAGGCTTGTTCATTAATGTTTGGCTGAGTAGCATGCGAAATTTCCAAGTTGTCAACATGCCTTTGTTCTGTAAAAAGGTAGAGAGGTTGGCTGGTGCGTTAATGGACGGAATAGTTCATATGACAGAATTAGCTACGTTGACCTTATTTCTGTCAGCAGTACATTGCAAGTAATGGCTTCTTTTCTCTAAATATCCCTATAAAAATTATGCATACTATTAGTACTATGCCTTATGGGACGGTCGAAGAGATAGTTCAGATCCGGAAACCGCTATAGAAGACGGATAGGCCTGAGGCCGACAATCCCTTTTCACGCCGAGGTATGTATACTTAGTGCTTTTCTCAAACATGCAATGAAATAAATAAAATAAAAAATCCACGAAACCCAAGTTTTATTTATAGAAAAAACGAAAAGTAAACTACACCTAAAATATAACTAACACGTACCTATATCTTTATCACTGGTATGTTTTACACGAGTCGTGTATTTTAACTACCCGTATATTTTCATGTATCTTTGATTTGTTCGCCTTGTATCCGTCTGACTGTCGTTTTTGTCACATAAGTTTACATAGTCTTTCATGTTCATATCATGTTTCACATACATAGTTGCTTTATGCATGGAGTAAATAAGTATAATTTCGAGTGTTGACGATTTTGTAGTTACTTTCATTTCTTTAAAATATGCCACAAAACTTTCTAAGAAACTGTAAGCCACTTTCCTTAGTTTCTCAAATAATAAAATTGCCATAAGCAACCATATACATACTTCGTCTTTGACTTGGCGGCAGAGGTAGCAAGTTATGCTTACGCTCCCAATTCCAACTCCTACGATTACAATTAATATTAATTTCATTATTTCGTCGGAACTCATATTAAAGTAAAAAAATCAACAACGCACCATAAATCCAATAAAACAGAAATACAGAATGAATGAAAACTTTCCAACTTTGCCTCCATAACAATAAAAAAAAATAACTACGCGTGTTTGAGTAGACCTTCTTACCGCTAACGTTTAGATGAAATATTTTATATGTTTTTATTTGTGTAGTTAAATTTATAATTTAAAATTATAGAATTTGGTTAATAATGTATTATTTATTATGTTCATGTTGATTTTACACAAATAAAACTGCAAATTATAGCAAACATTGTTTTTTTTTTATAGGCGTAGTGGCAGAGTGTCACTGTGTCATTACGAACCATAAAGTGGTAACAGACTATCGCACCACACCAAGGTCATTGTGCGACGCACCGATAAGTAAGAGCGAGAAAGAGATATCGCTTTCTGTGTGTTACGGCCAATAAAGCAAATACTGCCTCTAGTTTTTTTTTTTATGGAAGAATGCCACGATGCTGAGCGGCTACCGCGAAAACCGAAATTGTCAAATTGCGGGGAACTTTCTCTTTTACTCCAATGAAGGCGTAATTAGAGTGACAGAGAAAAATCTCCGCAATTTGCGAACTTCAATTTTTGCGGTTATAGCTAGCCCTGTATGACAAATATTTGTGAAATAGAAATTAAAAAAAGCGGCCAAGTGCGAGTAGGACTCGCCCATGAAGGGTTCCGTAACAGCAAGTAACATAATAAAATTGCGGTTTACAATTTATCACGTAGTAATAAAAAACTACTTACTAGATCTCGTTCAAACCACATACATTTTACCACTTTGGAAGTGTCTCTCGCGCTAACTATTTAGTTTAGAACAAAATGATATTAGAAACCTCAATATCATTTTTGAAGACCTATCCATAGATACCCCACACGTATGGGTTTGATGAGAAAACAATTTTTGAGTTTCAGTTCTAAGTATGGGGAACCCCCAAAACTTAAATAATAATAATAACAATTGTTTTTTTTTCTATTTGTGTGTGAAAATCTTAATGCAGTTCACAGAATACATCTACTTACCAAGTTTCAACAGTATAGTTCTTATAGTTTCGGAAAAAAGTGACTGTGACATACGGACGGACAGACAGACAGACATGACGAATCCATAACGGTTCCGTTTTTTGCCATTTGGCTACGGAACCCTAAAAAAGAGGACTTTGCCGGCCTTAGCCTAGCTGCACCTGAAGGCCTACCGCGAACCACGTTCGATGAGTTGCCTCTCTGTCGCATTTGTGAATTCGTACGTAAGTGTGGCAACACGTCAAACGTGGTTCGCGGTAGGCCTCCTGAAACGTTATACTTCGTAGCCTCGCTTAGGGAACATAACATCAATATTTCATTGCATGTTTGAGAAAAGAACTATTACGTGTGTACAAGGTATTTTTTGGCAATTTTCTTAAATAACTTCTATTATAAAATAAATACATTCAATATATGTACTTAAAATGCTTAAAATTCATTTCTTTACGTTACACGTCCGTCCGTCTTTGGGTCACTAATTTACATATGTGTACCAAATTTCAACTTAATTGGTCCAGTAGTTTCCGAGAAAATAGTCTGTGACAGACGGACAGACAGACAGACGCACGAGTGATCCTATAAGTGTTTCGTTTTTTCCTTTTGAGGTACGGAACCCTAAAAACATCGTTATAAAGAGTTAGACTGGTTTTTCCTACATACGTATAACTAATTCTGAAAGATAATCTTATAGATTCATACCAGGTAAATGCAGTGAAGTGAGTGAAGGCATTGCTAATCTATTTAACGGGTGGTTACGGTTTTTGTCTGCATTCTTGAAATGTTTATCACAAATGATCCTCTTCTTATGGTACTCATAATCCGAAGACTATTCCAACTTGCCACCAACAAGTGTGACCCAAGATTTGAATTCTTCTGGATACTTGTCAGGATTTGGAAAGCGATGGGTTATTGTTCCTGAAAAAATAAATTCACTCTCTTTGTATTATGTTTGCCTGATACATGTAAGATAATGTTAAAATAAGTAGGTATGACACATATTTTTATACCATGTCTGGAGTATCTAGATATGGGATTTTAAACTATACATATGCATAGATATGAGGAGATTCTTATAGTTTATTTTATAGTTAATTAATAATATTTAAATGATAAGTTTTAAGATGTATTTATTCTAATAAGTAATTGTTCATTTTTATTTGTATTAGGTATACTTAGGTTAGATTCAGTAATTGCTATGCCCTTGTAGGGCTCATGTTTGAAACAACTCATTTGTTATTTAATACCTATGTACAACATGAATGCAAATAAAGAACTTGAACTTGTATGTATTAGGTACCATAATTCGTGAAAATGAACTTACCAGTGTTTTTACAGCAGCACATAGTCTAAGCATTGTAGCAGATTTATCGATAGTGGCCTGCCTTATCAAAAGTTACTAGTACTTAGGTACCTACCACAAAATAAATTTACTGTAAAATAGCGTCCATATCGCACAAAATAACACAGCACACAGCGAATGCGAACACAGAGGTACAACTCAACGCACTTTCGAGGTTTTCATAACAGGGCATGTGTTTTAATTCGGGCTATAATCTAATTTCTTTCAGAACCGTAATGAAGGAAATGGCTGAACCATCACTAAAATATTTCAAATTTACCCTCTTCCAGTGACAGCAAAAAAATTGCATGTCTTGGCGGATATGCAAGTGTTGCCAGCATAAAAAAACAGCATAATTAAATCAATTTATAACAAAATTCTTATTTTTTTTTTCAAAATTTATAGAAAATTATAATAATTACAAATATGAATTCGTACTTATTTTAATTTAAATATTAATGCCACTAAAATTATATACATTTTATAGTGACATCTGGTGAAGTAGTTTGTGTAATCGGAAGTCAACTAATTTTGTCAGAAGCAAGATATAGAAGTCGCCTGCATCTTTACTGACGTTAACTACATTTGAACTGTCCCCCCCCTGTGTCCCCCTCTGGTCATCACGGTCTGGGCTATAACCGCGAAAATCGAAGTTCGCAAATTGCGGGCATTTTTCTCTGTCACTCTAATTACTCCTTCATTGGAGTAAAAGAGAAAGATCCCCGCAATTTTCGAATTTCGGTTTTTGCGGTAGCCCCTCTGGTTACTTTTGAAAACTCGTATCTCACTCAAGTTTTACAGTTTATTTACTTCGTAATCAAAATGCTGTCATTACGGTTAAAGAGGTTTTATGTTTATTAATTAGGTCTTGTAGGGTGGCCAGGATTGTAGAGAATTAAATTTGCCCTCACCAAAAAGTTAAAAAATAGGAAAAAGTGTGGTGTGTGTTAGAGACTTGGGGCGGCGTCTACGTGACAGAGGGTGCGATCCCCGGTCAGGCTCCTACCTAGTCTAGGGTTGCCATAAGTGTGGGGACGCAGACCGGGACATTTAAAGAAAACCGGCCAAGTGCGAGTCAGACTCGCGTTCCAAGGATTCCGTACATTACACAATTTTTAACAATGTATTTTTTAAGTGATACGTGAGTGAAATATCTTTATAAAACCCGTAGGCGTCGGATAAAAACTTAGTAATTAAGTCCGACTCACACTTGACTGCACAATTCTAAGAGGTTTTCCTGTCATCTGTAGGTAAAGAATTATTTTGTGAATATATTTCAAAATTTTAGTCTAAAATAGGCAAAAAAATATCCATTCCCCCGGTAATTCTTTGCCTATTTTGTTGAAAAACTTCTAAACTGTTTATTCTAAAATTAAAAAAAAATACATTTGAAATTCTCACAATGAGCTCTTTCATTTAATATGTATACTTAGTTTGAAAAACTAAATTTTTTAATTTTCTCATTTATCCCCCAAAAGTGGCACCCATGTTTAAAATTCATTTGTTTACGTTACATGTCCGTCTTTGAGTCACAAACTTATATGGGTGTACCAAATTTCAACTTAATTGGTCCAGTAGTTTCGGAGAAAATAGGCTGTGACAGACGGACAGACAGACAGACAGACGCACGAGTATAAGGGTTCCGTTTTTTCCTTTTGAGGTATGGAACCCTAAAAAGCCAGTCGGGTTCTCTGTTAGTAGGCGCTTTTCGCTACAAAGCGGAAAATGCTACGTTACCGGCTACGAGCTTGGCGCGTAGCATGCGCTGGCGCTGAATGTGTTAAATCTGATAAGTATACAAAATATTGATAAAAATAGTATTTTTACGAAATCTCCATTAACTAAAGTATTAAAGCTTATTTACATTCGCGGCTCGTGGCTCGGCTCGCGGCTCGTTTCGTGTTCGCCTCGAGCTCGTAACCTCGTCGAGCTAGTGATCACACTCTCGCCTCGTGGCTCGTATCGTGTCTCAGCCACAGCTTGTAAGCTCGTCGAGCTAATCGAATTTAAACACAAACGGCACGGTATAAGGTTTGTAATAGAATTACAGCCGAACACGAATTTAAACAGCAAGCGCGCGTCCCGCGCGAGCCCATCGCGAGCCCTTTTGACTCGTGCCCAAAAAACCGCTCCTCCACGCGAGCCAAGCGAGCACGAGCCGAGCCGCGAGACGAGCCACGAGCCCACCGCTTACACTCGCGTCTCGTGTCTCGTGGCTCGGCTCGCGGCTCGGCTCGTAGCTCGCACGCGAATGTAAACCGCGGGTGTCTGTGCTCTGTCAACGCCGACACTCCGAGATCTGGAAATGTGTTGACACTGTTGACGTAAAAAGTGAACGAACAAGTGTCAGCGGTTACGTCGTTCTACTCGTATCCACGTACGATTAGCCTAGCTAGTTAGTCGTGTTTATTGTAGGTATATTATTATTTACCAAGTCCAGCTCCCTACTAAATAACTATGATTTTTAAACCGGGACAATTTGCTTATCGGCCGGGACACCGGGACACCATGCTTAAAACCGGGACATGTCCCGGCGTACCGGGACGTATGGCAACCCTAACCTAGTCCAACAGATATCGCTTGCCATCCAGCGCGGTAATGCCGCTAGCATCTTTGGCACTTTTGGGCTGGGTGGGGGTCGGGATGGGGCTGATCATTGATATAGAATAAGAACTGGATACCCAATCAGCCGCAAAAAATGGCCCCGCAAAAGTAACGTTAAAACAGATCACGCGTTACTTTTTCGTTTAGTCTTGTATGGACCGCTCAAATGTGAAGTTGTCAACAATGTCGTAAAATGGTCGTAAAAATATGCAAAAACAACAATGATAAAACGAGGAAAAAGCATGGAATGTATTTCTTTCAGTTAGTTCTTTGGATAGCATTACATAATTTATGTAATCTGGTGGTAATTTCATGATTTTGAATAAATTATTTTGTTAGTACCAAAGAAGGGATGTGAAGGAACAAAAATCTAATGAGTCGATGTGAGGCCAATACTTTTTTATTTTTATATGGAATTCGTAAGATATAATATTATGTTTAAATTCAAGATTTCCAAGAAAACCTATGCGACGTGCAGAGTGGACTGCTATTATAGCAAGAGATAGGGGTGATGCAGTTTTAAACAAGGCAAAACGGCACTTGTGTGTTCGGCGCATTTCCCTGTTACCGACATATACACGACCAATAAGGGCTTACATCGACTAACTGTAAATGTTAAACCTGTCTGAACACAGTGACAACCACAGGATTTTTTTGATAAAGACCATAACCAATCAGTACCAGTAGCGACCTGAATGTCCCCGTGCACTATATTGCAAAGAACGAAAGTGCGAAGAGTATTATGTAGATCTAAAATACACAGTTATTTAATAAGTTGAATTTATTTCAAGGAAAATATAATAAATTTATAAATTTATTTTATGATAACTTACACGGGTTGTTACCATGAATTAATTTTATTTGAACTCCCGATCAAATTAAATTTGTTTCATTTATTACTTCGGTTTTTCTGTACAGTAATACCTATTAAAATGTACCAAAGGGACTCCATTCGTTCATTATTCTCGTTTGACGTTGTTTGACGTAAATACAAAGGTGAAGTTACGTTTAGTGCCATCGGACTTAAAGTTTTAACAGTGTTGGTAATAATGTTTACAAATTTGACACTTAATGCTTACGACAGTAAGTTCTTTTCCGTACAAAACATTTATCTTGACTCAAAATTTACGTAAGCGTTTTTATCATCAATGCAAATTTGCAGCTAATGTCATTCTGATCCACATTTTGTTGACATTTTTGTTCCGCTCTGTGTGTCTATTTCTAATATTAAGTCAGTGGGGCTGATAGATTTTAGTAATGTGTTTAGATTTTAAGTTAGGTCATTTATTTTAGGATACTTATATATAGATTATTAAGTAGATTTTAAGATTGACTTATAGATTAAAATAATGAACTTTAATGACGTATAAAATGTAAATTTTATTGCAATCAATGTTATTCACAGACATACAGATTGCATACAGACAAACAACGGGACAGATGAAACAAAATAAAAGCTTGTAGAGTCAAACCAAGAAAAGTCTGTTTGATAGGTAGTTAAACGTCAACCTTCTATGAAATTATGACATAAATAAGTCAGACCAAGAATAGTCTGCAGCGGATTTGATAGCCCACGCAGTGAAAGTGTTATTTTAAACGTCAAACTTCTATGAAATTATGACGTATAAATGACACTTGCAATGCGTGGCCTATCAAATACGCTGCAGACTTTTTTTGGTCCGACTTTACCTTATACTGCGTGGGCTATCCTTAGAGGATATATTGTTAATTACTCCGAGGGGCTATCAAATCCGCTGCAGCTTTTCTTGGTTCGACTTTAAAAATAAAACAAACCAAAAAGCAATATATATAAAAATATTTGTAGATGACATTCTCCTTGCCGGATATCTTCATGCTGTCTAATAATATTCCTCTCCTTTCTCTATGAGTATATGAAAAAGAAACATGTCAATGATTGTCAACCATATTTGTCAACATACTTAAATCTCAGAGTAAAATGCTAAATTCATACAGTCATTACAAAATGTTTTTTATAACTTAATCTTATATAGGGCAAAAAAATGGTAAAAGCTCATACCTAAGTACAAAAAAAATTGTGCACTTTTGTAAGTGCATAGAATATTTTAATACCAGAAAACATCAGGAACACCAAAAATCACCATGCCTTACGAACCTGGTGGAGACTGCAATATTGGACCTGTAAAAGAAAAGACATGTGAGGGATGTTTCCCAAGTAAATCCAAAAGTCCAATCGTTGTTAAGATATGTAGACCATTAAATCAGAATGTTAACAGAATGGGCTTCGGCAATCGCTCTCCAGCAAGCCGAGGAGACTGCTGCAAATGGTGTGCGCACAAAGGGTATGCTAACCAAATGGTATTTAATCAAAATAAAATAGCTAACTTCGATTTAATTAATCGCATAAATGACGCAAGTGGAATGAGTCCAATGCTAACATATACGGCAACACCTCCTGGAGGACCGCCAGGTAAAAGGAAGTGTGATAATTGTATAAACATACTACGTGACAAAGAGCTCCAATTATTAAAGAAAGAACAAGAAATATTAAAAATTAAGACACATTTCACAAATCTTCCTAAGAGTGGCGGTCAAGAAGGACTAGGAACAAACTGTGAGCATTGCTTCAAAGCCCTTCGTGAGAAGGAATTCGAGTTATTTAAAAAAGAGCAAGAAATAGCAAATATGAAGATGGCTGTTGTTGCGAAGAGTCCTTTAAATACTCAGGCAAAAGTAGACAAGGCAAGATGTGCCAACTGTTTCAAGGCCCTGCGTCAGAAAGAATTAGAACTAATTAAAAAAGAACATGCATTAATGAAGAATATGACTCGCCCGAATATTAATGTGAAAAACTTGAACTTCTGCAGTTGCTGTAGAGATAAGAATAAATCATCAGTCAATAAAATGAAGAAACAAGAAGAATTAAGGAGAAAGAACCGTGACAATTGCTTTAAACAACTACGCATTAAAGAAATCCGTCTTTTAGCGAAAGAGAGAGAAATTGATAAGAAGATCCAGAAGTTTAGAGAGGAAAGTATTGCAAAAGCCAAGATGGATCTGGAAAAAACTCCGGATCCAAGACTTATAAAACCGACGACACAAGAGGTTTTAAGATGCTCGTGTAGCTGTACAGGTTTACCAGCACCCATTAAAGAAAAAGAGAAAAAACTGCCAGGTATTTGTAAATACTTATATCAAAAATTCCCTACTACCCCCAAAGGTGGGCGTGGTCAGACGATGCCGATCGCAACGGTGAAATCACAAGACACAAAACTTTCCGCAAAAGCACTCAAAAAACGCATGTGTTCACGTCCTTGTTGTTTTATAAAATTGGCATCCAATATGGCCACATGTTTCTTGGCCCCACCGAAAGCCAAGATGCCAAAAGAACTTCCAGAGAAATGCAGGTTTATGAAAATGCTACCTTGGTGTAGCCCAGGTCTACCTAAGACGGATATAAAATGTTGTATTGTGCCAACTAAGCTCGAACAACCGCCGCCAATCAAAGAACAAATAAGAATTGAAGAAAGGATTCAAAAGCAAAAGGCTATAGCGATCAAAGCTGCGAAGGCTGAAGCCAAGTCTGCTTCGCCGTACAGAGTTCATACGATCGGTCAGATAAGGCCAGGAAAGATTAGGCCTTCGCCCAAGGACAAGCTGAACGTTTTGGAGGCTGAAGTTCTCAGATCATATGGGCCTAAGGGCCTTCAAGCGTACAAGACTAAGATGGCTGAACTTAAGATTGACACTGAAGTAGCCCATGCTAAACTTCCTAAAAAACTTAAGAGTGACACTGAAGTAGCCCATGCTAAACTTCCTAAAAAACTTAATATTGACACTGAAGTAACCCATGCTAAACTTCCTAAAAAACTTAAGATTGACACTGAAGTAGCCCATGCTAAACTTTCTAAAAGAATACAGGGAAGGAGAGCCGAGCCAGGAGAATATATTGAGGAAGGCCGTGGTTTTAAACCAAAAGTTGCTTACAGCGAAACCGAAGGCCCAATAACATCCAAGACCATCGTTGATGAACGCCGTGAAGACCGAATGGGAGTAGCAAAACAATCAAAGGCAATCTTTGGTGATGACGGGTTTGTAAGGCCTCAAAAATATAAAACCATATTTGGAGATGTTAAGACCGCAGTATCAAGAAAATTAAAGACCAGGGTGGAAGACCAAACATATGAAGATGAAGTACCTAGAAAATACAAAAAATACGGTAAGGATAAGGTTGAATTGCTTAGAAAATACAGAAAATACGGTAAGGATAAGGTTGAATTGCTTAGAAAATACAGAAAAGGCAGGGATGATTACGAAAGTGCAATACCCAAACGATACAGAACAAAAGTGGACGATGAAGGGTACGAAGTGCCCAGAGGATACGGGAGTAGACACGGATCGGGAGATTACTACGATGAATTACCGAGAGAATATGGTTCCAGGGAGAAAATAAGAGGTCCTTGGTACCCTTCTGCCCCAGATTCATTTCCAAAGTATTTTAAGTGGTTTGGTCGCACATTAGTGTACTGTGCAGGGTGTTTCATTGGTATTCCGTGTATTTTGTTTTTATGCCTATGTTTCCTTTTGTCTTCTTGCAATGATTAGACTTGTTAAATTAAAGCACAATTACCATTAAATCCTCTTATCAATTTAAATCCATGTGAGGCACTAAAATGTTATATATAGTTGGTGAAACCAATTTGTCAGTCAGTAAGAACCAGGAAAACTATACTCATCCTTTCCTTTTAAGACAAACATAGTATGATTTTCTCTAGGATTGAAATGAGACAGTCCTTTTATTGACAAACTATAGTATGACGAGTACGATTGAAAATAATATTCCATTAACATTTCTTCTTCTCCGTCGAATTAGGGTGCGTATCATAATGAATACGAACTTTTGGTATAATTTCAGTTTACAAACGTTCAAAATGTATACTAATCTTATGTATAATGCACTAAACCTATATTTTCAATAAGTATAACATAAAAATAATATAACATACAATATACATATCGCTGTTTGGTATAACATACAAATAAACTAATTAATTACATTTAATATAACATTCATTAAGCATATAAATTAAAATAATGAATAACATCTCATATAAGTATCTGAACAAAACGCCAGTAAAATTATTTGGATAGCTCAGTATTTCATAGGTCATCGAAACTAATTACTGCCAGAAAAGTAGGTTAGGTTAGAACTGTGACTCCCCAGAAAAAAAAACTACTACCAGAAAAGTAGGTTAGGTTAGGTTAGAACTGTGACTCCCCAGAAAAAGAAACTGCTACCAGAAAAGTAGGTTAGGTTAGGTTAGAACTGTGACCCCTCAGAGAAATAAACTGCTACCAGAAAAATAGGTTTCTTTAGGTTAGAACTGTGACTCCCCAGAAAAAGAAACTGCTACCAGAAAAGTAGGTTAGGTTAGGTTAGAACTGTGACTCCCCAGAAAAAGAAACAGTTACCAGAAAAGTAGGTTAAATAAAAGGTTAAAACCCCCAGAAAAATAAAAGGTTAGGTTTATTACGTTGTATTTGTTTTGTAAATGATATTATTTCAACGTTATACCTTTTTATACTTATCATAAACGATATTATATGTGAAGTTCGTTATACATTATAAAATTATAGAATTCATTGTTATACTAGTAGGAGATCCCACATATAGTCGACCTTCACCAATCTGTCTGACGGATGAAATTATGAAAATATGAAAGAAAATATGTTCCAGAACATACAGTTAGTAGCATAACTGAGTCAATATCAGTACTTCAGTAAAATGTAAATAATATGATGACAAACAAATTTGCCTGAAAAAGCTATATGCAGAATATCTACTTCTTAAGTGCCGCTACAAAACTTTATTACAAATGATTTTCTTCCGTCTAATACATTTTTCTTAATTTCATACTGAAAACTCTAAAATTTGACCTAACTTATTTTTCGCATTACTTAATTTTTTTCTTAGGCGTACTCAATTCGGTATCTGATTTAAAGGCCATTATAATATGGCCATTTTTATGCCCATTGTAATAGTTATTAATCATTTCAATCAGGCTTATTTTTGTATTTTGTTACTGGCGATGTATAGTCTGGTGCAAAACTGAGTCAAGGCAAATAGCCTAACAAATTTGTAATTAGTTCAATTTTGGAGTGAACTTCATTCTGGGATAACTATAAAAATACGTTAGATATAATATTAATTATATACCACATTATAAAGAGCATGTAATGTACTATTTTAACTAATTACCTTACATGGACGTGTCAAAGAAAAATATAAATTTTAGGCAGATTTAAAAAAAGGAAGTTTAACAGTTTTTCCGTCAAAATATAGGATGAACGAAAAAATCAAGATTGTGAATGCAATTAATAGGAATCAGTTTCACATATGGATAGATTGCTGACACCGAGACAAACACATATCACCTAAAAGTTTTATATTTTTCTGTAGATTTATCAGACTAATCTTCATTTAACGACATTGGTGCAAGACTGATTCAGTACTAAATAGTATCTAATGGATAAAATTATTATTTTTATCTGCAATAACATAATGGTTCAGTCAGTTTATCAGTGTTGTAAACCATTAATAATAAAATAGTAACTGAATAACTAGCCTTTTCTGAAATAATGAAAGAAGCATGTCAAAGTGATGCACATTGACTCAGTTATGCTACTAACTGTAAATAAATAGGGTTCTTCAAAAAAACATTTTTTGATAAAGTGAATATTTTAGGAAATAATCGCCTCGAAAGAAACAAAATGTACGTGAGGATTTTTTTTTCGTGTCAACTCTATGATGTGGGATGTTGTTGGAAAGGTCTTTCAAAATAAATAGGAGTTTTAGAAGAACATTTTTTGATAAAGTAAATATTTTCGGAAATAATCGCTTTGTAAGAAACCAAATGTGTGTGACAATTTTTTTATCGTTTCAACCTTATAGTGTGGGGTGTCGTAGGATAAACCTTTCAAAATAAATAGGGGTCTTTAAACAACATTTCTTGATAAAGTGAATCATTTCGGAAATAATAGTTTAGAAAAAAAAAAAGGTTTTTCCTTCTAACTTTTGAACCAAAAAATGTCCAAAAAATATGGAAAAAATCATGAAAATTGTGCTTAAAAAATTAAATAAGTAGTATGTTTATGCCGGTTTTGGGCCAAAACTTTTCCGCCAGAGGGCGACAGTAGCGCCTGGCGATTTAGTTCGGGCAAAGATCCGCTAGATGGCGTTGCTTGTTAGTTCACACTACTCCCCGCTAGATGGCACCACTGTGTATGCGCAACGCTAGTTCGGGCAAAGATCCGCTAGATGGCGCTGCTTGTTAGTTCACACTAGATATGAGCGCCGCGCCGGCGCGCCGCCGCTGCCGAGAAAATTTTCGCGCCGCCGCCGCCGACTCTGCGCTATCGGCGTGGCATCGGCGTGACCTTGTTAGATACTACTACTTTCAGAATCAGATAATATATATTTTATCTAGTTTAGATCTTTAACGGCACCAGTCTGAATAGCTTATAGACATTCAAAGGGTATTTTAAGTCCATATAATTCAAAAACATTGATGGCAAATTCAAACATTTCTGTTTAGTAATCGTTCCGTGCTACTAGTGTTAGGGCAACGAAATTTACGCAATGAATAACGACAACGAACGGGCACCGAACTAATTTTGCCAGATGGCTAGCTCATCCGTCATTCACCGCGAATTTAATCATTGCAAGCATGGTTTAAAAGGTGTAAAAAGGGGTTAATTTCAGATATTAAGTGTTTTCACGCCCAAAGGTCCGGCCGTTGGCTTCGCACGGAAGGGCATCGGAAATGACTCATTTAAGCTTGGCCATTGTTCAAATTTCAAGCTTTGCTCTCTTGCAGCCCAATCTTTGGCCTCGCATCGCTCGCATAGAAGACGCGTCTATCGGAACCTCGTAAGTTTTCGGCCCTGTTTGGAATTTAACTTTCGCCCTCGCTTTTAAAATGCCTGGTCATTGGTTCTTCTCTGATTTTAGCTCCACTGCAGCACGGCCTTTGGCCTCGCACGAATGCACTTGCAGGAAAGCTCCAGGTCTTTAATACTATGGCCTCGGTCTTTATCGGCCTTCGGACTTGCATACACTGGACCAATAGTTCAATTCCAAGCTCTGCTCTCTTGCAGCTTGGCCTTCGGCCTCGCATAGAAGCGCGCTGTAATCGGCGCTCCGGGCATTCGGTCGTCAGCCAAGCTCATACTTGGCGTTCGATTCTAAGCTATATGCTTACCTGCAGCTCAGGTTCTGGCCTCGCATGGGAAGACGTCGGAATCTGGTCTTCGGTGTTAGGTGGAGCTCGGCCTTAGGCCTCACTTTTTGACATAAATCGGTTTGTTGGGTCGATATTGGCATTAGCCGAAGTGAGGAGAATTCAAGCTCCGTCATTAGACTTGAATTTTCCTCACTTCGGCTCTTTGGAATGTCAACTATACGTTTCCCTGATACAGTCAATCCGCTACTTTTTACTTAGCACAAAAGATAAGGGCTTCGTAAAGATCTTCCGGCCAGGGCCTCGCCAAGATTAAGACCGCCTCCGATGCTGCGAGATACCGTTTATGCTATATAATACTTTTTTCGTACCTTTATTCGATCAATTTTGCTTGTTAATGAAAAATGCACTTATTTTATAACTTTCTTACAGCAAATACATGTTTTTTCGGTAAAATTTTGGTTTGAATTCTTTTTTCATTAATCAAAAGTGTTTCAAGGCCACGCCGCCGATTCGCCGCCGCCGCCGACCGATTTTGACCGGCGCGCCGCCGCCGGCTAAATGTCTATCGGCGCTCATATCTAGTTCACACTACTCCCCGTTAGATGGCGCAACTGTGTATACGCAACGTTAGTTCCAAAAATCCCCGCTAGATGGCGCTGCTTGTTAGTTCACACTACTCCCCGCTAGATGGCGCCACTGTGAATGCGCAACGTTAGTTCCAAAAATCCCCGCTAGATGGCGCTGCTTGTTAGTTCACACTACTCCCCGCTAGATGGCGATAGTATGTATGCCCAACGTTGATTCCAAAAATCCCCGCCTGCCCCGCCAGAGGGCGACAGTATGTATGCGCAACGTTAGTTCACACTACTCCCCGCTAGATGGAGACAGTATGTATGCCCAACGTTAATTCCAAAAATCCCCACCTGCCCCGCCAGAGGGCGACAGTAGCGCCTGGTGATTTAGTTCGGGCAATGATCCGAGAGATGGCGTAACTTGTTAGTACCAAAAACGTCCGGAGAGGGCGCCACTTGTTAGTTTCGGGAAGATCCATTAGATGGCGCTACTTGTTAGTTCCCCAGTGATCCTGCTAGATGGCGCCACTTTGTATGTGAGTTAGTTGTTGATTCGCTTAAAGGTATAGATGTCGCTAGTGTGTCGCCTCGTCAGTGGCACCGCTAGTTAGTTCCTAATGATCCCCGCCAGAGGGCGACAGTATGTATGCGCAAGCGCCTGGCTATTTACTTCAAGCAAAGATCCGCCAGAGGGTGACAGTATGTATGCGCAAGGTAGTGACAATTTAGTTCCAAAAATCCCCGCTAGATGGCGCTGCTTGTTAGTTCACACTACTCCCCGCTAGATGGCGCTGCTTGTTGCAAAAAATAAAAAAATAAATGAGAACTTACAGCTCGCTATCGATAATACACCAATAAAAAAATCTACAGAAGAGAAATACCTAGGACTTGTTTTAGATAGTGGTCTAACATGGACACCCCATATAAGTAAGATAAAATCAAAACTTTCATCACTGCGCGGTTGCCTATATAATATAATGAAATGCCTTCCTAAACAAATTCGCCCTAACATATATAATTCGCTGGTTAAATCTCATTTGAACTACCTTATAGAAATATGGGGAAGTGCAAGTAAATCTGCTCTCAAACAATTGCAAATAACACAAAATAAACGAATAAAAACACTCTTTAACTATGATCGTCTGACTTCTAGTTCCAAAATCTATTCGGAAACTAAGATAATGAATATAAATCAGCTATACTATAATAATACATGCATACTAATAAGGAAAATAATAGATAAAAATATTCACTCTGAAATAACATTTAAAACTAAATCTGAACAAGGGAACAGGCCGTTACGTAATGCTAACGACCTCTGTATTAAATCAGCACGAACTAAAAGCGGTAAGAAAAATATAAATTTCGAAGGGGCACAATTCTATAACAAACTACCAAAATGTATAAAAGAATGCAAATGTTTTAATTTATACAAACGTAAATTGCATCAATACGTAATTTCTAATATCTAAGTCCGGCCCTGGGAGTTTGGGACTTGACAACGAACAATGTGCGATAAGCTCATGCATTCAACTGCATTTTTTAGAATTGTAAATTTAAACGCTTCGTTTATAAGGTTGAAATTAGAACACCATAGAATTTGCATAAGTGATTAGCAACAGTGGACTGGTAATTTAAGTATTTTATGTTAACTCAATCTTACGTTTTGCAGAATACCCACTTAAACTTGAGTTGTGTTTAAACTTGTGTATATTGTAATGATTGCTTAGTTAATAGCTATAGGTATGTATTTAATATTAGTTTTTTTTATAGATAAAATAGTGAGTACCTACCTACTCATGTAAACTGCTCTTTTGATGCTCTTGTAATTCAAGATAAATATACTTGTATTTTATGTAATTTTTCTCATTAAGCGAAATGTAAATTTCTTTGAGAAAAATAAAGTTCTTTAAACCTAAAAAGGTAAGTTTTTTCTTTTTTTTTTTCAATACCACGTCGGTGGCAAACAAGCAGACGACCCGCCTGATGGTAAGCAGTCACCGTAGCCTATGGACGCCTGCAATTTCGAGATGTTACATGCGCGTTGCCGATCGTTGAAACGTAGACCGTGACGTTCGAAAACAAAAAGTCGTATGTGACTGTAAACTTCCTATTATGACATGACTATTTGCCATTGACCGTAGAATTTGACAGATAGAGAGAGTTTGATGTATTAAACGTTACCGTATTTAGAGTTAATAAGGTCTACTGTCCTTAAAATTGTGTATGAAATTACAAGCAAATATCAGCCGTCATGAATTAAGTATTGTGACTTTAGTCCGATTATGAAGCTTATTTTAAAGACTGTGAACTCTAAGTATTAGAAATAAAGTAGATTTTACTAATGCTGTAATTCTGTAATGCAACATGGTAATGAAACCCGTGCGATGTTGGGGGTATACTCTTCAATATTTTCAAACAGAATGGTGAGAGCATAGACCTAGTATTTAATATAGACGTGCCGTTGCCGTGAGGGGACAAAACATACGCAAAGTGATGAAATTAAATACACGTTTTAAGATTCCTGACAACATACCAAGCATAACCTACCTAATTTGGTAGGGTTATTTGTTACCTACCATAAACCATACTAAATTCACAGTGGGGAATAAAAAAAATGTGAGAATGTGACAAGGACAAACAATAACGCTTTCTCTGCTGAAAGATACATAAGACTATCTCGTTTGGTAATTTCCCCTTCCCCCCCACCAGTTCCAATTATACTATCTTCTTCTTCCTCGCGTTATCCCGGCATTTCGCCACGGCTCATGAGAGCCTGGGGTCCGCTTGACAACTAATCCCATGATTTGACGTAGGCACTAGTTTTTACGAAAGCGACTGCCATCTGACCTTCCAACCCAGAGGGGAAACTAGGCCTTATTGGGATTAGTCCGGTTTCCTCACGATGTTTTCCTTCACCGAAAAGCGACTGGTAAATATCAAATGATATTTCGTACATAAGTTCCGAAAAACTCATTGGTACGAGCCGGGGTTCGAACCCGCGACCTCCGGATTGCAAGTCGCACGCTCTTACCGCTAGGCCACCAGCGCTTCCAATTATACTTACGTATCATAACCACAATACTGGCAACCTGCAACTGGCGCATACGCATTCTAAAATTAATTAAAAAATTTGAAAATAACAATGGAGTACGTCATTGAACTCCTTGTGAGGCTGTGGTTTAGTAACAAGGGGTTGCGGTACAATTATAGTTACACTCGGGATACCATGCGGAAGGGCTTCTGCTAGAGGTGCTTAAAAAACACAACATTAGATCATTGCATGCTCTCCGTGCCTCTTAAACTGAAAACTTTAATCTAGAAAGACGCGGGGATGTGGTTCGTGGAGGTGATTAACCCGAAAATCATAAAAAGAACGTATGTGTTTTTAGACTGTGAATAAGTATATGTCTGTTTATGTCTGAAATAAATAAAGTTTAACAGTGATTGACTATTTATTTATTTACCAATCATTTAGGTATTTTATAATGTCCCAATGCGAGTACATAAAGAAAACAATTGTTTTTTCAAAATTCGTTGTTAAGGGGCTCCCAGGTGCCAATGACCTTCAATCTGAATCCCTTAGTTTTCTAATGTATTTTGCAGCTTATCATAGAAATAGCAACGGCTTTAAGCAATATAGTATGCCATATTTACTTCAAAGTTATTCAGTCTTCGAGATTCATCAATTTTAGGCCAAAAAGCTGGTTTTCTGGTCATAATTTTTGTGTAAACTATTTTAAAATTAAAATCTCTGACCAGTTTTAAGAGACGTCAAAGACGAACCTAAATAAGTAGATTTTATACATGTACGAGTAAGGGATCATCCATTAATTACGTCACACGAATTTCTAGGTTTTTTTACCCCTCCCCCCCTCCTTGTCACACTTGGTCACATTTGGCAAACCCCTCCCCCCTGGTGTGACGTCACATTTCTTCAACGAAATCGGCAAATATTTATTTAATATTTCATTAAAATATTTTTGACAAAAGAAATATTAGTAATTTTATAACCCAAACTGATTAAGAAATAAAATTAAACGAATAAAAACGATTATCGTTTCAAAACCTTGTTATTTAAATGATAATTAGCGTATAAAATAATTTAAATACATTTTCGGTTACTGATGAAGTTAAAGTGACGTCACAAAGTTTCTGACTCCCCCCTCCCCCTTGTCACAACATGTCACATTTTCTTGACCCCCTCCCTCCCCCTAAACGTGTGATGTAATTAATGGATGACCCCTAAGATCCTTCACAGCAATCCAGTTACGAAAAAAGTGTTATTTTAGACAATGTTTAAAAAAATCATAAAAAAATAAGTATTCATTAGTTCCAAAATCCGGTAGACAAGAATGGAGATTAAAGATTGAAGAACCGATAGCCATTTGTCTTATAATTCTATCTGTAGTGTAAATGTAGGAGTAACGGCTCAAAACGTGTCAAATATCGATGAAAACCGCGGGGAGCCCCTTAAGATGAGGTTGTGTACTGGTAAAAGCTGATTACTGTGGACAATAGTATGTACTGTATGTAGAGGTAAGAGAGGGTCCGCTCTCGCTCATGCGCAGTGTGCGGTGCTAATATATAGTTCCTGCAAATACTGTTATAGCAATGTGGCGGCGTTACTATGCGTGTTTCGTCATCGTCGTAAAAAATATATCAAGTCTCGATTTCAAACAAAAACAAAACCTGACCTGTAATAGAAATATAACGTACGTGTGAAGCGTGTGATAACGTTAGGATTAGCTGCACTCACAGTACGGCAATGTGAAAACAAATCCGTTTAAAATTACAAGAAGGGATTTTATATCATCGCTAAGTATTATTTAATTAATCCATACTAATATTATAAAGCCGAAAGTGTGTCTGTCTGTATGTCAGTCTGTTACCTCTACACGCTTAAGCCGCTGAACCGATTTAGTTGAAATTCGGTATAGAGATAGTTTGAGTCCCGGGGGAAGGACATAGGACATAGGATAGTTTTATGTCGGAAATCATCCCTGAAGAGAGTCCAAAGGCGGGTGGAATTGAAAGAGTTAATGAATTACCTAATAATTGAAGTAAGTAATGCGCAAACTGAATGATTGCTATTAGCATTATCCAGGTGCTATACCTACTTCAGCTGCTGTCACTAATTCCACGCAGACGAAGTCGCGGGCAAAAGCTAGTATTTCAATATTTTCGCTAGGATTTTTTGATCGTTTAGTACAAAAATCAACTTTATTTAAATGTAATAAGGTTGACATCTATGTTGCGAAGTAGCAGAACTTCTGTGATTGTAGCTCAACTATGGGACGCTAGATGGGCTATCTTCAAAAATAAAAATCGTAGATGCAATTTCGACATAATTTCCTTTACTGTAAAGTTCAAATTATTGTAATGGGCGGCTTTCGAAATAAGAAAATATGACCAATCATCCTTTAGATAGCGTTGCGTTTGTAGTAGTGTGCATGTTGGCGACATAGGTTTCCAGGCCACAGAGAAGCATTATATATTTGTTGATGGCGAAGACTTCTGCCTGGAAGATTGTGGTCTGTATGCTCATGCTGATGCTACCTCTGAGCTTATTGCATTGCCTGGAACTCTTCAACGTACTTTCGGTCGTTGGTCCATTTGTCTTAGAGTTTGGTAAAATGACATTCGGTGTAGTACGTGTTCAGTGGGCATGTGGGTTATATTTGAGAAAACCCAGGTCTTGAGTTTGGTTAATGCTTGAGAGCGCCATGTGCATTTAGCCTGTTTTGTGTGCATATTATGTAGACGCACTGATGCTTGCTATCATTTGAATATTGTCTTTAGAGCTCTTTGCATTAGGTTGGATATCGTGTGGAGGTAGGGGCCTTTGATAAAGGCAAAAGGAAAAGAAGAAGTTTTGAGTAGAAACGATGTTAGACTAATAATGGACTGACGGAATTAGGCAGTTAATATTAGTATAGTCCTTTTTCCCTGCTTTTGCTATGAAGTTTACCTTGTCCCGAGTCCATTTATCTTGTACGATTCCCCACGTGAAACTTGCTCGGAATATAAGGGCCAGATACTATGTCCAGACCTAAAACCTGATTGTTTTGACGGCAAAATGCAGTTAGCCTCAAGGAACTCTGTTACTTGTAGGCAAACAGCTTTCTCTAGAACTTTTGACAAAAATGGCAAAATGCTAATAGGTCGGAGATCTTTAAATTCACATGGGTTACTTTTTTTGGGGATAGGTTTTATTAGAGCTACTTTCCAGGCATCAGGAAATACTCCGGAAAGGATAGACTGATTTATTAAAGCAGTAATTAGCCCTAATGTGCGTGGAAGTGTCAGAAGAATCATGTCACGCGAGATTTCATCTGTACCGAGAGCGTTCGATGAGATATTGGTGATGATTTTAGAGACCGTATTCTCATCAACTGTTTTAAAACTAAAAGTTGCAGAACCAAAACGATTATATTCAAAGTATGTAAGATCAGATAAAGTAACATTTGTCTTAGGAATATTTAGAAATTGATTGTTTATTAAATTAGGATCATCAAAAAAACAAGGTAGAGCATTCTTTACTATTGAAATCGGCAATACTGTGTTTTATATTTTTCCATAGTTTACGAGAGTTGTTCGAGATTTTGTCGATTTTTTCATTAAAATAAGCCTGCTTTTCTGTGAACATGGCTTGATTAACATTTTAAAGTTTTGTAGTACAATGTATGAGAGTCTAACCCTGTCTTGCGGCATTTAGCATGCGCTTCATCTCTAAGCTTCATCATTTCTTTGACAGTTGGTGTTATCCAAGGAAGAGTTTGATTTTTTAAAAGAGTTGATTTTACGGGAGCAAAGATATCAAAGATATAGATGATATAAGTGTTAAATAATGCCAGTGACTCATTAATATTATTACTTTGTAATCTTTCCCATACAATTTTTTCGACGTACGCATTAAATTCTTTAAGGCAAATATTTTTCAGGGGTCTATAACAAATCCACGAACGACATGGCTTACCCAACTAGCAAATCTATGTGCTATAAAAGTTGAGAGCACGTTTTTATTTTCGCTTTTTGGTGCTATAAAAGGTGTAAAAACAGTCGAATAAAAGTCCTGTAAGCGTTTACTCAACGCGAAAAGGCGCACTTATACAGACTAAAAGTGTTATAAAAATCGAGTAAGCGCTGTATAAGAAGAAAATCGATGCTGGAAGAGTTGAGTAAAAGTGGATAAAAGCGCTTCTAGTGTTTTAATAGCAACGATAGTGCTTTTATTCGACTATTTGTTCTATAAACATTAGCAATTTACTATTACTCAGTGAAAGTGTTCTATAAAAGCAGCCGCACTGCTTTTTCTCAGCAAAAATGTGTCGTAAAAGTAGCCGAATTGCTTTTACTCGGCATTTTAAATGTGTAAGAGTGCAGTGAATGCTTTTATTCAACTAATATGTGCTAAAAACGATCTCAGGTAAGCGATTATATTACAATTATTTTATTATGTTTGAGGCCTAATCGTCTTCACGTGTCTAATAAAACAAAATGGTACTTAAGTATTTTTTTACTGCTGTCTTCCATGACATTTATTTTTACCGTGATTGTGTACATAAGTTTTTACTGTCTGTAAGTACACGTAATACAGTAAAACCTAGCGCGAAAAATACTTTATTGATAAAACCAAAGGCACTGGTTCATATATATTCATGGGCCGTCTATTTTCTTAAATTTCAATAAAAAAATATTAATTAAAATAAGTAAAAATTTGCTTACACGATCTAGTTTCTCTTATATCTCATTAATTCGACTATAAGTCGAGTAACTGCGTTTACTGCTACACTTATAGCACATGATGTCGCCATGTTTATGGATTTATAGTCCGGTGGCCGACTGCATGAAACCCTACCTGATAAAAAAATAGAAAAATCCTACTCTGTAGGGGTAGCTGACTTTTAGCAGCTTCAACTGCTCTTGGACGGCCGTGGCTTAACTTGGCAAATTTTGCGCAAGTGGCAAAAAAGTGGTACAAATATTCATTAAAAAACAAAAGTGGTCAGCTACATCCTGTGTTGGCTGGTTCCTGTGTCCGACCGAATTTGTGGTACCAAGTGAGCTACAATTTACCTCATCGAAAAATAGAATGTCACTTGTATGGTAGGATAGCTGCCATTGACATTTTTTTTAATGCGGACGGACTGCAAAAGCTGCCAGGCTAAGGTGAGACCGACCAAGACATACGTCAACAAATTTAATGTAGGTATTACAATCAGTTTTTTTCATTCTATTTTTCGATGAGGTAAATTGTAGCTGTCACGTTGTACCACAAATTCGGTAGGACACAGGAACCTGCCAACACAGGATGTAGCTGACCACTTTTGTTTTGCTGTCCTCAATTCTATTATACGATGGGGTTTTTTTTTTGATGAATTTTTGTGCCACTATTTTGCCATTTGCGCAAAATTTGCCAAATTAAGCCGCGGCCGACTAAGAGCAGTTGATGCTACTAAAAGTCAGCTACCCCTACAGAGTAGGATTTTTCTATTTTTTTATCAGGTAGGGTTTCATGCAGTTGGCCACCGGACTATATTGAAACGACAACATGGCTGACTTGTGCTGTTAATGTAGTTCAAAACTCTTTAAAAGTACTCTAAGCTGAATACATTTTGAATAAAACCTGTAAATACACTTCAGCTCCTATAACAGCGGTTTGAACCCCATTACCCGAATTATGATATAAGCGCGCTGTTACAGCAGCATTGTTGCCAAATGGTTATTGGATTGCTTTTAATAAGCTTTTATAGCAACAGAGAAGAGAATTGAGTAACAGTTGTATTAAAGCGCCTTATTCAGACAATTAGCTATTCTATAGCTGTTATATGATTTTAATAGAACAATTATGCTGAATAAAAGTGATTTAGTAGCGCTAACTCAGCATTTATTAAAAGGTGGAATAAAAGTGCTAAAAGATAGTGCTATAAACGTTTATACGACATGATTATAGCACTAATTAGCGAAAATTGCTAAATAGTCGAGTTAACCGCTATTATACGATATATTGGTGTTTCAACAACCGTAACTCGGCTGTTATACGATTACAGGCTGAGTAAATCAATTCTTATACGACTATTTTGCTAGTTGGGTAGGTTTTTTGACATGCACATTGCATGAGATAAACGCGTGGTTACCGAGGTCAGGGATGTAGTCTACACAAACTTGAGAAAGTTTACTATTGCTGCAGATAAGGTCTATAAGCGTTTCTGAATGGTCAGTGAAATGGGTGGGTTGTGTTATACCGGGTGTGGCCTGTAACATGAGCAAATAATTAAAACATAGATTGTACTCCTCAAACGGTGACACTTTTGTTCAACAACTTTTAAAAATTATGAAGTATTTAGACTACCTATTTTTCATACAAAATAAATATTATCTTCAATGGACGTCATCGCCACGCCATATCATTGTGATTGACGTTGCTTGTCACGCCTTAAACATAACAAAATTCGCAATACATTGCGTCTTAGAATAAACTTTAAAATGTATTAAAAATCAAACCCCAAGTTATTTTTAAAAGTCGCTGAACAAATGTTGGTCAGTATGAGGAGTACAGCATACTGTTTAATTTTTTGCTCATATTACAGGCCACACCCGGTATATTGCTCTAAATTCATGCAATGTAGAAAATCTAGAAGCTTTTTAGTATTAGCAGGGGCGTATTTACCCTAGGGCCATCCGGGCCATGGCCCGGGGCGCCAACCTCCTGGGGCGGCATACGCCAACCCCCCCGTATGCCGCCCCTGGCGGATTGCATTTTGTTTTTCTTCCTTTACTTCTGGGGCGGCGAAACGTATTGGCCCGGGGCGCCAAATTTCAAAATACGCCCGTGAGTATTATAGGTTCATTTGAGGAGAGTATATTAATATTAAAATCGCCCATAAGGATTACATGATCGAAAGCAGAAAGCGAACCGATAGATTCAGTCAAGGCATCTAAAAAGGTTGAGCCAGGGCGGACGATATGCGGTACCAACGGCGTATTTAAGTCCATTAAGAGTTACTCTAAGCCACATTTGCTCAACTAGAGGTGCCTGCATTGCCCGTAAGGCCAGTCCTGAGATTTTATACGTCAATGGATTTGAGTAATTCTTTTTTTGTTTGGAAAAACTTACCTTCAAGGTGTTTCCGTATTATTTTTGGTTTTGGTCTGATGATGGAATCCATGAGGAATTGAGGGAACTCCTCAATTTTTAAAGGCACGTGTAAAGTGATTTCTGTGTTTTCTAAAGTAACTCGAGCATTTGCTTCCGAAAACCACCAATTTCATGTACTGCAACTGTAGCCTTACCATGAGTTTGATACTACCCCCGATCAGTAGCCTTACCACGAGTTTGACATTGACATATTCGCTAACGTCTTTCCCAAGTAGCATTGCAAGCTGTATATAAGCTGTATTAAAGTTTATTTGTATACTATAAGCTGTACAGTTAGGCTGTACAAAGGCTGTATAAGCGCTTATACAGCCCTTATAAGTAAAAAAAGGGCCCAAATTATACAGCCTTTGGCGTTATTAGAGCTGTAGAGGAGCTGTATAAGCAATACATAAGCTGCATAATAGCTGCATTACAGCTATATTTCGGTGTAACAGGAAACCTTAACACTACAGATAATCTCTTATAAGTACGATATAAGAATATAAGTTTTAAATGAGTTATAAGAAAGAATTACAAGAGAATAATAATCATTTAAGAAACTAAAGTGTCTTAATCTTGTTCATTCGTAATATAGTAATGGCGACAATAAAGTGTTATAGTGGATGGTAAAAGTAAAAGTAAATATTATACAGGACTTGAATGGAATTTTACATTATTGGTAAGTGCGGATTATTATTTATTGTGAACCTGTGTATCTTTTCTGGCAAAATATTTACGCGCCTGCAAAATAACAAAGAGAAACCATAAGGAAAATATCAAAAATCGGTAAAGTTACGGTTTGTTTTTAAGGTTAGAGTATCAAAAATATTTATAAATATTAATTCTAAGGCTAAACAATTTATTTTAGCTGGTAATCATAACACGGCGTTAGTCTGCTAAATATTTGCAAGTATTTCTTTAATTATATTTACAAATACGTTTTTTTTTATTGTAAAATGGCGACAATTTTTAAACAGCCTACAGGATAGTTGGAGAGCATTATAATCTTAGTAGCTGTGCTGTGTAATAAATGGAGTGTCTTTTACAGCTTTTGTAATTAAAACAGCTTTATAATAGAATATTTGTATTCGTTTGGCTGTATTTCGGTTCTCCGTACATAAGTTATAATTCTCTTTAGAGATCCGTATAACAAATAAAAAATCTGTACTGTAACTGTCATTCATTAAAAACATTCGTAAAAACTAAAAAACTAAAACTAGTGCCTACGTCAAATCATGGGATTAGTTGTCAAGCGGACCTCAGGCTCTCATGAGCCGTGGCGAAATGCCGGGATAACGCGAGGAAGAAGAAGACTGTAACTGTCATATATTCCTTTAGTTTTATAATACACTTATTTTCAGAAATCATTACACTACTATACTTATACGAGTGTAAAATTACGCCAAAAGATTGTTATAAGCGACTCGATCAGTAATACAGAAAAAAGCTGTACTATAGCTGCCATTTATTCATTTGGTTTTATAATACCCTTACACACAGAAGTTATACAACTACTATTCTTATAGGAGAGTAAGATTACGCCATAAGAAATAGCTTTAAAACGGGGTTGACAGATACATTTGTACAGCTACAAGTGCCAAGTGATACTACAATACAGCCTGTATACAGCTTTTACGATAAAATTAGCTTGTAGTGTTTCAGAACACTTAATGTTTTAAAACGGAGTTGACAGATACTTTTGTACAGCTAAAAGTGCCAAGTGTTACTACAATACAGCCTGTATACAGCTTTTACGATAAAATTAGCTTGTAGTCTCTCACAACACTTTTAGTTTTATAGTAGATTTTTTATATTCTGATAAAGCACCTCATGCTTCCGCAGAATCCTTTATAATGATTTTATACAGCTTGAGCTGTATAATGTCTGTAAAGTACCTTAAATACAGCTTAAATCTTTTCTGACACTCTTATACGTCCCTTAAATCACTCTAAGTTCTTAATTGGCTGCTATATTGATGTTGCCGACACTTCCATGCTACTTGGGTTGTAACTTACTTTTTATGCATCTCGCTCACACTAATGTTAGTACGAGCGAGATGCATAGAAAGTAAGTTACACACACGCTAGCGAATAGGTATATCAATGTCAAACTCGTGGTAAGCTGATGGTAAGGCTACTGATCGGGGGTTAGGGTTAGGAGTTAAGGGGTCAGGGATTAAGGGGTCGGGGAATGGCGGTTGAAGGGTTGCTGGTTCAGGGTCGAGGGGTTCCTGGATCAGGGGTTGATGCGCTGTGAGGTTGAGTAATCGGGGGGCTGAGGGATTGGGTCAGTGGCGGGGTGGAGGATGGATTTAGTTGACAGGAATTATAATTTCCCAGACGGACTCGAGAAAATTCCTGATTACATATTTACTAAAGTAATAGGTACACGAATTTAGTGTTAAACATGATCTTGTTTTTCATTCATGCGTCGTGCTCTTAACAATGCGTTAAAACTAAAAATGGAAAAATAAAAACTTTTTACAAAAAAAATAAAACCGACTACAAAAAGGATGAAATAAAATATTATCCTTTTTTAAGTCTATGCGTTACCAACTGATATGTTTCAAGTCGGTGCCAAGCCAAGTAGTAACAATACTAGTAAAAAATAATCAGCTTTTTGGCTTTAAATCCCATTAGAACTGTACTAATAACTATTATAAATGTGCAAGTAATTCTGTCTGTCTCTTAGTCGCCTTTTCATGGCTAAACAACTGAATCGCTTTAGGTGAATTTTGGCAAAAAGGTAAATTCCTTGAATTGTTTTATATTTTGAAATGTAGTCCTCTGGATAAGGACGGGAAATAACTCAGTCCCAATCCCACACTTGCGTGCTATAGACTGTTCGAGGATTAGTAATAAATGCTCTTTAAAAAATACAACGGCAAAAAATGCATTGGATTTACACTAATGTGCCGACAAACATGGTACGGACTGCGCCAAGAAGGTTTGATCGTGTGTTCTGAGGTGTGTTCTTAGTAGTCCAGTCGACGTCAATGATATGTTTACACTTTTGCACCTTACTCCTTTGTAATAAGGCGAAAAGTGTAAACATATTTTTAACGTTGACTGTACCTACAGAAAGTACGTTCATTGTCGTCGTGTAAGGCAATCCAACGTAGGTACATCCTTATCGAATCGCACCAAAATCATGGAATGCTTCAAAATTTAGCATGGCACCGACTTCAAACATATCAGTTGGTAACGCATAGACTTAAAAAAGGATAATATTTTATTTCATCCTTTTTTAAGTCAGTTTTTTTTTTTGTAAAATGTTTTTATTATCATCACCATACATTTTTGCATTTTCCATAAAATTATAAGATACTTAGGTTATAAGTAGGTAATTCTCTTTCTTACTGCTGTCACTACCGTCAGAAATGACAGAAGTGTCACAACATCATGAAACTTGATATTGTTTACGTTATTTTTATAATAAGGAACATTTTATTTAATACGTCATGTATATAGTTTTAAATGAAATAAACGGCATTCGCAATTGCATAACGCTTTATAATCATTTTGGTACATGAGACGTCTATATGAAGAAAAATCAACCTACGAAACATAACAGCGAACGGCATCGCGTCATAACCTTTGATAATGGCCATACGGAGTACAGAAGTCCATCTTTAATAGGATACCTTAGCTCCGTAAAGAAGTGGTTTAAAGGCTCTTCAGATCAGTCTTTGTTGAGGAAAGATGTAGCGACCACAGTCACGTTTTCGAAGGGAGTACAAAAGAGTAGATCTGGCAGCGCAATAGCACTGAAATCTTTCAGCAGTACGTATTGTTCATATTATCATTCTGTCATGGCACTCATGGCAATTAGTAGTTAGGTAGCGGAGGAGACGAGCGGAAATCATCCAAATCCAATCAGTTCTACTCTAATTCGTCCACATTGTAACACTAGCTGTGTTTGCGGGTTCGCTCACACGGGACTCCTTCATTTTGAGTCGTACCACCTTCCTTCTTCCACAGAGTGGTCAGTGGTTAAACCAATAGCCGTGGTCATACATACGAGTAGCTGTCAAATATCATTAATTTCCATTGTTGGTTTAGACCTATGTATGACTTTTAGACACCAAAATAAGAATAATTATGCATATATTATATTTTTAGGTAATATTTTAAGAAGATACACACGCAGCAAAACACTTAGTCTGGAGGATATAAAACGAATGTTCGGAAAAAATAATAGCTCTTTTGAAAGAGGTCTGTCTAGTAAAAAAAGAAGTTCTAGAACGAAAGTTAAGAACGAAGAACATTATAACAACTATGATAAAGACTTACAAGTCTTATACAGTTGTGATAGTCATAAGTTATCTCAAAAAGTACCTCAGCACATGGGTACATATGCTAACAAAAGCACCACCTCAAGCTTAGAATTTTCAGATAATAGGGGCCATGGAGTAAAAGAAGTAGATACATGGAATTGTGGTAGAAATGTCTGTAAACCACCCAATCGTGTACAGTTTCGTTGTGATTATCGCTCTAAGTATTGTAAAAGCAAAACAACCTGTCCGTATAATTTTGAGAGATCTCCACGTGAGAACAAATCCACTCAACATCGCGATGTGAAGATGTATGCTGATCGAGCTTGTTCGGTCGTATCTTCTTGCATATGCTGCCATTCTGCCCCTTGTGAAGGGAAACTGGCTCGTAAACCAGATCATTACACCCACACGCCCACAGAGAGCTGTCGATGTTATCCTCCTAGGCAACAGGCGGCAGGCAGGGAGGCAGGTCCGAAAACTTACTATCCCAATGCTCAGACGTATAACAAGAATAACTTATTTACACAGAAAATAAAAGCCAGTCAAACAACTGATTATATCAATGTTCAGTCATCTAATAAAGTTCATAGTTGTAGTTGCTCCAAGCAAAAGGAACGTAGCCCTGAAACTGATCACGACAATGCATACAACATAGATGTCGGTTTAACAACAGATTTCACCAATGATAATTCATCTAATAAAAAACGTTATTGTGCAGCTTGTCGCGCACATACAGAAAAACAAGCTGGTCTAAAACTTGAGTACGTTCCCACCCACAAATCTACTAGTCTAACAACTGATTATATCAATGCTCAGTCATCTAATAAAGTTTGTAGTTGTAGTTGCTCCAAGCAAAAGGAACGTAGCCCTAAAACTGATCACGACAATGCATACAACATAGATGTCGGTTTAACAACAGATTTTACCAATGATAATTCATCTAATAAAAAACGTTATTGTGCAGCTTGTCGCGCACATACAGAAAAACAAGCTGGTCTAAAACTTGAGTACGTTCCCACCCACAAGTCTACTAGTCTACTTACCTTAAATAGACCACACAAGCTACAACAAGCGGATCTAAACACTTACGCAATGGCTCAGACATTTAGTAACATATTTAGTCAACGTGATCCTCCCGGACAGAAAACAGATCTCATAGATTGCGCTAGCACTCAAACGTCCAATACAAACTATTTGTGTGGTGAGCCTTTCCGAAAGGATGTTGTCGATAAACAAACGTCATACAATAATATGTTTACATGTTGTTTCCCGATCCGGAATCAAGACGGTCCAAGTATTGAGTCCAACAACTCATACAACTTCATTCATAGATTGTGTACTACATGTCATTGTCTTCAACAAACGGATGATAGTCCAAGATGTCATAACGGCAAAACTCAGCGGAATATGAAGTGTGTGTGTAAAAAGAAAAAGAAATTAAAATGTTACTGTATATGTACAAAAAAGTGTGTATTCTACAAACTTTATTCTCTATTGTAATTTACTGTTTTATATTAACATTCATGGTTAATATGTTGCAGGTCAAGATCTCGAAAGAAGAACAAAAAATCACAAACCTATTTTTGTCAGTTACAACGAAGAAATTTCACCGTGCAAACTAGGATTTGTCGGCAGCCAACGGTACGGGTTCGAATCCTGCGGAGACCAGTTAAGAGACGTCGCCGTTGTTGCCGGACACAGACTCTTCCAGAGTATACAGAATGCTCTTGTCAGGTCAACCCTGGGTCACAAGCTCTGAGAGACACCGTAATGTGTACTTCGCCCATTATGAATCATTGTCAACCTCTGTTACAAGGAACCAGTAAAGTAAATGAAAATTCAAAACTAATGTCCCTAAGAGAATGTACTTGTCTACAAAAAATTATAAATAGACAGGACATTGTGCCCGACCAAAAAAAGCCATATCTACTTTACCATGACTGTGCACGGGGATGGCTGGTAAAACCCCTGCGCAAGCGAGAGTGCCCTGACGATGACGCAACAAAACAGAGTCTCACTGAAGAAGTCGAACTACTCCAAATAGACTTGACGGGGGTAAATAATGATAATAAACCAAGCTATTGTTCTCAATGTTCTAGAAATTTCCACAAATGTACTTGTTCCAAAGGGTTTTTAGGAAACGGTCAAAACACTTTACTCACAAATGAATTAGATATAAATTATTGTAGAAATCATGATGAATCATGCATAGATAGTCATGGGAATAATGTATCCAGACATGTGTCTGAAAAGTGCCTTGAAAGACACGTGCCTTCCTCCAGCTGTGATCATAAAAATAAATGTTGTAAAGGTAAATTGAAAAGAAATTTTCTGGCTTATTTTTGCTCTTCTAAACGTGAACGAAAGAGGAAAATGTGTTCACCTGGTGATAGAGGGTGCTCACGACAAGGAACATCGTGTTTACACTGTGAAACAAATTGCTCTCGCGTTGAGGAAGCCTGTTCGACTCAAAGTACCAAGTGTACACGTAGAGGCCCACAGTGTTCACGCAGAGGACCAGAGTGTCCAAGCAAAGAACCAGAATGTATACGCAGAGAGCCTGAATGTTTACGCAGGGAGCCTGAATGTTCACGTAGAGGACCACAGTGTCCAAGCAGAAAACCAGAATGTTTACGCAGAGAGCCTGAATGTTTACGCAGGGAGCCTGAATGTTCACGTAGAGGACCAGAGTGTCCAAGCAGAAAACCAAAATGTTCATGCAGAAGATCAAAGTGTACACGTAATGGATCAGAGTGTTTACGCAAAGAGCCTGAGTGTTTATGTAGAGGACCAGAGTGTCCAAGCAGAGAACCTGAGTGTTCACGCAGAGGACCAACATGTCCACGCAGAGTATCAGAGTGTTTACGAAAAGAGCCTAAGTGTTCACGTAGAGGACCAGAGTGTCCAAGCAGAAAACCTGAGTGTTCACGCAGAGGACCTACATGTCCTAAAGGATGTTCACCGCCCAAAAGATGTGGAATGTATGATTGCTATAGCTGCCAATATGGATGGTGTGATGCTGGAATAACTCAGTTTTCTTCTTGTAGTCGTAAAAGGTGTAAATCAAGGTGTCGGCGTCGTAGCCGAGGAACTACCTGTTGCCTATCACCTTTAAATTTCACAGATAATTGTGATTTGTCGTGCTTCGTGCCTAGTGCCTCGAGCACTCCGGATAATCACTGTAAAAATTTCTGCCGCGCTTGTGGACACTGTTGCAAGTGCTTTATGCTCTGCATAACCGCTGTTATTTGGGTCCCCGTCGTGATGTTAGTGTATTTATTGCAGGATGTAATCTACAATTTGTGTTTTTACGGTCCATAAACGTTTTTAATGTATAAAGAACATTAAGCACCTGGGCCTTTGCATATTCGTACTCGATTAAACTATAGTTATAAACATAATAAGGTATATTGCGTAAACCTCCTCTTCTTCTTTTCCCTGCCCTTATCCCACGTTATGTGGGGTCGGCACATGTTTTCCTCTTCCATTCTCCTCTGTCTTTCGTCACCTCAGCACTCACTCCTTTCTTTCTCATATCCTCTCTCACACAATCCATCTATCGTTTTTTGGGCCTACCATCCGCTCTCCGTCCATCAACATTCATCCGTAACATTCTTTTGCCTATTACTATTATAGTAGTGTACCCTATAAAGGACGTGGAACCGGTAATGGGACAAAAAACTACAAATCCTCTAAAATAAGTATCTAAAAGTAGTTTATAAACACTGGCTGTATATTATCATAAATAAGAGCCCTAGAGCTGTTTCAGTTTGAATTTTTATTAAATTTGGTTGTTTTTTAAGAAATTGGCGTCAACCTAAAAGTTGTCGTGGCACTGAAAAAAAAATACCTCTACTAATTCTTAACAAATTCGCTAAAAGAGGTGATTTAATTTATTAAATTTTAATTAATTAATACTTGATGAAAACTAAAATGTGTTTTGTTAATTGCATTTACCATGAGATAAGGTATACAACACACAATGTTGTGACTCCACAGATGTAAAAAAAATGTGGTATTTGGCCCAATCCCATTATAGGAGCTGTAAAACTGCATACCTCCTATGATGGGACAATTTACATAATGATGCTTGCCATGCCATAATTTCATGTTTAAACATGAAATAAAAAAATGTAGTTACGAAATATGTCAACCAGGAGGTATGCTCGGACTTCGGATAAATTAATATCGTTTTTCCAAACTTTCATTTAACTTGCCCTGTTAGTTAGTGTGGGTCAAATATTGGTAGCTGAATTTGAGCCACTTTCCGATTTCCGATAGAGTTGAAATTTTGTATTCGTAATTAACTATGCAAATCGGATGATAATGCAATATTATGATAACATGGACCTAATCTGATGATCTATTTCAATATTTTATACTGATAGAGCAATGTCCATTATAGGGGGGCCCATTAGTGGAGCTTTGGTGTCCATGACTGGAGAGAAAAAGCATAATTTTAATTTGTTAAGTATGTGGAAACTCATTGCCCTATCTTTGATACATAGTCCTGTAGCGCTGGCTATATTTTGAGCCCTAACTTAAAGTAATATTAAAGTCAATTATTTTTTCGCTTACGAATAGTGTTTTAAGATGTTAATCTTACATTTTGTTTTGTGTCACAGATATTATTTGCTTTTTAAGTAATTTAACAATTTGTGGTAATTATTTTAATTTTGAATTATTTTGAAGAAAAGAATATTCTAGAGTTAGTTAGTTAGTTAGTTAGTTTATTTATCTCAATATACAATTTTCATACAGGTAAAATATACATACATTTCAGCTTGTACTACTTGTCGTATGATGATCGTTTTTCAGAATAATAATAAGAATTAGAACCGAACATCAAAACATAAAATAAAATAAAATTAGTACATAACAAATCAAAAAGAATTCAAATCGAAATAAATTAAAAACGTCAAATGTCACAATAGTAAAAAATATAAAAATAAAACAATGTCAATAGAAAAATTAAATCAGTTTCAGTACTAGAAAGTACAAATCATAGAAAATGATGTCAATAAAAAATTAAAATTAATACTAAGTCTAAAAAAATATAACATAATAAAAACAATTATTAAATAGATCTAGTACTGTATAGTACGCATCAATGTCAAGTATCTAATATACATATAACTAACTATGTTCAATATTTATTTAATTATCTGTATATATTCTTTTACGGAGTAAAGTTCCTTTTCCAACAAAAGGCTCTTCAGTCTGCGTCTAAACGTTTCCTCATTAGTCTCCTTTTTCAAGTCGACAGGTAGGTGTTCATAGTATGTCGGCCCTATGACTCGTGCGTTTTTTGCTTGCAGTACTGTGCGACGCGGCACTGTCCGGAGTTTACCCGTACTACGTAGGCACTTACCTATCACTTCCACTCGCTTATACTGTCCTAGGTTTCTTCGTGTGTACATAATTACCTCGAAAAGATACTGAGAGTAGTGTGTCATTATTTGGTGTTCAGAAAACAAGGTTTTGCAGGACTGTCTCTGATTAAGACCGAGCATTGTCCGCAACGCCCGTTTTTGCATACGTAACACTCTCTCAGCATCAGTTGAGTTGCCCCACAGAATAACACCATAAGTCATAAGCGAGTGGAAATGGGAGAAGTATGCTTGCCTCAGCGCATCACGGGAAATCAACGGCTTTAGTTTACGTAGTGCGAACACTGCACTACCAAGCCTGTCGCACAACGAGTCCACATGGTGTTTCCAATTTAAAGTAGGGTCTAGCGTGAAACCTAGGAACCTACACTTGTCACTCATCGGTATTGGACACTGAATGTTCACGCCCGAGACGCACCTGCCAGAGAACAGCATTACGTTTGATTTGTTCATGTTGAGTATCAAACCGTTTGTCGAAAACCACGTTTGCAGCTGACCGCATATTATATTTATTTTTTGGTTTAATTCATCATACGTGCGTGCTTTAACTACTACTGTCGTATCGTCAGCAAACAAAGTGATTTCTCCTTCCTTTATGGTGGATGGTAGGTCGTTTATAAATGCAAGGAAAAGGGTGTTTCCTAATGCTGATCCCTGCGGAATCCCTACTGTCACGCTGCCTCTCCCCGACCGCATTCTTCTTCCACCGGTCATTACCTCTACCGTCTGGGTTCGGTCTTCTAGGAAAGATTTTAAAAGCTCATATCCCCTTCCCTGTAGTCCATAGCATGCCAACTTTTTCATTAAAAGATCGTGGTTGATCACATCGAAAGCTTTCGACAAGTCACAAAATATGCCGGCTACTTTGTACTTGTCGTCGATTGCCGATGATATGTTATCGATCATACGAAAGGCTGCTGTGGTGGTGGACATGCCTTTACGATAGGCGAACTGTCTGTCAGTCAGTAAGTCTGTTTCAAGGTGGTTTATTAAACACTGTGATATAATTGACTCGATAATTTTGGAGATACTGGGTACTATCGATATAGGTCTGTAGTTATCGACCGATGTTTTTTCGCCCTTGTTTTTGTATACGGGGCAAACTCTTGTGCATTTAAGCGTATCGGGATAAACACCGGTCGAAAACATTTCGTTTATCAAAGTTACCAGTATCTTCGAAAGTGTCGGCCAGATGGACATTATTATGTTGACGGATATGTCATATATGTCAAGAGTGTTTCGACATTTCATGAGGGACTTTAGGATACGGTCAAGATCGGCTGGGGTAACTCTAGGTAACTCGACTGTGGGCACATCTCTGGTCCGAAGGCATTCAGTTAGATATTGCATCGCTAGTGGCTCATGTATCCCAATATTTAATTTAGTGCTCACACTCAGGAAATGGGTGTTTAGGTATTCAGGTAGATCATTCTTGCTTACTGGTTTTGTGTTATTATTCAAAACGATATCTCTTCTACCCTGTGATGCCGATATTTCCTCCGAAATAATATTCCATATTTCTTTGGGTGGATTACGGCTTTCTCTCAGTCGTTTTTCCGTATAGTCTTGTCTGGCTAATAAAACTTTTCGTTTTATCAAGTCTGAGTAATATTGAATACTGGTTGATATACTACTGTCTTCAGGGTATTGTTGCCTAAAATGGGAAAGGTCATTAAAGTTTGCCATATAATTCAATATCTCGTCGGTCATCCATGGAACATTTTGCTTTTTCGTTAGTCGGAATTTTCTAATAGGGAAATGAATGTCAATATAATATGTCAAAATATGTATTAATTTACTAAATTTATTGTTACTGTCTAGGTTATTATTATATATAGAATTCCAATTGTAATTTTCAATGTCGCAATGAAATAAATAAATAGACTCATCGTTAATAAATCTCCGTTCAACAAAATGGTTTGAGTCGCGGTGCGAATGTTCTACTGATAACGTAAACAGCTGCGCGTTATGGTCGCTTATAGGTGTGTGCAGCGGTGTGGCGGTGACGTCACTGCCCCGAGGTACTATACCGCAGTCGATTGAAGTTGCACTCTCCGCACACACACGGGTCGGAAACTCGACTATGTTCGCGCAGCTGTAACTACCTAAAATGTCATTTAGTTTCTTTTTCAAATTGTTGTCGGTTATGAAGTCGACATTTAAATCGCCGACTATAATGAACCTTTTGTTTTCTGTAGTCACCTTACTCAGTAATAAGTCTAGTCTATTTAAAAATATATCAAATTCACCTTTACCGGTCCGATATGTTGCAATTATAATCAAATTTAAACTAATAATTTCAATCGATGTCAATTCAAAATGATATTGAACGGAACAACTCTGCAGGTCGTTGCGCTTTTTATAGCGAATACCGTCCCGTATGTACAATGCAACGCCGCCGTGTGCTATTCGCCCTCTACAGTATGCGTTTGCCATCTCATAGTTGCATAACCTAACTTTTTCGATTTCATTTGTTTTACACCATATTTCACTACAAGCGAGTACATCGGGCTTTTCAGAGTCCAATAAGATATTCAATAGGGCGGACTTGCCACAAATGGAGCGTACATTTTGGTGGATAACCTTAAAACAATGTGATTTTGTTATTGTGGCAGCGGGTCGCCGCTGCTCACTTTGAAGTTTTTTGACGGTTCCACGATATTGAATATCCTAACTGATACTCCGTCCGGCCAGTGTTTTCGACTACGCACTACTCCGACTTTGTTTGCCGGCACGTCAATTCTAAACGAAGAGTAATGTCCCTTCATCATTCAGCCTATATAGTCCCACTGCTGGGCACAGGCCTCCTCTCACTCGCAAGAGGGCTTGGGCTATGGTCCCCACGCTGGCCCAATGCGGAATGTCCCTTGGTGACCTTCAATTGTTCACACCTGTCAACTTGGATTCCCACGGTGGACTTTATGAATTTAGAGAAAACATGTAACTGTATCGCAGTTAGGATAGTTTTTTTAATGTGAAAACATAGTTTGTGTCAATTACGTCCATTGCAATCGGATACTATGCCATACTATTCAAAATGACTCAAAAAATAATTAAAGTAAAAAAAAAATGCTGACATCGCATTTAATCGTGTCAAAATGTACATTACATGTTTTTGTGTCTTATTAAGGCATAGCTTCATAAGATTTTTGATAATTTTGTTCTAACAGGCTATTACCATAACAAAAGAATATTAAAGTTACTAGAGTTCACATCTTATTAATTTAAAAGGCGGGATAAATAAGAAATATGAATTTGTGTCAGTTTCATCCATTGCATAAACAAATAATACAAAAATAATGCTTGCGTTCATACGACGCTAGCGGGGGGCTCTAAACGGGCAACGCGGGCCGTGCAGGGGGGCGGGCGCGGCCGGCGCGGCGCGACCTTGGCGTGGCGGCGGGTAAGGGCCTCTCTCTAAAAACCACACGTTGCGTACGCAGCGCATGTTTACTTCGCCTGTGCGCCAAATGAATATTACTTCTTGAACTTAATTTATATTAATGTTATTAATAATTTTATTTCTATATCTAATATCTAATCTAGTCTAACTTCAATATGTCTCAATTATATGGATTAATAAATTTTAATATAAACATGTATATTTTTTTTCCTTTTAAATAGCATAAACCAGTCTTTCCATACTTAACGTAAATTATGCACATTATTTTTTTAATGTATTTTTTTTTTTTGTTCTTAGCATTTTTTTATAATAGGTATTATTAATTTCACGTATTGAGGTTATTTAATGCCTGTTTATTCTGATGTTTTGAATACATTTACCTTAAATAATAATTACCAACACTTTTGATAGTTCAAGCTTCTTGGATAATAATTTACCTTTGGGTTCAATTGGCGTAAAGGACTTTTTGGCAAAAATGAGTTATATCCACTACCGTAGGCTCAAAGGGCTTAACTGACAAAACGCAGTTTTTCAGGAGAGCCAACAAACAGTTTTGTTTTGAGAAACGAAATCAGACCTTTTTTTTGCTTGAATTAACTGATGCCTGTATGCGGCTTATTCCTAACTTTTTGAGGTCTTTAAAACTGATTTCTTGAACTTATAATACAATGCTTATTTACGAAAATAGCATGTTTATCTTATTAGATAAGGGGTCATCCATTAATTACATCACACGTTTAGGGGGAGGGAGGGGGTCAAGAAAATGTGACATATTGTGACATGAGGGAGAGGGGAGACACAAACTTTGTGACGTCACTTTAACTTCATCAGTAACCGAAAATTTATTTAAATTATTTTTTTCGCTGTACATTTAAATAACGAGTTTCTAAAACGATAATCGTTTTTATTAGTTTAATTTTCTTTCCTAAGCAGTTTTGGGTTATAAAATTACTAATATTTATATCGTCAAAAATATTTTGATAAAATATTAATAATACTTAGTATTACTTAGGTACTTCCTTAATTCGATTTGGCGATTTCGTAGAAAAAATGTGACGTCACACTAGGGGGGAGGGGTTTGCCAAATGTGACCAAGTGTGACAAGGAGGGGGGGAGGGGTCAAAAAACCTAGAAATTCGTGTGACGTAATTAATGGATGACCCCTAAAGGGCGTAATGTACTAAAAATTAAACTGTTTTAGTACCATTTGGCGTAAATCCAACAATTTTGTTGCAATATTGACAACTTGCATTTAGGGAACACTATACTTCTAAGTACTATAATTGACACTTTTTTTCCGAAAAATTATAGAGATGTATTCACTGTTAAGTTTTCCCCATTTTTGTTATTTTGGATACTTAAACGTCGAAAAGGTCGTTTTCTTAGACACAAAAACAATGTTTTTTTTTTCATTTGTTTATATTATTTCATGGGCGAGGGGCCTCTCGCGCATGAGAGGAGGCCTGTGCTCAGCAGTGGGACGTATATGGGCCGAAATGATGATGATGATGATGATATTATTTCAACGGAATCACTGCTGTCCCACCATTTATGTATATTGATATACTTACAACAATTTGTAACTATATAGAAAGTATTACGCGTTATTTCTGTTTGTAATGTTAATTGGATTATAAATTTTACTTTTACATACTAAAATATTATTAGGTACAATAGTAGTTTTGAAATTTCGTATGTCTATTCAGTAAAACTTAATGAATATGATCGCATATTTATGACATTACATTAGAGTAGAAAAAGGCATACGGCCAGGCTTACGTACTTCTATGGATTTAAAAGCAAACGTTATACCTAGACAGTAACTTTCATAGGGTTAATCCTGTAAATTAGGGTTTAAACAAAAAAGTATTAATATTATAATCAATATTACCCAATAACCCAGTCACAAACAAAACTAATAGTATCAGCCATAATTATCATTTGAATATAGTCATGTTTAATCATTTTCCTAAAACTGATGAAAAAGTACCCACTAGTTCAGTTTAAATTATCAAAATTTAGTAACCCTATAAATAAAGCAATGAGCACATGAGCAGGTAATGCAAGTACCTACTCAATGAAAAAATTGACAAGGTCATCCCACTTAAACACAAAAAAGGAACAATTATAAACCCGAAATTATACATAGTATGGAGTCGTATCTCTTACATTGAATTATCTAACACTCGTATAAATATCCATTAGTTGTGGGCGTAACGTACATTTAGCACTCAAAAAGCTACTGCAAAGAGGCGTAACGTACAAAAAATTACCACATAATTTAATAAAATTTCCGATGCAAAAGGGCGTATCGCACACAAAGTTGGGAGTTACGCAGTTGAATTCGCAGATCCGGCCAAATGCGTTGGAAATTTGTGTTCAAGCATTGATTTTTCATAGGGCTTAACGGATATTTTTTTCAAGTTATCGAGATTTTAAATATATTATTCGATAGAGAAAAAAATACTGAGTATAACTGCATTTTCGCAATTTTGTCCCTTACGCCCTTTGACCCTACGGTAGTCGTTATATACAGTTTTGTTCAGAATTCCAAGCGCTTTCGTTCTGTATTTAGAAAATTTCGATATCTCTTAAAAAGTTGCCTTTACGACCCAATTTTTTCACTATGAGCTTGCAACAACAGCTTATCACAAGGGGCGTAAATGACCAGGTATAAATTAGAAATTCATAGATATTATCGTAAAGGTTACCGCTAAATATAAATATTGTTGTAAATGACTTACATGTCTTTTGACGTCCGACTACGGCAACGCAAAAGGAGGGTTATGATTTTGACTGGTATGTATGTGGATATGTATGTATGTTCATCTGTTCGCTCATAACTTCTAAAGTACTCATTATAATTTGATAAACTATATGTCATTCGAATCGTCTTAATCGTCCGCTGGTTATAGGGTATATGACGTCACAAAAAATGAACACTGCGCCCTCTAGAGGTCATAAAGTAACGAACCAAAAAAATAAAAATAAGTAATGATGACGTGTTGTATATCGTTTGAAAGAGCTCAATTAGCACATTTCAAATATATAAATATTGTTAGCTTTTGCTTTCAAAGCATTTACGCTAAAAGTTTTTTCGGCAGTTATCTTTGTTCATGGGCGTAAAGGTCTAGAATGCCTAATAAATAAATAGTTTTATGGGTCCTTTATTACTAAAATGTAATGTTTGCTCTTCAAATTAAAAACCTCAGCTCGGTGTTTTTCAACAACTATCATCGTTTTACTCGCAGTGGAATTTCTTATAGTATATTATACATATAATTTCTTATATTCTATAATATCGTTGTTTATCGACTAAGTGCCAGTTGCTCCAACCACATTTGACAGACTGATCAACATCAGCCGGCGCGCCCCGACGCTTTATTATGAAACTTTCCACACATAAAAATTTAGCGAACTCTTTAACGATACGAACAGTTTGGTGCAACCGACCCTAAGCCAATCTGTGTAGCGAATGTCCTATAAAATCATTCATTCATTCAATTGTTTCATAATCGTTCTAACAGAAAATATTTTTAAACGTTTGAAATTATAAATTATTGCAGCTAAAGGTAACGGGGTCTAAATAACACAGAAATTACTACTTAAATAGGAATTTTCAAACCGTATTTTAAAATAAGACCACTTGAAATAGTGAACCAATTATTACCTATTATAACATACTGTATAGAATTATAGACTTTTGTTAATTAAATAAACGTCCAAATGCTTGATAATAATACGCTCATTCTAATCATCGCTAGGCGATCTATTACTTCCCTTGTTATGATTAAAAGCTGTTATGTTATGATTGTTATAAGGCAGTGGGACATTTACTTTACCTTCATTCCCGAATATTAGGTACTTTTTGAGCATGTAATTATTTTGTATTATTTGTGTTTTCTTCTTTATTTAATTTAAGTCTTAAGTTAGGGTTTTACAATGTGAGTATAAAAGTACAATATAAAAACACTTACAAATCATTACAAAAAATATATAAACACATTATCAAAACCTAACCTAGGGTGCCGCTGGCAGCGGGGCAGGGCCCAAGCTGCCGGTAGTCAGGGCCGCAGAGTGAGGAACTGCCGTACTATACGCGCCGTGTCCAAAATTACTGCCTTCTGCATCTGACCCTAGATCCAACTTGACCCTTGACCCTTGGTCGAGACTCTTCGCTATGAGGCCATTCACCAACACGACTATAGGAACAATCATCGTAGAATCAACATCCCACACGGCGGTTATCTCATGAGCTAAGTCGAGGTACTTACTGGACATGTCCTTCTCGGCCTTCACGAGATTCTCATCATGGGGGATGGTGACGTCGACGAGCACGGTCCGGCGCTGCGATCGATCTATCAGCACGATTTCAGGCTTATTGGCTACAATAGTTCTGTCAGTGATGATAGATCGATCCCAATAGAGTGTGGTACAGCCATTTTCGAGAACTGGCGCAGCTGAGAACTTCGCGGTCCTCAAGGCCGTATGGCCAAGGCAAGCTGCTGGTGAATAATTCTGGCTACGAGATTATGTCTGTGCAAGTACTCGCCGTTAGCAAGATGAAAACAACCGGAAATAATATGCCTGTGTTTTCTTTATTATTACTATATTATAAAAAAAAAATGAATTATAGCTCTAATCGGGATATACCTGGCATAATCAACTACCGTTTGATACATTTTTAAGCTTCGTAACAGTAAATTATGCTGAGAAGAGTTAACATGTGTACCGTGACTGGTAACTAATACACCCCGAATGTGGTATAAAATAGTCTGATAACGTAACTTACGACCCCCTAATAAACAAGATTCACTAAATTATCAATAATTTCATGGACGTAAAGAGGCGAAAACAGGTTAAAGAGACTAACATTTTGAGGACTTTTCCAATACACATCAAAAACATTGCTCGATAAACAACAAAAATATATTATAAACATTTAAAAAAAAAAACAGTTTTTCGCGTCTCCTGAAAAGTAGCATTTTGTCCTTTACGCCAATTGAGCCAAAAGGTATTGTATAATCGTAATAATATATATTACTAAAATTAATAAAATCAGTCTTTGTATTGTGTATCAACAAGGTACATATTATAGTTGCACATGTAAGTGCAAATATTTTCATTGCATTCAATTCATGCTATGTTGTGGGGGGCGTGGCTAACGATAATCGCAAGACAACATTTTTTCTCATGATTATACCAACCCGGTGGAGGCCGTATCACCAAAATAATTAAAACAATTATTCTGCTCCTCAAACGAACATATATTTTTTTCAATAACTTTTTTTAATTTATGAAGTCTTGTACCTATTCAATGTACACCATCATCATTGTAATTGACGTTGCTTGCCACGCTTTATACATCACAAAATTAGCAATACATTGCATCTTAAAATAATCTTAAAAAGTGTACTAAATATCGAATATAAGTTATTTTTAAAAGTCGCTGATGTGACATTCTCATTCAAAAGGTAGGGACCACTTTGTCGTTTACCATAAAGACGAAATTTTATTGTATCTTTATACAAATAGCCTGTCAGAGAGTCCTTATGGCAAGGATAAAGTGCTACATTTTGATTGCGAACGTCACGAATGTTGGTCAGTATGAGGATCCTACATTTTATATTTTAATATACTTACAACATACTTACTCCCACACTATGAAAAGATTTAATGTAATTATGCCTCAGAATGAAATAAATACACTGTAATGGCTCCTCTACACGATGGGTCAACGCCGGCCACTCCAAGGGACGCATTTATGCGTTAGAGGGAGCAAGTGATATTGCTATCTCATTCTACCGCATGGTTGCGTCCCTTGGAGTGGCCGGCGTTGGCCCATCGTGTAAAGGGGCCATAATGTTCATCTAACAAGCACCTTACCCGCGTAGGTAGCCCTCCCCGCGTACGCCGTTCATGCAAAGTTTTATTTAGCCAAATAGTAAAAAACCGTTGTTGAAAATGACCCAAATTATGAATGTTGTCTTGATGTGGCATTATAATAATGTAGACGTAAACTTAATAACATGAATTTTTTTTTGTGGCAGATACATGATGTTTATAAGAAAAAAAAATATTAAAAATAAAAGCGGTGGATGAATTTGACACACATTTGATGGAATAACATATTATAATATCCTGTGAAGTACAACACTTCACTTACCGACTATAATTTTATTTTAGGCATTTTAGGGTCACTATTAGGTATTTATTAAATGTCGTCGGAAGTCACTTTGCTTTTACAGGGAAACAAAGAATTTCATCTCGAATATTTTTTTTACCAAATGCTGTTTAAAAAAAGAAATACCTAAATTTCTACCTAAGCAAATACCTAGGATGACACAAATTATTATTATTAGGTTTGGTATGTGGTCTGGAAACTATATGTAAAAAATAAGCAACATTAATAATCTTATAACTTCAAAAGTTATTGCTACCGGACTAACAACACACCTGAAACATGAAAGACGGGTAGGACATTCATCTTTTAACACGCTAAGCGGTAGATCATTTACATGTATTAAGGAAATATCACAAATACTCAAAATTTCCTCTTAAATGTCCCATGACTGGTGCTGTTACTGTATATGGCATTCATCCCTCCTCATTATATACATGCCCATACCACGCTAACTCCTCATCTTCTCCGTTACTGGTGCTACTTTCAAACTTCCTCTTATATTATACTCATTCTTAATCCGATCCTTTCTCGTCACTCCACACATCCATCTCAACATTGTCAACATATTGCGTAAACCATCAATTGTAATTAATTAAATAACGCCGGTCAAACAAATTAGTGAGTAGAAAAAGAGCGCGAAATTCTTATTTTCTATGGCACGGTGCCTTTCTACTGGCGGAAATGGCTTGACAGATGTATGTTTATTTCTATTATAACTTATTTACAAATAAAAATCGTATTCGATATACATATATAATATCATAGTCTGGTCTGGGGAGGGTCTGGGCTATCAAAATCGCTGCAGACTAATCTTGGTCTAATTATATTGTTTTTCCGGTGTTCATTTACTGACAAATTTTAATGCGGTCTGTCAGATACGTTATCCATAAGGATTGCCCATCTTTGTAATATTAATTAGGTACCTTAAAAAACCTATAAAAGAAGGAACAAGCGTAGTGTGACACGGCACTTTGCATGTATGATTCAGTTTAACGTTTTTAGGATTGTCTCGAATATAGTATAGTTTTGTTTTATGGCAAGGAAGTCATTGATGTAGCAACAAAACAAATGACAACCATTTGGCCAATTAGAAACTAATTAAATCTGATGGTGTTGCTACTTCAAATTAAATCCTAAATTGATGGAATAGTATTTATTAAATATTTAAATCAAAACTTAATTTTTAAATACAAAAAAGGTGGAAATATGTTTAGATAATTAAATATGATTTATTTCTACATGTTGGACTTACATACAAAAATTATTCCAAGAATTTCATTAGTTACTGTTATTTTGATTGTGTTATCCCAGGGACAGTTAGGTTGAGATCATTTCCTGGTTGGCTTTTGCCCTGGATGGGCATCTTTTAATTTAGAAAGTGAAGCTAAATACATCATGCTCTGGTAGCATCGATCCGAGTCTTGGTTAGGCAGCAGCCGCTGCATCCATGAGCTAGGAAGCTCATGCAGAAGTTATTTTGCCACAGACAGTAAGTAGAATATGATAATATATAATTGTCTTCAGGTTTGACTCCTTGTTGAATCTTTGTCCCTGCTTATTTGACCATTCGTTTTGTTTCCAGTCTGCTGGCGAAACAATGTGGTGGGATGGGATAGTTACAGCTGTGAGATGAATCCACTCTAGGAATTTCCAGCTGGTAAGAAACTCAGAATATAATAATGTCCCTTGAAAGGTTAAGATACCACATGTTTCTAGTTGTTAATGTTGAAATGTTTCTTTCAGCTGACTGGGTGTTATGTTACGTTATGTTATGTCACGCTACTGTTATTTCGGAGTATGGAAGTCCGTCCATATCCATCAAACTTCAAGTGCGTATGGTGAGCTGTTCGCCATGAGAATTTCGCTTTTTCTGCTGGGTGGAGGAGACGACACCTTCAAGCTGAGGCCTTAGGCTTTCTGTGGTGCTCCGCGGTGCAATATTGTTATGAGGTTGGTGTACGCTTTCCTTCCATCCTAGAAGCATTTTCCAAATTTAAAGTTAGAGAATTTATTAGATCGTATGTGATGGCAAATGATAAATTAGGTACTAACAAATTTAGATAGGTCTGCTTGTAAATCATTGTAGAACCATTTTTGGCACGACCCAGCTCTATCGTCTGACATTATAGAATAAGGTGCTTAATGCTAGCTTAATAAATGATTTACTTGTAGAACAACTTCCTCAGTGTGAGAATAGAAATAAATTATGTGTTACAAAACTAACATTTCATTTTGACATCCTTTAGAAACCCCTGAATAGTTGATGGAAATAAGTGTAAGCACCTGCTTGAGTTTTTGGTTAAGATTTAGATTGGTTAATTTAGTAACCTTAATTGTCCGTGAGTTTCCCCTGGGCAAAGCCCCAGCCGGGCTAGGAAAACCACCGTGACAGTAGGGTAAACACTACACTATAGCACAGATTATATAATAGTTCTTACGAACAGATACTTATCTCTCAAAGAAAACGCAAATACCTACCGTTTTGATACCTACACAAAAATACAATGGAGTGACCTTCAGCGCGCCGCTCCCCGCACCGCGCGCCCCGGCACAACGTTAGGGTTGCTGACGCTTAGAAATGATAAATAAATACCTACTTAAATAGCGGAGTGAATTTAAAGGAAAGCTAAATCTTAATTTATACCTAATATTCCGTTTATGCGTTAGTGTTTGCGAAATACTCATTTTTAAAGGTCTATGTCCCTGCAGTAACCGCAGTGTTTACGCCGTTTTATAAACCGCGCAATGATCCCAGCAAGTATGAGTTTTAAAACTTCGTGTAATTTAAAACCAGACAGAGATTAATGTTACACAATAAAGAAAAATCATAGAGAACCCATGAATACAGGTAATTAATTATAAGTTAACCAGAGCATAAAAGAGTAGGTACTTTCCGATGTAAAGTTAACTTACTGTCGTTAAAATAAACATTTACCAAAATAAAATAAAAATTTGCTACCTATTTCAAATATTCATATACATTTGTCGTAATAAACATTAAAAACATGTTTAATTAAGAGCCAACAGGAGTGGTCATTTCTCCATACAAACGTACTCCTCGTTTTCCTCCGTGGTTTTTGAAGCTAGAGCAATGATTTTTTCAACACAGATTAATATTGTCAATATCTGTGTCGGACCGTTTTGCTTTTTTTTATATTTTTGTTTTTTAAGGCGCTAGAGCCCTTCAAAAAATGGCCAAAATGGCCTAATTGACTATGCCGCAATGAGAAGCGTGGCATTCAAAACTGATATCAATTAGCCAAAAAAGCAAAACGGTCCGACACAGATAATTTCATAGTCATTTAAATTTCCAAATTTGGTTACGATTGGTTAAGTTTTGGAGGAGGAAACAGAGGAGTACGAAACCTCGATTTTTGAGATTTTTACGCAGGATTTTTCGCCTTGTCCTTGTCGCACTACTTTTAGGTGCCGCTTCCGTTAGCGAGACGGGTATATTTACCTAAAATATTTAAAACTCAGCTCCTGTTTCGTCTTAAAGAAATTCAATAGTAACTACGTAGCTTAATTGTAACTATCGTAAAAATTGACAGTGCGCCGCGCGGTGACGTGTGTGTGTGAGCGCGTGTGGCAACCAACTGGCTTGCTTTTCTACCGTGAACGGTAGCAGATTCGTAGGTATAAATCCGAGCTCGCGCGGATAGTTCCATAGGCCTGACTATAGTAATATCACAGATCTAAAGCCCCCTCCACACTCGTGCCAGTGGGGAGACACTCCTGACTTCGGGCAAACTCGGCTCCTTTCGGCTCAGCATTGCTCCGAGCAATTATTAGGGTTGGCACCACTTGACGTCCTTTTGCGTGCACGACCACCGATAAGATAATTACTTGAATTTTGACAACCCTAAATAGCCGAAAGGGACAGTGCCATGAATCTAGGATTAAACTGGATTGGGCATGAGTGGTGGGGATAACTGACAGAACGGGATAGTTTTACGTATGTTTTAGTAGGAGTAGCAGAGAAAGCGTTATTATTGTTTGTCCTTATCACAGTCTCACATATTTTTTGTTCCCCACCTTTTTTTTAGTATGGATAATGGTGGGCAACAAATAAATTCGACCAATTACAGTGTCGCATTTGCGTATGTTTTGTCCCTCACGGAGGCACGCGTATACCACTTCTATACGATCCTACCTTCTATGGACAGTGCCATACATAAGAAAGGGACAGCATGATTCGTCCCTGAATCGCTGTCAAACTTCGGTTTTGTAGGAAGTGTAGTAGTACGGTACGGTACTTAGTTACTTACCCCCTTATTCATGAACGTCTACTTGCGTCTACTAAAGTTGACTAGCCGATAATAATCGTTTGTCCCTTTCCGACGTATTGGCATGATGAAAAGGGACAAACGATTATTATCGGCTTGTCAAGTTGAATGTCAACTTTAGTAGACGTTTATGAATAAGGGTTAGTACTTACTTACCTTTCTGTACGGTAGTGCTAATAGGGGATATTACTGCAATGTTCTGCCGCCAGAGTGCAGCACTACCGACTCTAGTAATAGTCCTGTAGCGCTGGCTATATTTTGAGCCCTAACTTAAAGTAATATTAAAGTCAATTATTTTTTCGCTTACGAATAGTGTTTTAAGATGTTAATCTTACATTTTGTTTTGTGTCACAGATATTATTTGCTTTTTAAGTAATTTAACAATTTGTGGTAATTATTTTAATTTTGAATTATTTTGAAGAAAAGAATATTCTAGAGAAAACATGTAACTGTATCGCATTTAGGATAGTTTTTTTAATGTGAAAACATAGTTTGTGTCAATTACGTCCATTGCAATCGGATACTATGCCATACTATTCAAAATGAATAAAAAAATAATTAAAGTAAAAAAAAATGCTGACATCGCATTTAATCGTGTCAAAATGTACATTACATGTTTTTGTGTCTTATTAAGGCATAGCTTCATAAGATTTTTGATAATTTTGTTCTAATAGGCTATTACCATAACAAAAGAATATTAATGTTACTAGAGTTCACATCTTATTAATTTAAAAGGCGGGATAAATAAGAAATATGAATTTGTGTCAGTTTCATCCATTGCATAAACAAATAATACAAAAATAATGTTTGCGTTCATACGACGCTAGTGGGTGGCTCTAAACGGGCAACGCGGGCCGTGCAGGGGGGGCGGGCGCGGCGGGCGCGGAGCGACCTTGGCGTGGCGGCGGGTAAGGGCCTCTCTTTAAAAACCACACGTTGCGTACGCAGCGCATGTTTACTTCGCCTGTGCGCCAAATGAATATTACTTCTTGAACTTAGTTTATATTAATGTTATTAATATTTTTATTTCTATATCTAATATCTAATCAAGTCTAACTTCAATATGTCTTAATTATATGGACTAATAAATTTTAATATAAACATGTATAAATTTTTTTTTCCTTATAAATAGCATAAACCAGTCTTTCCATACTTAACGTAAATAATGCACATTATTTTTTTAATGTATTTTTTTTGTTCTTAGGATTTTTTTATAATAGGTATTATTAATTTCACGTATTGAAGTTATTTAATGCCTGTTTATTCTGATGTTTTGAATACATTTACTTTAAATAATAATTACCAACACTTTTGATAGTTCAAGCTTCTTGGATAATAATTTACCTTTGGGTTCAATTGGCGTAAAGGACGTTTTGGCGAAAATGAGTTATATCCACTACCGTAGGCTCAAAGGGCTTAACTGACAAAACGCAATTTTTCAGGAGAGCCTACAAACAGTTTGGTTTTGAGAAACTAAATCAGACCTTTTTTGTTTGCTTGAATTAACTGATGCCTGTATGCGGCTTATTCCTAACTTTTTGAGGTCTTTTAAACTGATTTCTTGAACTTGTATTATAATACAATGCTTATTTACGAAAATAGCATGTTTGTTTATCTTATTAGGAAAAGGGCGTAATGTACTAAAAATTAAACTGTTTTAGTACCATTTGGCGTAAATCCAACAATTTTGTTGCAATATTGACAACTTGCATTTAGGCAACACGAACACTATTCTTCTAAGTACTATAATTTACATTTTTTTCCGAAAAATTATAGAGATGTATTCACTGTTAAGTTTTCCCCATTTTTGTTATTTTGGATACTTAAACGTCGAAAAGGTCGTTTTCTTAGCCACAAAAACAATGTTTTTTTTTTCATTTGTTTATATTATTTCATGGGCGAGGGGCCTCTCGCGCATGAGAGGAGGCCTGTGCTCAGCAGTGGGATGTATATAGGCCGAAATGATGATGATGATGATGATATTATTTCAACATAATCACTGCTGTCCCACCATTTATGTATATTGATATACTTACAACAATCTGTAACAAATTAATTTTACTATAGAAAGTATTACGCGTTATTTCTGTTTGTAATGTTAATTGGATTATAAATTTTACTTTTACATACTAACATATTATTAGGTACAATAGTAGTTTTGAAATTTCGTATGTCTATTCAGTAAAACTTAATGAATATAATCGCATATTTATGACATTACATTAGAGTAGAAAAGGGCATACGGCCAGGCTTACGTACTTCTATGGATTTAAAAGCAAATGTTATATCTAGACAGTAACTTTCATAAGGTTAATCCTGTAAATTAGGGTTTAAACAAAAAAGTATTAATATTATAATCAATATTACCAATAACCCAGTCACAAACAAAACTAATAGTATTAGCCATAATTATCATTTGAATATAGTCATGTTTAATCATTTTCCTAAAACTGATGAAAAAGTACTAGTTCAGTTTAAATTATCAAAATTTAGTAACCCTATAAATAAAGCAATGAGCACATGAGCAGGTAATGCAAGTACCTACTTAATGAAAAAATTGACAAGGTCATCCCACTTAAACACAAAAAAAGGAACAATTATAAACCCGAAATTATACATAGTATGGAGCCGTATCTCTTACATTGAATTATCTAACACTCGTATAAATATCCATTAGTTGTGGGCGTAACGTACATTTAGCACTCAAAAAGCTACTGCAAAGAGGCGTAACGTACAAAAAATTACCACATATTTAATAAAATTTCCGATGCAAAAGGGCGTATCGCACACAAAGTTGGGAGTTACGCAGTTGAATTCGCAGATCCGGCCAAATGCGTTGGAAAATTGTGTTCAAGCATTGATTTTTCATAGGGCTTAACGGATATTTTTTTCAAGTTATCGAGATTTTAAATATATTATTCGATAGAGAAAAAAATACTGAGTATAACTGCATTTTCGCAATTTTGTCCCTTACGCCCTTTGAGCCTACGGTAGTCGTTATATACAGTTTTGTTCAGAATTCCAAGCGCTTTCGTTCTGTATTTTGAAAATTTCGATATCTCTTAAAAAGTTGCCTTTACGACCCAATTTTTGCACTATGAGCTTGCAACAACAGCTTATCACAAGGGGCGTAAATGACCAGGTATAAATTAGAAATTCATAGATATTATCGTAAAGGTTACCGCTAAATATAAATATTGTTGTAAATGACTTACATGTCTTTTGTCGTCCGACTACGGCAACGCAAAAGGAGGGTTATGATTTTGACCGGTATGTATGTGGGTATGTATGTATGTTCATCTGTTCGCTCATAACTTCTAAAGTACTCATTATAATTTGATAAACGATATGTCATTCGAATCGTCTTAATCGTCCGCTGGTTATAGGCTATATGACGTCACAAAAAATGAACACTGCGCCCTCTAGAGGTCATAAAGTCACGAACCAAAAAAATAAAAATAAGTAATGATGACGTGTTGTATATCGTTTGAAAGAGCTCAATTAGCACATTTCAAATATATAAATGTTGTTAGCTTTTGCTTTCAAAGCATTTACGCTAAAAGTTTTTTCGGCAGTTATCTTTGTTCATGGGCGTAAAGGTCTAGAATGCCTAATAAATAAATAGTTTTATGGGTCCTTTATTACTAAAATGTAATGTTTGCTCTTCAAATTAAAAACCTCAGCTCGGTGTTTTTCAACAACTATCATCGTTTTACTCGCAGTGGAATTTCTTATAGTATTATACATATAATTTCTTATATTCTATAATATCGTTGTTTATCGACTAAGTGCCAGTTGCACCAACCACATTTGATAGACTGATCAACATCAGCCGGCGCGCCCCGGCGCTTTATTATGAAACTTTCCATACATACAAATTTAGCGAACTCTAACGATACGAACAGTTTGGTGCAACCGACCCTAAGCCAATCTGTGTAGCGAATGTCCTATAAAATCATTCATTCATTCAATTGTTTCATAATCGTTCTAACAGAAAATATTTTTAAACGTTTGAATTTATAAATTATTGCAGCTAAAGGTAACGGGGTCTAAATAACACAGAAATTACTACTTAAATAGGAATTTTCAAACCGTATTTTAAAATAAGACCACTTGAAATAGTGAATCAATTATTACCTATTATAACATACTGTATAGAATTATAGTCTTTTGTTAATTAAGTAAACGTCCAAATGCTTGATAATAATACGCTCATTCTAATCATCGCTAGGCGATCTATTACTTCCCTTGTTATGATTAAAAGCTGTTATGTTATGATTGTTATAAGGCAGTGGGACATTTACTTTACCTTCATCCTTCCCGAACATTAGGTACTTTTTGAGCATGTAATTATTTTGTATTATTTGTGTTTTCTTCTTTATTTAATTTAGGTCTTAAGTTAGGGTTTTACAATGTGAGTATAAAAGTACAATATAAAAACACTTACAAATCATTACAAAAAATATATAAACACATTATCAAAACCTAACCTAGGGTGCCGCCGGCAGCGGGGCAGGGCCCAAGCTGCCGGTAGTCAGGGCCGCAGAGTGAGGAACTGACGTACTATACGCGCCGTGTCCAAAATTACTGCCTTCTGCATCTGACCCTTGATCCAACCACCCAGCGAGAGTCTCTCTAGGTGTTGGTCGAGACTCTTCGCTATGAGGCCATTCACCAACACGACTATAGGAACAATCATCGTAGAATCAACATCCCACACGGCGGTTATCTCATGAGCTAAGTCGAGGTACTTACTGGACATGTCCTTCTCGGCCTTCACGAGATTCTCATCATGGGGGATGGTGACGTCGACGAGCACGGCCCGGCGCTGCGATCGATCTATCAGCACGATTTCAGGCTTATTGGCTACAATAGTTTTGTCAGTGATGATAGATCGATCCCAATAGAGCGTGGTACGGCCATTTTCGAGAACTGGCGCAGCTGAGAACTTCACGGTCCACAAGGCCGTATGGCCAAGGCAAGCTGCTGGTGAATACTTCTGGCTACAAGATTATGTCTGTGCAAGTACTCGCCGTTAGCAAGATGAAAACAACCGGAAATAATATGCCTGTGTTTTCTTTATTATTGACGACCGGTCTGGCCTAGTGGGTAGTGACCCTGCCTATGAAGCCGATGGTCCCGGGTTCGAATCCCGGTAAGGGCATTTATTTGTGTGATGACACAGATATTTGTTCCTGAGTCATGGTTGTTTTTCTATGTATTTAAGTATTTATATATTATATATATCGTTGTCCGAGTACCCACAACACAAGCCTTCTTGAGCTTACCGTGGGGCTTAGTCAAATTGTGTAAAAAATGTCCCATAATATTTATTTATTTATTTACTATATTATCAAAAAAAAATGAATTATGCTCTAATCGGGATATACCTGGCATAATCAACTACCGTTTGATACATTTTTAAGCTTCGTAACAGTAAATTATGCTGAGAAGAGTTAACATGTGTACCGTGACTGGTAACAAATACACCCCGAATGTGGTATAAAATAGTCTGATAACGTAACTTACGACCCCCTAATAAACAAGATTCACAAAATTATCAATAATTTCATGGGCGTAAAGAGGCGAAAACAGGTTAAAGAGACTAACATTTTGAGTACTTTTCCAATACACATCAAAAACATTGCTCGATAAACAACAAAAATATATTATAAACATTTAAAAAAAAATCAGTTTTTCGCGTCTCCTGAAAAGTAGCATTTTGTCCTTTACGCCAATTGAACCAAAAGGTATCGTATAATCGTAATAATATATATTACTAAAATTAATAAAATCAGTCTTTGTATTGTGTATCAACAAGGTACATATTATAGTTGCACATGTAAGTGCAAATATTTTCATTGCATTCAATTCATGCTATGATGTGGGGGGCGTGGCTAACGATAATCGCAAGCCAACATTTTTTCTCATGATTATACCAACCCGGTGGAGGCCGTATCACCAAAATAATTAAAACAATTATTCTGCTCCTCAAACGAACATATATTTTTTTCAATAACTTTTTTTAATTTATGAAGTCTTGTACCTATTCAATGTACACCATCATCATTGTAATTGACGTTGCTTGCCACGCTTTATACATCACAAAATTAGCAATACATTGCATCTTAAAATAATCTTAAAAAGCGTAATAAATATCGAATATAAGTTATTTTTAAAAGTCGCTGATGTAACATTCTCATTCAAAAGGTAGGGACCACTTTGTCGTTTACCATAAAGACGAAGTTTTATTGTATCTTTATACAAATAGCCTGTCAGAGAGTTCTTATGGCAAGGATAAAGTGCTACATTTTGATTGCGAACGTCACGAATGTTGGTCAGTATGAGGAGCCTACATTTTATTTTTAAATATACTTACAACATACTTACTCCCACACTATGAAAAGATTTAATGTAATTATGCCTCCGAATGAAATAAATACACTGTAATGGCTCCTCTACACGATGGGCCAACGCCGGCCACTCCAAGGGACGCATTTATGCGTTAGAGGGAGCAAGTGATATTGCTATCTCATTCTACCGCATGGTTGCGTCCCTTGGAGTGGCCGGCGTTGGCCCATCGTGTAAAGGGGCCATAATGTTCATCTAACAAGCACCTTACCCGCGTAGGTAGCCTTCCCCGCGTACGCCGTTCATGCAAAGTTTTATTTAGCCAAATAGTAAAAAACCGTTGTTGAAAATGACCCAAATTATGAATGTTGTCTTGATGTGGCATTATAATAATGTAGACGTAAACTTAATAACATGATTTTTTTTTGTGGCAGATACATGATGTTTATAAGAAAAAAAATATTAAAAATAAAAGCGGTGTATGAATTTGACACACATTTGATGGAATAACATATTATAATATCCTGTGAAGTACAACACTTCACTTGCCGACTATAATTTTATTTTAGGCATTTTCGGGTCACTATTAGGTATTTATTAAATGTCATTATACCCGTGGATAATAATGACACAAAATGCGTGTGTACGTCGGAAGCCACTTTGCTTTTACAAGGAAACAAAGAATTTCATCTCGAATATTTTTTTTACCAAATGCTGTTTAAAAAAAGAAATACCTAAATTTCTACCTAAGCAAATGCCTAGGATGACACAAATTATTATTATTAGGTTTGGTATGTGGTCTGGAAACTATATGTAAAAAATAAGCAACATTAATAATCTTATAACTTCAAAAGTGATTGCTACCGGACTATAAATTCATAGACTAACTTAAGGTGCCCACTGGCCTGTCAGTTAGAACAAAATTTTGACAGTTCCGAACAACTGACAGGCCGATACCGTCCGGCGGACTGTTAATCAGTGGACCCTTTATACATACTGTGCCTTAAACTGTTAATTTGACAAGTTTTCACAGACAATAAAATATATGACATTGATGCATAAAGGCGGTTTGTTAACAAGGGCCTACCAGGAAACGCGAAAATCGAAATGTAGTTATCTGCCTCTTTATCGCTCGAATATGTGAGAGTGATAGAGAGGCAGAAACCGAACTTTCGATTGTCGTGTTTGGGGTTGTGCACAAATCACGCGAGGTGTTTTCGGCTACTTTTTGACCCCCCCTCCCCCCTGGTGATATTTGGTGAGGTTTTTGGCTACCCCCCTCCCCCCACACAACCTCACGTGTATTTTTTTGAAATATGTATTTTCATTCGGCCTAATTTTAAGAAAAATTTTAATGTATATAGAAAATCTTGTTTATTTTTCTATTTTCGTTAAATAGTCTCGCTATTTTGAAGTGCAGAGTGAAGATTTATGTTTAACAAAACCGAGAAAAAGTATCTATTCATGTGGTAGGTAGGTGTTTTTTTCATAGTTTCGTTCACTGTAGAAAAATACACGTGATGTTCCCTTATTAGGGTTGCCAGATGGTCGGGATTTAGCGGGATTCTCCCGATTTTTAGCACGTGTTCCCGATTCCCGACAAAGTGAAAATTGTCCCGAAAAACAGCTTCAAGTTATGAAACAATAATTTCAAGTTCCGAACTGTCGTCAAGCGAGCGAGCTGACGAAGTGGCAATAAGGTAAAATATCGTGGTTTTTAATACAATTACTTTAATTTGAATGTATTTTTTTTCCCGACCTAAGTCCCAAAATCCCGAAAGATTGATCTTGTTTCCCGATAATAGCGCCTTTCGATCTGGCAACCCTAATTCCTTATACCCCCCCTCCCCCAACGTGATCTATCGTGATTTTTTCGTGACCCCCCCACCCCCTATCGAACCTCGCGTGATTTGTGCACAAGCCCTTTCACGGTAGGCCACGTGATTGACGTTGTGACGCATGATGTGTCATTGATGTTTGTTTACTGTATGTGCTAGTTGTGCCACCTACGCAGAGCTTCGAGCAACACGGAAGGGAGGCGGCATTCGCACTATTTCCCCTCTGCCGAGGTACAAGATTAGCGCGTCAATCTAATCTAGCGCGGGTAATAAAACTAGTTGCACTTGGATTTTTCACTAGACCGAGTCCAGACGCGCGCGTGAACACTGCTGCACAAAAATGCCTGTTTGCTCGGTTTTTTGTTATAAAAAGACGTCGGGGACATCAAATTTACAAAAAGAAAGTGTTACATTTCACATGTAATATTTTTTTTTACATATCATACGTTTAATTACATTCAAACACAATTATTATATTTTAGTCTCATGTAATTGTTGGATTTATCGATTTTGCTCGCTCAGTACAAATTGCGGATCGGTCGAGCGACAAATCCGACTTCTCATCTCTCAGAATACAATAACATACTTCAACGAAAATGTGTTAGTGTGCGTGTTGTGACACTTCTCACTCGTCCGGACACAAAAAGAGATCGAGGTTTGCAAGATTTGCCTTTGACGTGTGTCATTTTCTATGTATTTGTGTCGTCATTACAGATTGGATTCTGTATGTAAGTGTGTGAGAAGTGCGACTGTGTGCACCTTTCCCCCCGCGAAAAATGGCAGAAAGATTTGTACGGTGAGATATCGCTTGGGCCCCTCCCTTCCGATGTGTCGGAAGCCGGTGTTGCTCGAAGACGCAGAGCGTTTAGTCCGGTAGCAATAACTTTTGAAGTTATAAGATTATTAATGTTGCTTATTTTTTACATATAGTTTCCAGACCACATACCAAACCTAATAATAATAATTTGTGTCATCCTAGGTATTTGCTTAGGTAGAAATTTAGGTATTTCTTTTTTTAAACAGCATTTGGTAAAAAAAATATTCGAGATGAAATTCTTTGTTTCCCTGTAAAAGCAAAGTGACTTCCGACGTACACACGCATTTTGTGTCATTATTATCCACGGGTATAATGACATTTAATAAATACCTAATAGTGACCCTAAAATGCCTAAAATAAAATTATAGTCGGTAAGTGAAGTGTTGTACTTCACAGGATATTATAATATGTTATTCCATCAAATGTGTGTCAAATTCATCCACCGCTTTTATTTTTAATATTTTTTTTTCTTATAAACATCATGTATCTGCCACAAAAAAAAATTCATGTTATTAAGTTTACGTCTACATTATTATAATGCCACATCAAGACAACATTCATAATTTGGGTCATTTTCAACAACGGTTTTTTACTATTTGGCTAAATAAAACTTTGCATGAACGGCGTACGCGGGGAGGGCTACCTACGCGGGTAAGGTGCTTGTTAGATGAACATTATGGCCCCTTTACACGATGGGCCAACGCCGGCCACTCCAAGGGACGCAACCATGCGGTAGAATGAGATAGCAATATCACTTGCTCCCTCTAACGCATAAATGCGTCCCTTGGAGTGGCCGGCGTTGACCCATCGTGTAGAGGAGCCATTACAGTGTATTTATTTCATTCTGAGGCATAATTACATCAAATCTTTTCATAGTGTGGGAGTAAGTATGTTGTAAGTATATTAAAATATAAAATGTAGGATCCTCATACTGACCAACATTCGTGACGTTCGCAATCAAAATGTAGCACTTTATCCTTGCCATAAGGACTCTCTGACAGGCTATTTGTATAAAGATACAATAAAATTTCGTCTTTATGGTAAACGACAAAGTGGTCCCTACCTTTTGAATGAGAATGTCACATCAGCGACTTTTAAAAATAACTTATATTCGATATTTAGTACACTTTTTAAGATTATTTTAAGATGCAATGTATTGCTAATTTTGTGATGTATAAAGCGTGGCAAGCAACGTCAATTACAATGATGATGGTGTACATTGAATAGGTACAAGACTTCATAAATTAAAAAAAGTTATTGAAAAAAATATATGTTCGTTTGAGGAGCAGAATAATTGTTTTAATTATTTTGGTGATACGGCCTCCACCGGGTTGGTATAATCATGAGAAAAAATGTTGGCTTGCGATTATCGTTAGCCACGCCCCCCACAACATAGCATGAATTGAATGCAATGAAAATATTTGCACTTACATGTGCAACTATAATATGTACCTTGTTGATACACAATACAAAGACTGATTTTATTAATTTTAGTAATATATATTATTACGATTATACAATACCTTTTGGCTCAATTGGCGTAAAGGACAAAATGCTACTTTTCAGGAGACGCGAAAAACTGTTTTTTTTTTTAAATGTTTATAATATATTTTTGTTGTTTATCGAGCAATGTTTTTGATGTGTATTGGAAAAGTCCTCAAAATGTTAGTCTCTTTAACCTGTTTTCGCCTCTTTACGTCCATGAAATTATTGATAATTTAGTGAATCTTGTTTATTAGGGGGTCGTAAGTTACGTTATCAGACTATTTTATACCACATTCGGGGTGTATTAGTTACCAGTCACGGTACACATGTTAACTCTTCTCAGCATAATTTACTGTTACGAAGCTTAAAAATGTATCAAACGGTAGTTGATTATGCCAGGTATATCCCGATTAGAGCTATAATTCATTTTTTTTTTTATAATATAGTAATAATAAAGAAAACACAGGCATATTATTTCCGGTTGTTTTCATCTTGCTAACGGCGAGTACTTGCACAGACATAATCTCGTAGCCAGAATTATTCACCAGCAGCTTGCCTTGGCCATACGGCCTTGAGGACCGCGAAGTTCTCAGCTGCGCCAGTTCTCGAAAATGGCTGTACCACACTCTATTGGGATCGATCTATCATCACTGACAGAACTATTGTAGCCAATAAGCCTGAAATCGTGCTGATAGATCGATCGCAGCGCCGGACCGTGCTCGTCGACGTCACCATCCCCCATGATGAGAATCTCGTGAAGGCCGAGAAGGACATGTCCAGTAAGTACCTCGACTTAGCTCATGAGATAACCGCCGTGTGGGATGTTGATTCTACGATGATTGTTCCTATAGTCGTGTTGGTGAATGGCCTCATAGCGAAGAGTCTCGACCAAGGGTCAAGGGTCAAGTTGGATCTAGGGTCAGATGCAGAAGGCAGTAATTTTGGACACGGCGCGTATAGTACGGCAGTTCCTCACTCTGCGGCCCTGACTACCGGCAGCTTGGGCCCTGCCCCGCTGCCAGCGGCACCCTAGGTTAGGTTTTGATAATGTGTTTATATATTTTTTGTAATGATTTGTAAGTGTTTTTATATTGTACTTTTATACTCACATTGTAAAACCCTAACTTAAGACTTAAATTAAATAAAGAAGAAAACACAAATAATACAAAATAATTACATGCTCAAAAAGTACCTAATATTCGGGAATGAAGGTAAAGTAAATGTCCCACTGCCTTATAGAGTCTGGCTACTGAAATATTACACAAATGTTTGGCGGGAAATTCAAAAAATCTTGGGCTGGTCACACTTTGTGTAGTAGGAATTATAGTTTTGATACTAGATTATATTTTTGATTTTCTGTGCACACGTAAGGTACCTAAGGATATAAGTTAAATATACGTTGACGTGCACTCAAAGTCAGCTCACATAATTTCTACCACTATGTAAAGTACAGTCAACGATAAACACATATGTTAACACTTTCTCACCATATGCCATTGTAACAAGGCGAAAAATGAAATGTAGTGTAAACAAGACCTAGCTCGATAATACCGTAATATTAATCCATCACCAAAAAAATACATACATAAATACTATGCCAAATATGCTAAATGCTAAGTATCAAAATATTTATAGAGCACCAACCTCCTAATATGTTTACATTTGTTTAGGAGTTGTAAACATTGCAGTTTTTCGTTATACAACGCTACACGTCGACTTCGCACATTGTCGTAATTATTTACGAGCTTAAATAATAGTTTGTGAACTTCACTCAGTTTAGACATTATTAATATTATTTAAAATAAACCCCTTATAAACCGCAAACAATTTGAATGAATGACATAAATTGACAACTGACTTTTAGCTTTTTTAAAAATCATAGACAATTGGTGATGCAACAACGAAATATCTGTCAACAATTTTTGGCTAGCCAGACTCTAACAATCATAACATAACAGCTTTTAATCATAACAAGGGAAGTAATAGATCGCCTAGCGATGATTAGAATGAGCGTATTATTATCAAGCATTTGGACGTTTATTTAATTAACAAAAGTCTATAATTCTATACAGTATGTTATAATAGGTAATAATTGGTTCACTATTTCAAGTGGTCTTATTTTAAAATACGGTTTGAAAATTCCTATTTAAGTAGTAATTTCTGTGTTATTTAGACCCCGTTACCTTTAGCTGCAATAATTTATAATTTCAAACGTTTAAAAATATTTTCTGTTAGAACGATTATGAAACAATTGAATGAATGAATGATTTTATAGGACATTCGCTACACAGATTGGCTTAGGGTCGGTTGCACCAAACTGTTCGTATCGTTAAAGAGTTCGCTAAATTTTTATGTATGGAAAGTTTCATAATAAAGCGTCGGGGCGCGCCGGCTGATGTTGATCAGTCTGTCAAATGTGGTTGGAGCAACTGGCACTTAGTCGATAAACAACGATATTATAGAATATAAGAAATTATATGTATAATATACTATAAGAAATTCCACTGCGAGTAAAACGATGATAGTTGTTGAAAAACACCGAGCTGAGGTTTTTAATTTGAAGAGCAAACATTACATTTTAGTAATAAAGGACCCATAAAACTATTTATTTATTAGGCATTCTAGACCTTTACGCCCATGAACAAAGATAACTGCCGAAAAAACTTTTAGCGTAAATGCTTTGAAAGCAAAAGCTAACAATATTTATATATTTGAAATGTGCTAATTGAGCTCTTTCAAACGATATACAACACGTCATCATTACTTATTTTTATTTTTTTGGTTCGTTACTTTATGACCTCTAGAGGGCGCAGTGTTCATTTTTTGTGACGTCATATACCCTATAACCAGCGGACGATTAAGACGATTCGAATGACATATCGTTTATCAAATTATAATGAGTACTTTAGAAGTTATGAGCGAACAGATGAACATACATACATATCCACATACATACCAGTCAAAATCATAACCCTCCTTTTGCGTTGCCGTAGTCGGACGTCAAAAGACATGTAAGTCATTTACAACAATATTTATATTTAGCGGTAACCTTTACGATAATATCTATGAATTTCTAATTTATACCTGGTCATTTACGCCCCTTGTGATAAGCTGTTGTTGCAAGCTCATAGTGAAAAAATTGGGTCGTAAAGGCAACTTTTTAAGAGATATCGAAATTTTCTAAATACAGAACGAAAGCGCTTGGAATTCTGAACAAAACTGTATATAACGACTACCGTAGGGTCAAAGGGCGTAAGGGACAAAATTGCGAAAATGCAGTTATACTCAGTATTTTTTTCTCTATCGAATAATATATTTAAAAACTCGATAACTTGAAAAAAATATCCGTTAAGCCCTATGAAAAATCAATGCTTGAACACAAATTTCCAACGCATTTGGCCGGATCTGCGAATTCAACTGCGTAACTCCCAACTTTGTGTGCGATACGCCCTTTTGCATCGGAAATTTTATTAAATTATGTGGTAATTTTTTGTACGTTACGCCTCTTTGCAGTAGCTTTTTGAGTGCTAAATGTACGTTACGCCCACAACTAATGGATATTTATACGAGTGTTAGATAATTCAATGTAAGAGATACGACTCCATACTATGTATAATTTCGGGTTTATAATTGTTCCTTTTTTGTGTTTAAGTGGGATGACCTTGTCAATTTTTTCATTAAGTAGGTACTTGCATTACCTGCTCATGTGCTCATTGCTTTATTTATAGGGTTACTAAATTTTGATAATTTAAACTGAACTAGTGGGTACTTTTTCATCAGTTTTAGGAAAATGATTAAACATGACTATATTCAAATGATAATTATGGCTGATACTATTAGTTTTGTTTGTGACTGGGTTATTGGGTAATATTGATTATAATATTAATACTTTTTTGTTTAAACCCTAATTTACAGGATTAACCCTATGAAAGTTACTGTCTAGGTATAACGTTTGCTTTTAAATCCATAGAAGTACGTAAGCCTGGCCGTATGCCTTTTTCTACTCTAATGTAATGTCATAAATATGCGATCATATTCATTAAGTTTTACTGAATAGACATACGAAATTTCAAAACTACTATTGTACCTAATAATATTTTAGTATGTAAAAGTAAAATTTATAATCCAATTAACATTACAAACAGAAATAACGCGTAATACTTTCTATATAGTTACAAATTGTTGTAAGTATATCAATATACATAAATGGTGGGACAGCAGTGATTCCGTTGAAATAATATCATCATCATCATCATCATTTCGGCCCATATACGTCCCACTGCTGAGCACAGGCCTCCTCTCATGCGCGAGAGGCCCCTCGCCCATGAAATAATATAAACAAATGAAAAAAAAAACATTGTTTTTGTGTCTAAGAAAACGACCTTTTCGACGTTTAAGTATCCAAAATAACAAAAATGGGGAAAACTTAACAGTGAATACATCTCTATAATTTTTCGGAAAAAAAGTGTCAATTATAGTACTTAGAAGTATAGTGTTCCCTAAATGCAAGTTGTCAATATTGCAACAAAATTGTTGGATTTACGCCAAATGGTACTAAAACAGTTTAATTTTTAGTACATTACGCCCTTTAGGGGTCATCCATTAATTACGTCACACGAATTTCTAGGTTTTTTGACCCCTCCCCCCCTCCTTGTCACACTTGGTCACATTTGGCAAACCCCTCCCCCCTAGTGTGACGTCACATTTTTTCTACGAAATCGCCAAATCGAATTAAGGAAGTACCTAAGTAATACTAAGTATTATTAATATTTTATCAAAATATTTTTGACGATATAAATATTAGTAATTTTATAACCCAAAACTGCTTAGGAAAGAAAATTAAACTAATAAAAACGATTATCGTTTTAGAAACTCGTTATTTAAATGTACAGCGAAAAAAATAATTTAAATAAATTTTCGGTTACTGATGAAGTTAAAGTGACGTCACAAAGTTTGTGTCTCCCCCCTCCCTCATGTCACAATATGTCACATTTTCTTGACCCCCTCCCTCCCCCTAAACGTGTGATGTAATTAATGGATGACCCCTTATCTAATAAGATAAACATGCTATTTTCGTAAATAAGCATTGTATTATAAGTTCAAGAAATCAGTTTTAAAGACCTCAAAAAGTTAGGAATAAGCCGCATACAGGCATCAGTTAATTCAAGCAAAAAAAAGGTCTGATTTCGTTTCTCAAAACAAAACTGTTTGTTGGCTCTCCTGAAAAACTGCGTTTTGTCAGTTAAGCCCTTTGAGCCTACGGTAGTGGATATAACTCATTTTCGCCAAAAAGTCCTTTACGCCAATTGAACCCAAAGGTAAATTATTATCCAAGAAGCTTGAACTATCAAAAGTGTTGGTAATTATTATTTAAGGTAAATGTATTCAAAACATCAGAATAAACAGGCATTAAATAACCTCAATACGTGAAATTAATAATACCTATTATAAAAAAATGCTAAGAACAAAAAAAAAATACATTAAAAAAATAATGTGCATAATTTACGTTAAGTATGGAAAGACTGGTTTATGCTATTTAAAAGGAAAAAAAATATACATGTTTATATTAAAATTTATTAATCCATATAATTGAGACATATTGAAGTTAGACTAGATTAGATATTAGATATAGAAATAAAATTATTAATAACATTAATATAAATTAAGTTCAAGAAGTAATATTCATTTGGCGCACAGGCGAAGTAAACATGCGCTGCGTACGCAACGTGTGGTTTTTAGAGAGAGGCCCTTACCCGCCGCCACGCCAAGGTCGCGCCGCGCCGGCCGCGCCCGCCCCCCTGCACGGCCCGCGTTGCCCGTTTAGAGCCCCCCGCTAGCGTCGTATGAACGCAAGCATTATTTTTGTATTATTTGTTTATGCAATGGATGAAACTGACACAAATTCATATTTCTTATTTATCCCGCCTTTTAAATTAATAAGATGTGAACTCTAGTAACTTTAATATTCTTTTGTTATGGTAATAGCCTGTTAGAACAAAATTATCAAAAATCTTATGAAGCTATGCCTTAATAAGACACAAAAACATGTAATGTACATTTTGACACGATTAAATGCGATGTCAGCAATTTTTTTTTACTTTAATTATTTTTTGAGTCATTTTTAATAGTATGGCATAGTATCCGATTGCAATGGACGTAATTGACACAAACTATGTTTTCACATTAAAAAAACTATCCTAACTGCGATACAGTTACATGTTTTCTCTAGAATATTCTTTTCTTCAAAATAATTCAAAATTAAAATAATTACCACAAATTGTTAAATTACTTAAAAAGCAAATAATATCTGTGACACAAAACAAAATGTAAGATTAACATCTTAAAACACTATTCGTAAGCGAAAAAATAATTGACTTTAATATTACTTTAAGTTAGGGCTCAAAATATAGCCAGCGCTACAGGACTAGTTGCCTAATATTCCCTATTATTTAATCTTTGATCGTCCGCGATTCGCGCACGTGTATGAAGCGGGCTTGTAATGTGGTTCAGTAAAGACAGCACAGCACGTACTAAAATCCCGCTATATACAATCCCATCAAAACATTACCTGTAAAAAGGTGCAAGTCTCGCAACGCTTTTACTACAAAAAAGTTTTGCGATGTAATGTGAAACCAAGTCGGTTATTTTAATCAGTGCCAGGGGGTGTTAAAACCGTATCAATAAGATATCTTAAATTTGTAATACGTATAATGACTTGGCCATCGCACGGCTGCATAATAACAAAAGGACTGCAAAAGGATCATCGTCACCTATTAAAAATAATTCTAATTGAACACAACGCTAGCGCTAATTGCAGTTTGAGCATTTACACATATTTACGAGTAAAGCATTATGTGCGATTGCCAAGTCATTATATGTATTACAAATTAAACATATCTTATTGATACGGTTTAACCCCCTGGCACTGATTAAATAACCGACTTGGTTTCACATTACATCTCAAAACTTTTTTGTAGTAAAAGCGTTGCGAGACTTGCACCTTTTTACATGTAATGTTTTTGATGGGATCTCATCTCTTTTTGTAGGCAGTCCTTCTTTTCGGGTACTCATACCCATACTATGTATACACATATCATAACTACATTCATACTCACATCGTACATCGTAGTGTACCTTTACTTTATCTACTATCTGTAGGTACTGCAACAGTAACTTTGTAATATCATATATTTATATGGGATTACAAACTTACTTATGCAGTTCTTAGATCTTTAAAACGTGACTGATATTGCAATATTTTTAGGTTTTCCCTTTATCTTCTTCTTCTTCTTCCTCGCGTTATCCCGGCATTTTTGCCACGGCTCATGGGAGCCTGGGGTCCGCTTGACAACTAATCCCATGATTTGACGTAGGCACTAGTTTTTACGAAAGCGACTGCCATCTGACCTTCCAACCCAGAGGGGAAACTAGGCCTTATTGGGAATTAGTCCGGTTTCCTCACGATGTTTTCCTTCACCGAAAAGCGACTGGCAAATATCAAATGATATTTCGTACATAAGTTCCGAAAAACTCATTGGTACGAGCCGGGGTTTGAACCCGCGACCTCCGGATTGAAAGTCGCACGCTCTTACCGCTAGGCCACCAGCGCTTCCCTTTATGTGGCCAGTAAACCCTAACTCTGTACCAAATTTCAGCTCTCTGAGTTTATGGGAAGTACTAGTTCTATTCTGATGATCATGAGCAAGGCCTATTGACTTCCTTGAAACGATGTGACCCTTCAAAATTGTACATGTGTTGTCCGTTCCCAGACGAGATTGCCAGTAATTAACATCAAAATATTTTACTACAGCAACATTGCTAGAACTGGCTTTGTCTATAGATACGATTTCTAGGAACAAATCAAATTATTTTATCAAATATATTTTGATTTGTATTTTATGAAGTAGTCATATGTAAATTATTATTTATTTTTTGATATATGTATATTATTATCTATTATATTTCAGTTTGTCTTTGTCTATGTTCATAAAATCTACGAAGGGTAGACGTGCCTCTACCCTCCTTGATAAAATAAAAAAAAATCTTTGTCAATTGGCCTCTTTGATGACAGCGTTTTACACAAAAATAAAACGCTAATTAAATAACTTACCATATTCGAAACCTAAGAATAATATTGAGAGTGGCAACACCGTTTGTAGGTCGCATTGTCCTTTTCTAGCATATACGTCTCTCTCTCTCACACACTCCCACCACAGCAGTTTTGCTTTTGACAGTTACACAAGGCAAATTTTAAAGTCATTGTCTCAAAATTATACATATTTACACCAGGCAGGATTAAAAGTTTAGGTTTCGAATATGGTAAGTTATTTAATTAGCGTTTTATTTTTGTGTAAAACGCTGTCATTAAACAACTGTACCGATATTCGAAACCTAAGAATAATATTGAGACGTGTTTGTTATCGCCTGGTGGTGGGAAGACGCCAAGCCAATGTGATTACTGATTATACATGTACTTATTATGTATATGTAATATTATTATATTACGAGTGTTTAATTAATTATGTAGTACACCCTTTATTTTAACACCTGTGAGGAGAGAGGTATTTATTATAGTAAAGCATACAATTTGATATACCATTATATTATGATACTAACTTTACATTTCATATACGTACTTAATGTACTTATAAATGTTCAAAGAGAAAAAGTGAGTCACCACAATGGTGCTATACTTAATTATATGTATGTGAAAACTAGGTAAAAGAAGATGAGATAAGTCAGTCTACTCTTCAAGGAGCATACAACATCTGTGATAAGGAGTGATGTAAGTAATTCAAGTATGAAAAGAATAAATTCATAAAGTACTCGAGTAGTTTTTTATTTATAACTCCCAATTATTAACAAATTTGATAATAATTATCTAGTAAAGTAAGCAGTTGCAGGAATATAACAAGGACAAGACCTTTCTTATTTCCAGAATCCCTCGGGATTGAGTAGACGAATATTTAAAATATTCGTTATAATTCACTATCACTACCCACAAAGTTAATATTGGGTACCTACTTACTAAAATGTCATAGGGAATTACTAAATTCCTTTAATGACCGTGAGTCAGTGTGAGCTATATACTTGGTTATAGCTATAAAATGCATTTAATCCTTTGTACGCTTTACTAACGCGAACGCGAGCTAATGTACCTAAACAAACCTTACTTAAAATTGTGAAGGTTACTTTGAGAGCTTAAGCCATAACATAACACTATGTTGGCACGACTAGTAATGATAATGACGCTTTTTGGTGCTCTTGGCATTCAAATGGTTAATATAGAAATGCCACAGAACCTTATCAATGATATTTGTATAGGTGCAGGCTCATTCTGCTTATATTCATGTTTAGCTATCATCAAGTGACCTTAATTGTACTCATTAATTTCTATATATGCAGTAAGAGTAGTTTACCTTATCTGGTGCCTACTAGTAGACATAAGCTTGATTGGTTCTGTTCTGAACGCTTAAGTGGCTTAATTTATGTAAACCATTCATAGACATTGCATAGTTCTGAATATTCAGTTTCCTCTTTCCAGTGTGTAAATTATTAAGAATAAGGTACTTAATTCGAAACCTTAGGTTAGCATGTGTTTTAACCAAAATGCAGATTTGTGTGTTTATTTAGTGATTTTACATTATTTGCAATAACTGTGCGGAACCATGGGGTCCCCGACCTTTTGCCGGGCACCCGTGGGCCCAAAGCCAACAGCGCAGAGGCCCTTTAAGAGGGACCTATTTCATCCAATGCTAGAGTCAACACTTTGTCGAATTTATTTGATATTTATGTATACTTATCCTCCTTATGAACTAAGGATAACTGTAACTTTTTGATATCAAATATATGCAGAATTGTCAATTATTTTATATTCTGAAATTATAATATTACTGGATTTGGGCCAGTGTGCTTTTGTAAACTATATCTCTGGCCTACGATATAGGCTAGTCTATTAACATCCCGCCTCCTGGAAGGCAGTATACAGACTTCTTAGATATATATTCACGGTAGCGCTAAGTGTGTGGACCTAGTTTTCCGACACTTGACTGCATGAGATTATTGTGAACATTTTTTCAGGTCTCGAGCAAGAAGGGTACCTAGATAGGTTGAGGTCCTTAACTTGTGGATTTGGTAGGAGCAAGACACAGACGGGGTGTAAATTAATTAATCCACCATGTTTCAAGAGATTTTTGTTCATTGATGCCTTCAGGTTACACTGTACAGACAGACTAACACTTTGGCAGAGTTTTGCTAACATATAATAAATGAATGCATTTGTTTGGGTGTACATGTTCCACATCAAAGACATATTTATATATTTCAATCTATTTTTGAAAAGTTCGCGTTTCAAAATAGCTTCGCCTTTTCGCAAGGCGTGCTCCTGTTTCCCTATTTTATTGTGCAAAGCGAACAGTATCACAATGTTATAATTATGTATAAATTGAGAACTAGAGGGTCATGCCCTAGACGTGACCGCCCAGAAGTTGTGCTAGAACCGTTCGTGCAATGTTTTTAAAAACCTTTTTGTAGTGGGTACATTCCACGGTCTTAAATTTGTTAAACGTGTAGTATCAAACTATGACAAGTCATGATAAGTGAATTAAGTGATAACAGTATCTAGTCCGTGCATAGAAGCACTTGCCCTTGAGGTTAGGGCATGGGTAGTTTAAAATAAACTTAATCCGTGCATAGGAGCACTTATGATACAGGTGGTTTAAAACTTCCTGGGTCACAATACAGACACAAGGTGTAAAATACATAATTGATAAACGCCCGTCAGGCCAGTTTTGTATATTTTATTTCAAACATGCTTGTGCAGCACCGCCAGCTCATGATAAATTTCCTATACCATGGCAGTCAGGGATATAATAGTTAAATAGGTAGGTAACCTTGGTCATGTCGTGTACATAGGTAGGTACTCGTAAACATGTTAACTGAAAGTCTAGTGCTCTCGAGGCAAATATAATTTATGCAACTGTGAGCTGCTCTTACATTGAGATCATATGTATTTATTTCTAGTCTGCCTTAGCAGGCCTAGACTTCAAAGGTTTTTTAGATATTCATAGGGCCGTTAATCGGACCCTTTGTACACCTTGAGCAGGCTGTTTGTTTCACACCATGAGTAATATAATTTGAATTATATTGTAAACATAGCTTATTTCAGAATGGAACCGTAAGCACTGTCGTGAGCTTACATAGTCTGATTAAATTAGAGTCCACAGATTGTCTGGACCTTGGTGGATTGACCACTCCTGATTCTAATTATCAATATTCTGCCTGGGCTTATAATCGAAATTAGGAGACTAAATCGCTTAGTATTCTCTATGCCGCCCAAGTTATGAGGCTAAGCGTCTCCAGACCACAATTTTATATTAGGGTGCAAAGATTTTTTCATCTTTAAAATAAAAATGAGTCGAGATAGGCCTGGAATCTTAGGTTATTTTATACCTTATAATTTTAGAAATGTAATGTAAAGGGAAAGCAGTTTTCACTTTTACCACAGTTAATTAGCCCAATTTTGGGTTTAGCCAATAGGGTGTTTGGGACCCTTTTAGAATAGTTTGGTAAACAAAAATGAAAACTAATAAAATAACAAAGCCTTGCCTATTTCGACTGATTTTGTTAGAACCCTTTTTACTTTCTCTAAAAGGAGATATTTACAAATTCATTTTTGTAATATTTTTCTGATTGTGGATTACTTGCTCGCATGTGTTATTACCATATCATTTATATTTCTGTGAATATGTCTGACATGCCTTGCGCAGGCTTACATAGGTTATAATATCATCATCAATAACTTGACGTCAGTTTGTGAATGAATCAAATATTCTTTGGCACACCTTACGCAGGTGGAGACATGGCTGCCTTGCGCAGCCTTAGATAGATACATAATATATTGGTTTCATCACAAATAACTTGACGTTAGTTTGTGAACGAATAAAAAATTTTCTTAGGCACACCTTACGCAGGTGGAACCATAACAGACGTAGGTTTAAGAATATCATTCAAATCGAATACCCTGAGTTTATGGGTAATATTCCCTTAGTTGCGGGTTCCTTGCTCGACAAGGTGAAAGGCTTTATGCAGGCTTTCACAGGCACTTTTAGAAAGTGTAATTCACGGTGACGCGCAGATTTGCCAAAACTAAACTTTAACTCTTCAGTTAACTAATATAATTTGACAATATGAACCAAACCATGCGTCTTCGTCAATGAATCAATATAAAGATTCCCGTATCGTTAATGCCAAGTGTACTATTTATGTAAGTAGGTAGGTAGGCTTAAGAATTGACCCTCTTGTATGTAGTTACGTATAGAATTAATAATCAAGTTATTCAAATCCAAAATAACACAAGCACATATAGCAACTACATGCAAGAGTTCTTTTCCTTAACCTTTTAAGCTGTAAGTACCTGCTATGTTATTTATTTAAGTAGGTACCTACATTTTAACCTACCTACATTGTAGCCTTTTTTTTTTTTTTTTCAAAATTAAATATCTAGTTGGAGCGATATAAGTTGGTAGATCAAGAGTGAAATACTTCAAGATTTCGCATGTCATTCTTGCGCAGAGCCATGCTAATCTCTCTCTATGTCTAGTCAGATTTAAGTTTATGTACTGCCGAAGTACTCACTTTCCACAAAAATAAATGCAATGTTTGCGATGTAGGTTTGTTCGTTACCTTGTGTCCCTCAGAGCGGAAATAGAAGCCCCGCGAAGGCGGGGCTTCGTCGACTCCTAAGCGGGTACACTTATTTATCAGCAATTTAATTATCAAAAAATAATTTTGCAATATTATATTAACCCGGAACGGGATAAAAAGACAAATTGCTGATAGATACTTGGGCAGATAAAACCTACACGTCTATAAACTTCTACCTTAATACATAGGTTCTACTTAACACGTATTAACTATCCGATCCTTTCGTAATCGAAAACACAAATCACTTGAAAACTGAAGGGTATGCCTCCACAAATCACCATTTAAGTATTATAATTTCAACCGTTATTTTATTATACACACACAAAGATTTAAACTAACAAGACTCGGAAGAGACTTAATGTAGGTATAAAATTAAATTATAATGGTGACACGTGCACGCTTTACCAGCTCGATGTGTTTTCTAACATATGTGTTTTAGTATTTTCATTGCCATAGCGACGGTGCGCGCAGGCAGCCTTTGAAAACACTTGCACTATTCCGGATCGTTTTTATTTGCTAGATAGTATATCGGACAACTAAATTTAAATATTTATTTCGAACGGCAAAAGCCGTTAGAAACTGTTTTTCAATATAGCCAGCTAAACTGGGGTACAAATTCAAAAACTCACCAGCAGTTTAGCTTCACGACCTTCCAGATGGAAAAACAGCAAGCCAATGACTTTAAAATTTGCCTTGTGTAACTGTCAAAAGCAAAACTGCTGTGGTGGGAGTGTGTGAGAGAGAGAGACGTATATGCTAGAAAAGGACAATGCGACCTACAAACGGTGTTGCCACTCTCAATATTATTCTTAGGTTTCGAATATCGGTACAGTTGTTTAATAGGCCTTGATTTGGGTCTGGCCGGTAAGAACATAGACAAGATAAAAGTCTGTAATGTCAATACTGTCATTTAAGTCATTTAATGCAAAAATATCAATTTTCATATACAACGATTTATTCACTTGAAATATATTTATTTATCTATTAATTTTAAAAATAAAAACTATTCATATGTACGAGCAACATATCTAAATGCGTCTTCGCACAGACTTAGTTAAATTTAAACCGTTGTCTCTCTTCCTTCCTTGCTGTATGTATCCGGCAATGGCGACTTTATCAACAATTCTTATCCGGATTATGGAAAGCCCTAATGTGTGTGTGGAAACCGTTGTAGTAAATCAGAAACAGCGATAATTTCAAGGTAAGATATATATTAATCTTTAAATAAAAATGAGCGTGCTAATTACCAAATTCAAATATAATAATTTAATCTTACTATCCCCGTAAGTCCCGCGGACGCTATATCGCGTCCGAAATTATAATCAAAATTCAACATAGATGTAAAACCCCGCATTGTTTAAGCTGGTAACCCTAGGAATTAGCGACGTTAGTAATTAGGAAGATAGATTATATTGTTTAATTTTTTGACTATTTTGTTTTAGAAAGTGAATCAGCAGATGGCTTGAGCGTGAGATAATAATATAATCCTGGGCCGTCATATGATTTCTTGGAAAAAGCTCAGAAGGGCACGTATCTGCCGCATATCCAAACTAGTTTCCCGGTGACCAAGAACGCTGCGCGGAGCTGTAAAGCAGAAAATGTCCGATAACCGGATAGATGTAATAACAACTTGTAACCATTTGCCATATCAGTGTATGTATTCATATGTATTATGAAAATATTTATATCTTAATAATACGTAACTTTTTGTTACCTTTTATATTTCACGAATTTCTGAATATAATATCATTAATTCAGTAATAATTATCTTTTAACGTATTTTTTTACTTATTTGTGAAATGCTAATTTAAGAGCCCAACAACGTGCACACTAGCGCCACTGCTAAATAATCGTGATTATTTAAATTTAACGACATGTATTTAAAAAAGGGGCCGCTACGGACTGTATTGTGTATTTAGGTACCTTTTGAATACATCAAACTAGATTTTATGTTGCTGGATTCGTCGATCTATGAGCTCAAAACAAAAACGGCCGTTTTAACTTTGGACGGGTAGATTGACGAATCCAATAACATAAAAACTAGTTTAATGTATTCAGCAGTGGCGCTAGTGTGCACGTTGATGGGCTCTTAAAAACCTGATCCCAACAAAAAAGAAAAAAATACAAAAAGAAATTCCCTCTCTGGGATTCGAACCCAGGACCATTAGCTTCCTGAACTGGATTACTGCCAATGCCAATACCCGCTAGGCTAAACGGGTTGTCAATTCTAATTACAATGGTATCCTACCAGAGCGCTAGTAGTATAAACGAACTTTTGAAAGGGACATTTTTTTGTATGGAGTTATCGTTCTTCTCCTAGTGAGTATTATATTCTTTGATCATGAGTGAGTAAGTGTCATAAATGCGAAACTTTGCTTTGCCTACAGACTTGAAATTTTGGATTTTAAGTATGTGATTATAGCTTACTGGATGACCAAAATTTCTGCGTTCTGGTTTCTGTGGGCGCAGCACGGTTCCATTTTTATCGTCTATCACTATGCGCGTCCCTTTCGCACTTACTTACTTGTTAGAACGTGACAGGCATGGTGACAAGGGATAAAAACGCGACCGCGCTAAGCCGCCTGGTCTTATCCAGAGGTTCTCAAATAGGGGCCTGAAAATGCGGCGAAATGGTTCCAGTAAAGGACTCCACGAGTGTGGAGCGGGCTTGTATAATATTATATATTCTTTGCGCGAATATTATTATTATTATTAAAATTATATACTCTTTGGCACCACACTTGCACAGCACATAGAAAATATTCCATATGCAAATTCTTAAATATGTTTTTTTAATTTACAGCACTCGGGGCTGATATCAGAACGCACTGCCATCTGTGACTTCTGACAGTAACATGAATGACTGTGACATAAGTGACATTGACAGTGACAGTACGGAATGAAAACTTTAAGCAATATTACTAGCGCAAATCGGAATTTCCACCGATTATTCTCAGTTTTCCCTTACTCAAATATAATCTGTAATTGATAAGCTTTTCTACTAATAGCTTGGAGTGCTGTCATTAGACACAATGCAGTCACAGGACAAGCGTCCTAGACAGGTGGACTTGGCCTCTTTAGATCCCTCGGCGCGAGTCAAACAACTAGCTAACTATGGAGCCATGGTTGAGGTGGACCCTAACGTGCCTCCGAGGAGGTGAGTTCGAAATTATACTGTCGTGACGAGTAGGTGACCGGTAAAAATAGTCCTTGAGTTGCATCATGTTGTGAGTCATACTCTGTTGATGTTTATAACTAGTTTAATGTGATGTGCCGTATCAATTATCATCCTTCATTCAAACTTACTTCATTTAATCGTAGTTGTGTATCTTAATTTATATAATAATTAAATGACCCATATAAGGTCAATGTGGCTAATTCCGTCATAGGGCCTATTCCGTCCACCGGTTTTCTTGAACAACAAACAACATTGATAATTTCGTCGACAAAGCAGCGATTGCTTTTAGTTTCAGTAATCAAAAGCAAATGGTTCTTTTTCCTATGATTGAAAATCAAAGATATATATGCTCATGGACATAATTTTCAACTAGAATTGCCTTCTCATCTCTTTACCTGAATGTCAATGTCACAGGGACCTAATCGTATTAATCATATATCATTGTATGGAAATCACTACCTTAATTTACATTAGAGAGTAAACTTGAGGTTTGCTATGCTAGCCGATGCGGATTGGGACCTAATACATTTTAAAAATATTCTTCAAATGTATCAGTTGAGCACTTTTAGAAAAAGTGTACCATTTACTTTTTCACAACCAGTAAGAATAACCTTGGACATTTTTTTTTTGTTTTAATCAATAGTCCTAATGATTCTGATTAAAATAACACTCTTTTCTGAAAAAATGTTGGGATGTACATATTATAAATTCAATATACGCAATATAATCCATTTTCATAGTTTTATTTCATGAGTAACTATCGCGGTAACCGATGACAATATTGTTAAAATTCTAGTTACATCTTATTACTGGACTACGGCAAAGCGATATAAAATATGTATTTAATTAGTCAATTATTATTTTTTCATTTTAGATACTACCGATCAGGCTTGGAAATGGTCCGTATGGCAAATGTATACCTAGCAGAAGGCAGCCTCGAGAACGCATACATCTTGTACATGAAGTTCATGACGCTATTCCTTGAAAAGATGAGGAAGCACCCGGAGTATGCATCGGTGCCGGCGCAGGTGAAGAGTGTGAATCAGGCCAAGCTGAAGGAGGTGATGCCTAAAGCTGAGAAATTGAAGCAGAAACTGTTGGAGCAGTTTGCTAAAGAGCATAAACTGTATCAGGAGAATGAGGTTTGTCTTTACATTTAACTTTATCTTTACCAAATACTTTAAAAGAAATTCAAACCATTACACAACTACATATAAATTAACTTTTAATAAGGCATGGATTTTAGTAACCTTGCTTGTTTAGCCAAAACCTACAATATTTTATATTTATTTTGGTTTGTTTATAAGGAAGATCTTTGCATACCAAATATGCTACTATAACGTCTATAACATAAACTTTTCCCAACAAGATTTATTGGAGAAATATAATTTTCAGTGAAACAAATATGTATTCAAAAATATTTAAATTAATGGCACAGTATGATTTTAGACTGATAATTGTTTTAGGTATTAGGTGGTAATACTTAAAACAATTATCAGTCTAAAATCATACATATAAAGATAGAGTTTCTGTTGTGCTCGTGTCATATGAGGGAGTTAAAAGGCTGGCCCAGCAAAAAGAATAGTGGCTTGGAAAATTACTCCACCGACAAGAGCATAGCTCTTAAATATTGATGATGATGATGATGAATTGTTTTAGGTAAAGAGACGTTTAGCAGAGGAACAGAGGAGAAAGCAAGAACAAGATGATGCCAAGTTAGCGGAGAGACTGCAGGCCGATGAGGATGGACGGGATCACCCACATTTGAGGGATGCTGTATGTATCATTTTTAATTTTAGCTATTCTAATTGTGAAATACACAATGTGTGTGTGTGTGTGTATTTAGACGGATTATATGGCGTATAACGATATTTAAATTCAATTGAATTTATACATTTCAGGTATCCATCTGTTGTGATTGGATAATATATGTCAATGGCCACTGTATCCCTGACGGATGATTGTTGCAACGCTGTGTCAAGAGTGGTTGAGATGATACTTATTAAAATATGTCATATATCACTGTTAACTCTCGCGTTTTGTACACATATTTAAGTACACAAACGGGTCTACCGCGATATAATTTCAGTGTTTAAACCTTAAATTCCGACGTTTCAGCTGAGTAGCACCAGCTGTGGTCACGGAAAGACACCACCTTGTAGAGTAGCAGACGGACCTTGTAGAGTGGTAGCCAAGATATAATAAAAGAAAGAGTGGTCCATAAAGTTTAGATGGTCGAATGATTTGTAATTAAATATATGTCATATCATATCTGTTTTCCCAGGACAAATGGGCATTGTCCCCATCCGCGCCGCCTGTGGACGGGGTTCTTTATCCAGATGACTTCGCAGCCACGCCGCCGCGCGCGCCGCCGCACCACTACGAACCCGTGCCACCACTGATCCCGCCTTCGCATCAGTAAGTATTATCCATTTTGATATACTTACAACAGTCAGTATTCTTATCCATATTCTTCTTTCCGTGTCGAGGTTCCTTTTTTATACGATGGATGCCCAGTAGGCAGCGGTAGGCAGCTGGCTGTCGTGTCCCTCAGATCCAGCTCCGAGCAGTGATGCGGGCATGCGGGGCACGCCAGTAGATGTGCCATGGTTTGCGTTGCTGTGTCGCAGGTACACTGAGTCGAGGGGCTACGGAGCAATCCCCGTTTATCCATATTGATATAGACCAGCCAATATTCTTATCCATTTCGATATAAACCTGACAGATCTGAACCTTCCTCCTCCTTCCTTCATCCTCCTCCTTCCTTCACATCCTTCCTTTTCCTCTTCCTTCCTTTCCTTTATCCATATGAATATAGATCAGCAAATACTATTTATCCATATCATATAATCCAGTCGACAATTGGTGTATCTAAGTATGAAAATATTTGTGTTATGGTTATATCGGACACTACTCCCCGTGATTAACATCATAATATTTACCTTTGCAGAGACAGCACCACAACAGGTCTCGTGCCAGGCCTGTGGGGCCTACGCGCCGTGGTGGTGCCCGCGGGCCTGATGGCGCAATTCCTCCGGCTTGCCCAGCCCAACACTCGCAAAGACGTCGAGACCTGTGGCATTTTGGCTGGCAAACTGGTTAGTCTACATTTGCAGAGACAGCACCACAACAGGTGGTGCCAGGTCTGTGGAGCCTGCGCGCCGTGTGGCCAAAGGCCCAAAGCATCTGAAAGAGACGCACTTCCACGCGAGGCCAACGGCCAAGCTGCGAGAGTTAAGTGCTCAAACAGAACAATAGTACAAGTAACTAAATGCGAACGCCGAGCTCTGCGCAGGGCCAAAAGCCGTCCGACAGTTGAGCGGTTCCCGCAATCTTAATTGTTCTATGTTTTAGCCTTCGGCCTCGCGTGGAGGCGCGCCGCGTTTTTTAATATTTTCAACATGCCTAATGCATCATTTCAATGAATACCTACAGGAACGTGATCAGTTGAAGATCACGCACGTGATCATCCCGCAGCAGACCGGCACCGCGGACTCGTGCAGCACCAACAACGAGGAAGACATCTTCCTGTACCAGGACCAGAACAACCTTATCACGCTGGGCTGGATACATGTAAGAACTATGTAGCTACGCTAAGTGCTAAGACACAGCTACTACTGACAGCCTGCTGCCGTAATAGGGTAATTCGCCAATAACAGGCCACCGGCCACAAACTGGCCACCCTGAACAAAAAATGAATTATATTCGCCTATAAACAGAATTCATTTTAGTATAAGTTCAATAACTGGCCAGCCTTCAATAACTAGCCTCCTTATACTAAAATGAATTGTGTTTATAGGTGAATAGAATTCATTTTTAGTTTAGGGTGGCCAGTTACTGGCGAATTACCCTACTTACTTGCATATTTTGCAAATAATGTTTCCACCCTTGCAATATAACAAACCACGACCAATAATACAAAACTAGTATAAAGCAGGGATCGCAACCGGTTTTTTGCAAAAACTTGGAAATATATTTCGAATTATATTATACTCCATTATGTAGGACTTACTTGTGTCTATCAGCAACGACTTCGTATTATTAGATTGCCCAATTAAAAATTAAAAACCGACCAAGTGCGAGTCGGACTCGCAAACGAAGGGTTCCGTACCATTATCTATAAAAACGGTCACCCATCCAAGTACTGATCCCGCCCGACGTTGCTTAACTTCGGTCAAAAATCACGTTTGTTGTATGGGAGCCCCACTTAAATCTTTATTTTATTCTGTTTTTAGTATTTGTTGTTATAGCGGCAACAGAAATACATCATCTGTGAAAATTTCAGCTGTCTAGCTATCACAGATCACGAGATACAGCCTGGTGACAGACGGACGGACAGCGGAGTCTTAGTAATAGGGTCCCGTTTTTACCCTTTGGGTACGGAACCCTAATAACAAAGAACGATAAAATACCGGTTTCGTTCCCATACAAAAAATACCGGTATCTGATCCCTGGTTTAGTGTTTCGCCTCCACGAGGTGATCATGATAGGTTGTTCTTAATTTTGTAATGTTACAGACGCACCCGACGCAGACGGCGTTCCTGTCGTCCGTGGATCTACACACGCAGTGCTCCTACCAGCTCATGATGCCAGAGGCCATCGCCATCGTGTGTGCGCCCAAATACAACGAGTAAGCATTCACACACACTCACTCTCACATCTCTCTTATCTATCACGCTCACATTCACGCAGTTACTTATGTAACAGATTGTTATGATCGGGGGAAAACTCGTAAAGCGGTTGAGGGAGATGTGTGTATAATGACGTGTATGTCAGCTGCCGCTCCGTGGGTGGGTTGAAGAACGATTTAATTATTGCTTCCTTTGGTAGCATGGATTCTACTGAACAACTTTTATAGGGATTATGTAATCATCTAAGCTCTGATTTATCATTTTTGGCCTAAAATCTGAACCATTGCATTATTTGTAGGACTGGATTCTTCGCGCTAACTCCGGACCACGGTATGCAGTACATCACCAACTGCCGCCAGGTCGGCTTTCATCCGCACGCCGAAGACCCGCCGCTCTTTTATGTGAGTTATACTATTCTAATTAGCCTCTGCTTGCGACTTCGTCTTATTTTTTGTGCGTATTGTTATAAAATATGGAAGAGTAATAAATTAATACCGTGCACGGCGGGAAGAAGTTGATAACTCGAGATATTTTATTGAAGAAATTTGAACTTATAATAAAATTACATAAAGTTCAAATCTCTTAAATTTTTTCTCGCCCCTTATCAACTTCTTCCCGCCGTGTACGTTATAATTCTATTAATAATGGGTAGGATAACTGGATACAAGTTCGCTGCAAGTCTCTCTCTTTCTAACAAATTTGGTTAGAGTGGGACCAAGCTAACTCTGCACAAACTTTACACCGACAAAATGAAACTGTAAACACACTTTAACAACGAAACTTCTTTGACAGTTGCTTCCTTTTAAGACATAGCTACAAATGACTTGTTTTTCAGACGGTCGACCACATTCGCATCGACCAGTCGGCGTCCGTCGAAATGGTGGATCTCCGGAGATGAACGCACTGACACTTAGCTTTATGTACCTATAGGTATATGCCTGAACGCGAAACTATCCCGTCATCGATCTAAGGCCGTAGCCAACATGACAAACTTTTGTCAATAAACGCTAATTGAAAAGTAAAAATCTGATGGCTCAGTTTCATGGCTGACCAATGGGTCAGTTCGATTGGTAGGGCCCGCGTGCGGGTACGGGAGAATTCCAAAATGCATGCCATAGGGCCCGCATTCGGGGGACTGTTTTCATTGGTCGATAGGCCCCGCATGCGGGGTGCGGGAGATTTATAAAACGCATGCCATTATGAGTTTCACTAGTCGCTATACCGCCTGCGGGGTGTCACCCGCTTGCTGTATATCGACCGAATTATCGACTTATGGGTTTCACTAGTCGCTAATACCGCCTGCGGGGTGTCCCCGCACGCTTTATATCGGCCGAGTTATCGACCAATGAAACTGAGCTTTGAAAGTATGCCAAGATGACATATGCGACGAAAAGTCCCATCATAATTTCCAAACGTTATTAAAGTTTCGTTTGGCGTTTTCTATAAAAGATTGTCATTTGGCTAGGCTTGTTTTATTTTATCTCAAATTATCGAAAAAGACCGACGGTCGTAAAAATTTCGTTGATAGGCTGTATTTTTATAAGTTTATTTATGGGATGAGGTTTGCAAATGGGAGTAGATAACTAGGTACCTACAGCAATGTTGATAAAGACTATTAGTAATGGGAGCCGTTTTAACCTGTCCTCTCCCACGGGCTCAAATATGGGTCAAAAAGGATAGGCCAATACATACATTATTAAAGCAACTTTCATTTAAGTCAATGCTCGTGGGACAGGACAGGTTAAGCTGGGAGCCCTATGTTTTAAGAGACGACTCAGTTTTTTTAGACAGATCGTCACTACTTTGAAAAATACTCAAAGTTGAAAGGCAGTAACTCTGTATGCATCCTATACATACTCGTAGATACTTACCATTTTTTTCTTATGATTGGCCAAACCAGATACGAGTTTTTTTTTTTCAAAGTAGTGTCGATATTTAAAGCGTCAGTTATTTTAAAGTCTTCTGTTGGTACTAGAGTTCTTTGTATATAAATCTTAAATTTAAAATAAAACAAGATAGGTAGTCCTTCAAAATTAACCACGTTTCAAAAAGACAAAAAAAAAGATTAGTATGACGTATAGCTAAAACCTATTGAGCAAATAGTAACCTTTAACTGAGTCGAATTCTTGAAATTTAGACTCGTTACAAGAGTTTTCATCAACATTGAAGTACAGTCGCCATCAGATATATCGGAGCGGCCGATGTGCTCAAAAATTTCTGAACACGCGCTCTAACGCCTTGACAATAGAGGCGTGTTCAGATATTTGTGAGCGTCTTGGCCTCTCCGATATATCTGACGGCGACTGTACTTATAGTTGTTATAATGAATAAATCTAAAACCTTACGTTTGAAACCACGCGAGCTTCCTTTTGCACATTAGTTAAGGTGCCATATTAGAAGTGTCCATAGGTTTTGACGTATATTTCGTATATTTCTTACTTGCAACGCAGTACTGATTTGATTTATTAACCCTTTTCCAGGCATAGTACGATTTATCGACCACATACGCGCTAATAGAATTTCAACCTTAGTAATTCGATTTAAGGTTCAAATTAGATTGGACTTCTTTCCGAAAATGTGACTTGTCTTCAAATTAATCATCAAAGCTGGATTCATTTAAATATATTTGGATTTTTTGGAAAAATCTTGTAGATTGGTGGGGCCTGGCAAAGGGTTAATTAGGTACAATTAAAAATGTGTTTTTCGTCTTACTAAATAACTTTCGCTATGGGAATAAATAACTCAATTTCGCGAAATAAATGTTGGCTATCATAACAACATCAAAATTAATGAGCCGTATTGTATGAGGTATTGTTCTAATTAATTTGAGCATGAGTTGCTGACACGGCAAAGGGCTTTGTTGTGACTAATTATTATCATCAACTATAATTCGTTTTTTTTTTGCATTAAAAAAAAGTTAACAATCTTGACGTGTCTTTTTATTGAAAAACTCTTTTGAAAAATATGTCACGGTAAATATGTAACAATTATGAATCATATACGATTATTTAAATTTTTTTGCTTTCATAAGTAATAATAAAGATAATTACTGATTATTAAAAAACTTTTTTCAATTAAAAGACACCTCAAGATCGTGAAGTCTTTTTCTAATGCTAAAGAAAAACGAACTATAGAACTTTATATTATGGAAGACCATTATTTTTTTGTGCAATTACAAAACAAAACAGACAAAACTATATGTATTTAATTAAACTTACTATATGTATTTAATTAAACTTAAAATATCTAAGGAATTAGTCAGTATTTTATTTATTAATGTAACCAGAAGTTTAGCCTGAAGACTGAAGCTTAAAGTAGAATTGAGATAGTGAGATGCATTTGTGAGGATTTTCGCTGTATAATACCTATTATAACATAATATCTATAATTATTTATAAATATTCGCAAAACACCATGCTATTTAATGTTGGAGGCTAGTTCTAAAAATGTGTGGGTTTTCAAAAGGGTTGAATTCTTTATGTATTTATGAAAATAGACCTTATTATGATATTGAAAAGGTCAGATTTTGAAGTGAATTAGGTACTAAAAAGTAAGTCGCAGTATCTTTAAAATTATTTGAGAAACCAAGTTTGCGGTTAATTAGATAATAAAGTTGATTTCGGATTATTTTATTAAAAGTTTATCTCAAATAATGAAAATTCTACTCGTTATTCTAATAAGTAATAAATGTTGCATTTTCTGTTATAAATCGCACTGAGTGTTAACTGTTGTTATTTAATTATTAATTTCTCACTATATTGCTTTATGCTACATAGCATTATTATATGTAAATATTTAATTATTGAGGTTATGTAAGAGTGATACATTTAAAGAGTGCAATTGTTAAGGTCCGGTCACATTTACCAAGTAAACGAGGAAAATACACTTAACCTTTTGAACGCCAAGAACACCTAAAGGTGTCGTTACTAGTTGTGCCCACAGCGCCAAGGACAACTAGGTGTTATGGCGGACGCTGTCAAAGTAACCTTCACACTTTCGAGTAGGGTTTACATTAGCTCGCTTGCGTCCGGGACCTTGGCGTTTGTGTGACGTTTGTGTTTATGACATGAAGCGTTCAAAGGGTTAAACCCTACCGTTAGGCCAAGCGCGCACCACGATTTTAATTTTTGCGACACGATTTTAGAATCGCGCTGTAATTTATCGCAGAAAATTCACTGCGCGCACTGCGATGAAAAGTCGACGATTTGTTCATTCTCGACATGGATTTCGTACCAGTCGCTTGTCGTGAAACAATATGCAATCGCTGTATGACTTTGAGTATTTATACCACAAAGGTGATCTCCTTCTATTTCTATAATTAAACGGTCAACATCTAGCGTCTCATCTTGTGATTCCATTGGAGAAGCAGGTTCCGATATGTTGACGCTTGGAGAGCGAAATGCCGACTGAGGTCCGGGGTGCGATTTTATTATCGCAGTGCGCGTGGGGCCATACAACTCCGTATGCTGCAATTCACTTTGCGACAATCGCGTCGCGAGCAGTCGCGGAAAAATGTGACAAAACACAATTTTAAAATCGCTGCGATTTTTTTGTCGCACATGCGCGCACTGCCATATAAACACATACGTTACATTTCTGCGACTAAATTATCGCGCGACAAAAAGTCGTGGTGCGTGCTTGGCCTTAAAGATCTACTGTTTAACCGAGGCTGTTGGTAAGAAGATACTATGGTCAGCTATGGACTGTTAGGGCCTGTCTGCATCAAGCGGATATGTTTTGTGTTAGAAAAAGTGTACCCAGATGTTTATTTCCAATCCGTTACCATTTGTCATAGACTTTGTATGACGGTAACGGAATGGAAAGAACGAAAAAGGTATGGAAATTTTGGGACACTTTTTGTCATATTACGATCGAAAGAGCTCATGAACAATGAGTAGAAATAACATTAAAATCACAAATTTAAGGAAAAGTGTAATCCCATCAAAAACATTAGGTACATGTAAAAAGATGCAAGTCTCGCAACGCAATTGTTCTACTACAAAAAAGTTTTGAGATGTTATGTGAAACCAAGTCGGTTATTTTAGTCAGTGCTGTGGTGTTAAAACCGTATCAATTAGATATCTTTAATATAATACGTATAATGACTTGGCCATCGCACGCCTGCATAATGACATACGGATCATCGTCAACTATTAAAAATAATTCTAATTGAACATAAATCGCTAGCGCTAATCACATGCACATTGAGCATATTACATATTTACGATTACGGTACGAGTAAAGCATTATGTGCGATGGCCAAGTCATTATATGTATTAAAAATTAAAGATATCTTATTGATACGGTTTTAACACCACATCACTGACTAAAATAACCGACTTGGTTTCACATAACATCTCAAAACTTTTTTGTAGTAGAATAATTGCGTTGCGAGACTTGCACCTTTTTACATGTAATGTTTTTGATGGGATCTCATCTCTTTTTGTAGGTAGTCCTTCTTTTCAGGTACTATTTCTTATACGTCAGCTACCACTTTTCTCAAAGCTCATACTCATACCAATCCCACATTATACTCGTAATCATACCTATATATAATACTCATGGCCACACTAAACTATACTTGTACTCATATAATACTCATGCCCAAGTACCCATCCCACAACTCCCACACCCACTGACTTAATATTAGAAATAGACACACAGAGCGGAACAAAAACGTCAACAAAATGTGGGTCAGAATGACATTAGCGGAAAATTTGCATTGATGATAAAAACGCTTACGTAAATTTTGAGTCAAGATAAATATTTTGTACGGAAAAGAACTTACTGTCGTAAGCATTAAGTGTCAAATTTGTAAACATTCGTACCAACACTGTTAAAACTTTTAAGTCCGATGGCACTAAACGTAACGTCACCATTGTATTTACGTCAAACAACGTCAAACGAGAATAATGAACGAATAGAGTCCCTTTGGTACATTTTAATAGGTATTACTGTACAGAAAAATCAAAGTAATAAATGAAACAAATTTAATTTGATCGGGAGTTCAAATAAAATTAATTCATGGTAACAACCCTTGTAAGTTATCATAAAACAAATTTATTTTTAATAAGTAAGCATTCGTCTTTAAATACTATTTTCCTTGAAATAAATTCAACTTATTAAATAACTGTGTATTTTAGATCTACATAATACTCTTTGCGCTTTAGTTCTTTGCAATATAGTGCACGGGGACATTTAGGTCGCTACTGGTACTGATTGGTTATGGTCTTTATCAAAAAATCCTGTGGTTGTCACCGTGTTCAGACAGGTTTAGCATTTACAGTTAGTCGATGACCTTATTGGTCGTGTATATGTCGGAAACAAGGAAATGGGCTGAACACACAAGTGCCGTTTTGCCTTTGTTTAAAACTGCATCACCCCTATCTCTTGCTATAATAGCAGTCCACTCTGCACGTCGCATAGGTTTTCTTGGAAATCTTGAATTTAAACATAATATTATATGTTACAAATTCCATATAAAAATAAAAAAGTATTAACCTCACATCGACTCATTAGATTTTTGTTCCTTCACATCCCTTCTTTGGTACTAACAAAATAATTTATTCAAAACCATGAAATTACCACCAGATTACATAAATTATGTAATGCTATCCAAAGCACTAACCGAAAGAAATACATTCCATGCTTTTTCCTTGTTTTATCATTGTTATTTTTGCATATTTTTACGACATTGTTGACAACTTCACATTTGAGCGGTCCATACAAGACTAAACGAAAAAGTAACGCGTGATCTGTTTTAACGTTACTTTTGCGGGGCCATTTTTTGCGGCTGATTGGGTATCCAGTTCTTATTCTATATCAATGCCCACACCATACCCGCACTCATACCGATGCCATATTCATATCCTTACCATACTCATACTATACACATATAATAACTATACATATCTTAATACTCACGTCGTACATCACAGACCTTTACTTGACCTACTATTTGTAGGAAGTGCAACAGTAACTTTGTAATGGCATATATTTATATGCGACAACAAACTTACTTATGCAGTTCTTAAATCTTTAAAACGTGACTGATATTGCAATATTTTTAGGTTTTCTATGGCTTGATACGCTGAAAACTACCTATGTTTAAAATTTGAAGCTTGTGGGGTTAGAATTATGATGATCGGTGAGTGAGCGAGTGAGTGTGTCAGTGTCGAAATTAAGGAACTTTGACGTACAATAATTCTTCAAGTTCAAATTGAATGTTTTTGAGATTATATGTAAAGCATGTTAAGCCCTATGTGTCACTGAAACTTCAGGGTTCTAGCTTTAGCCAGCACAAAATTACAGGACGTCGAAAATCGCCTGAATCGCTTCGAGAAAAGGATGGTACGGCCGTGCCTCTTTGTTTTGCTCGACTTGGCGGGGGCACTGCCGTGCCCCCAGATTAGTGTCCAACTTTAAATCCAACTAAGGGCGAGGTGTCTAAAGTAATCAACACATCTTTGTTGTTATTTTAATAAGAGTGTGTGTAGATCTTTTTGGACACGTAGCCCTATTAGTTATAAAAATTTAGAGTACCTACTTGGTAAATGTGACCAAATAATTAGTTATATAATAATTGAATGTGATTCACAATTCGTATGGACCAATGTGAATAAAACTGCTATCAAATAAGCTTACTCTTGTTATTATAAACCCTTTAGAGCTAAACCACAGAATACATAATAGTACTACCGTACAGAAAGGACACTTCCTACAAAACCGAAGTTTGACAGCGGTTCAGGGTCGAATCATGCTGTCCCTTTCTACTGTATCAAATGTATGGCACTATCCCTTTCGGCTATTTAGGGTTGTCAAAATTCAAGTGATTATCTTATCTGTAGTCGTGCACGCAAAAGGACGTCAAGTGGTGCCAACCCTAATAATTGCTCGGAGCAATGGTGAACCGAACGGAGCCGAGTTTACCCGAAGTCAGGAGTGTCTCCCCACTAACTAAACCAATTAGAAATTCGTACCAATTCTTATAAAGAGCGTACAAACAGCAGCACACTTAACCGTCCATCCGTGGACCTCATTACAAAAGGCATAAGGGGCTGTCCATAAATTACGTCATCTATTTTTGGCGATTTTTGACCCCCCCCCCCCCCTAAAATCATCCAAAAATCATGCTTCGAATGACCCCATTCCTCCTACGTCATGCTACCATCATCCGATGTCCAGACCCCCCTCCCCCTAATTTGAAATGACGTAATTTATGAATAGCCCCTAAGGTCCACCGATGGACAGTTAACAGTGTGGGCGATGGTACTCCCATCTCAAATGCCGGCAACGCACTTACAATCCTTCTGGTGTTGCGGGTGTCCATTGGCGACGGTAATCGCTTACAATAGAGAGATACGTTTGCTTGCTTGCCTCCTATATCATAAAAAAATCACATGTCAAACTAGCACACCAGCACACCACCGACTACCTACCTACAGATGTGTAAGTTACAGAAACTTTCCAAAAAGTTCTCGGATATTTCAAGAAAATTTCACAGGCAACAAAGAAATTCGTTTCGTATTGGAAATCGGAAATTTCGTTTATCATACAAAAATATGAGAAGTTTCCGAAATTTTCCATGAAGAATCCTTGTGAAACTTTCCGACTGCTCATCAGAGGGCCTATCGCGAACACCGACGTTTCTCTTTTGCTCCATTTAAGGCGTAATTAGAGTGACAGAGAAAGATGCCCACAATTTGCGAACTTCACACACTATAGTTGTTTTTTTTAGCATTAAAAAAAGACTACGCGATGTTGACGTGTCTTTTAATTGAAAAACGCTTTTTAAAAAAACCATTAACGATTACTTATGAAAGCAAAAGAATGTAAATAATCGTATATGATTCATAATTGTCACATATTTGCCGTGACTTATTTTTCAAAAGTGTTTTCAATAAAAAGACACATCAAGATTGTTTACTTTTTTTCTAATGCTAAAAAAACAAACTGTACAACACATAATAGGGCATACTATAGAAAGATATGTTCTATAAATTGCAAACTTAACAGATTATTAAAAAACAAGCAAATTCCAATTGAACATTTATTTTCATAACTATGCATTTATAATACAAGCAATTATTTAGCGCTCAGCGAACAACGATGCATTCAATTAATCTACGCAGCCGCACATAATTATAACATTTTGCGTAAAAGTACCTACAAATAAACGCAAATGACAAGAAAGTTATAAGTACATAGAGGCCAATTTGTAAACGTACATTTAGTTGTCAATGTCTGGGAGACCGAGCTTTGCTCGGAAAACGTATAAAAACTCAAAAATGCGCGTTATCCCAGAGATAAGACCTAGCTAGCCTTTCGCCCCCGAAAACCCACATATTACATACATGCATCCTCCTAAGGCCCCAAGTCCTACCTATAGAACTTATTCAGTTCCATGAAATTTAAATCATATTCAATTTGAAACAGAGTCACACTTGTTTTGTTTCGATCAATTTTCAAACAAAACCAAAATCAACTCTATTCCCTTCACTAAAGGTTCAAATTTCAGTGGCAAATTCTGGATTTTTCATTTGTATGGCTTTTTTCGTAAGATCCAAGCCAACGTTTGCGCTTTTCAATTTGGAACTTTCTTTTATTTCTATAAGAGTTCATAACTAGAATTTAATTTGTACTTTTACAAGTACGCGGGGACTTTCGCGGATGAGTAAAGTAGTGCACAATATGGATGCTGAAAATTCAGAGAGATAGCTGAAATGAAACACATACATATATGCAACGTATCGAACCGTGAAAGCCAATTCGAGCGTACACTGACATCAGAATGATATCGCTTAGTTATCGTGCGTCTCGCTCGTGTCAATACATGCATGGACAAGTGCGAGCGAAATGCACTATAACCGAATTACATTATTTAGATGTCCTTTTAATGTCAATGTATGTTCGAATTGGCCTGTTGGCCTACCGGTTTTCTACAGCGCCAGCTACTTCAGCGGTCATTTGCGCAATGTTTGTCACTACTTTAAGAGTTTTTGTATTTCGTTATGAATGGATACTTAATATTAAACAAGAACATTTCAAATTACAAGATTTAGGTACTTACTTATGGGCTAACCAAAAGTCGACGACAATACTTTGATATACATAATTAATACATAGAGATAATTAATAAATCATAATCTTCCTCGAGTATTCCTCTCTTTTTGCCACGGCTCATGGGAATCTACCGCCTCGGGTCCGCTTGGCAACCTATCCCAAGAGATAATTAATAAAATATTGCTTGAATTCTAAATATTGCCGTATTTGCCAAGTACCATTGATATTTGTATCGATATGTTTTTATATTGCTTTCAAGATATAAAACATGCAGAAACATTATAATATAAGTATTGTATATGCAACTATACATAGGACACGTAAATACATGGACTCATTTAGTTTTAAGTGCAAAAAAAACATTGGAAAAATTATAGGACACAAGGACACTTCGGGGGACAACTTAAAAACAGTGTCCACCACTAATTATATTTCATATCACTAAACCGATTAGGAATAAAAATTACAGTATAACAACGATTATCATTGTAAAAACGTAGTTATTTATCTATCAGTGAATGCACATTTTCGCGACCCCCTCTTCAGCCCCCTCCCCCTAAACCTGTGACTTTTAATGGATGACCTCTAAATAAGTATAGGTTTTAACTATGAGTACCTAATACGCGCAAGCAAGTTGTCAAAGCGTATGAAAAATTTTTTAACACGAGCATTATTTTAACGATACCTATGTTGCTATATTAAATAATATTAATATTAATGCTAACTTATACTAAAAGCGTTTTATACAGACTACATGATCAGTAAGGCACTCGGTGCATAGCTTATTATAACCTATAGGCTTTCATTAGGTAATGTACTATTTTAGCACGACAAATTTTAAGCATATTGACCCAAAAGATCTAGTTTTTCAAACAAAAATAGACCATATTTATAAAATCTAGGATTGTGTCATTAATAAAACAGATTGGGTCTTATAAGATTATATTAAATTTAATTGTATAGGTAATAACGATAGCATTTACGTCACTTAATAGTATGAATATTAAATAAAACATACAAAAATACTGCAATAATAGAGGTAGCATTTAATAATGCTACCTATACATAACAATGAAATTAAATACTTTTTGTTATATTTATTTACAGATACTGCTGAAGGTTTTAGATACAAATCTAATGAACTGTTTTAATAAAAAAAGTATATATAGCATTTTTTAAATTTACTGCTTTTTTCTACTGACGGAAATGGCTTGACTGACTATATGTTGTACGTAAGGCGTCAGTAAAGGCACTGTATATAATTGAGGCAGTAAGTTACGTCCTATCTCTCCTTGTATTGCTTGAATTAAATATTTGTATTATTTACTTTATGTACTAAATCGGCATTTATCTGTATAGGCACTTTGTGTTCAACCAGTGGTCAGCATTTTTTACACTGTCACCATGGTTACGGATCAATTAATCGGAAGTACGTTGAAAAAAAAGGAAATTAACTGAACAATTTGAAAATATTGCTAATATAATTGCTTTTCGAAGAAAATCTTAACCTATCTAATTATATTATTATAAGTTAAAATTATAAGTTTCACAAATATCTTAATTATTTTAAATATTTAAATTTTTAGATATACAGTGCGTAAGTTTTATCTTGGTGATATTAATATTGATTTCTTAAATATGAAATACTTTATACAAAGGGCTTCAAAAATAACACATGGTCACAAACTAACACCATACTAATATCAGTAATATCGGAATCATACAAATATATAATCTAGCTGTATTACTAAAACTCATAAAAAGGAAAACTAAGACACGTAAAATACAGCAAAATACTGTATCAAATGTATCAAATATTTTGCACTACTTTACGCGTACATGTTACAACCTTAATATGGCCACTCATTCGTTTTCCCTCTCCCTTTCCAAAAAAATAATTAATATGAAATATAATTTAATGAAAAATCTATGAAAAAAAGATGGCCACCAATATTTGTACAGTACACTTCGTAATCTTGGGGCACGGTAGTGCTTCCGCCAAGACAAATGCTTATTCGGTTTCCGCCATTACCAATTTTATGGTGAAAGGATCGAGAATCATGTTTGCTAGCAAAACTATTAGAACAAATTTTACTACCATAATTTATTTTATAGTTCATTTTTTATAGCATTAGAAAGAATTTCGCAGAAGTAATCATCAGGGGTTTTGTATAGGTACGGAATATCTAATAAATATTTTTTTAGGATTGTATATACCATTAACTACGTTATTTGCTGAATAAAAATTTATTAATAAATATTCTCGAACAGCATGCTAACTTTACTTCTTGCACTGTAAAATCGGTTTCAAGCCTCATACTTCTGATTTCTAATCTTAAAGACAGATGCTTATAAAATTATACTAACAACACAAACAACCCCCCCTATGACAAGAGAAAGCCCGGGCTTTCTTATCGCAGCGCTGGTTTTACACTTGGTCTGTTTAGAGGGCAGGGGGTAGGGGACGGTCTTGTTCATCATCCAGTAGTAGACGTCGGTGAGGCCCTGCGCCTTCAGCTCGGGACCGACCACGTCGCGGATCCGCTTGTTGTAGTTGTTCAACCAGGTTAGCTGGACAAATGGACACATTGCTTAAAAACCAAAATTTATTAAAAAGAACTTTTAATTTTTGAGGTTCATCTTTAAATGTTAGCTCCATTTAAGAGTAATCTTCATGAATGGAGAAAAGTGCTTAAAGGATGACTCGTCACTAGACCGGGCCGTTCCCGGGCAGAGGCGTCCGACATGTCATTTTCTATGACGGCTGATCGGTGATCGACCCTGGCCCTGTCTAGCGTGAGTCAACCTTAATGTAGAGTTAGTGCTGAGATACTGGACTTTTTTTTCGGTGGTCTCACGGCATTTGCATATCGCACCGTTCAGTAAAATAAATATTCAAAGATAATATTTTTTTCATAGAATCATATGAAACAGCCTTGTACTAACCTCATACTCTGTGAGCATGGACATCTCGATAAGGTTCCGCTCGAACGGCACCAAAGTAGCCTCAGTGAAGTACAAGTATTCGTTGGACTTGGCTCCCACTTCCAGTATGTTCCCCAGACAGATCCCGAACTTGCCCGGCTCGTACCATGCGGGCTCTGGAAACATTCAATACAAGGTTTATTTATTTAAACTATTGCCCAAATTGACAGAAACGGCTCACTTAGGAGGGAAATATACTCGTACTGGAAGTTGGCACGTGATCGTCCATACAAAAGGAGAAAACGTTTTTCCACTTTTAAATATTTTCCATTCTCCATGATTTTTTTAGTAAGTTACACAATGAAAACAGAAAAACTAGGTTTATAGGTTTTCCTTTTTTAAAAATTTGCAGTACATTTTTTTTTTCATAAAAAGCAATACTTATAAACGTGGGATATAATTATGCTGAAGCGATCGACATCAAAATCAAAGTGATATGTTAAGATTTAGTTAGTGGAAAAAGTTTTCTCCCGAAATGGAAATTGTATGAAAAAAGTTACTTTTGTCAGTAGCTACACTTCCCTCTTAAGGCATTCATTTAGGTAAGTATCTAAGAATTAAATAAATAACTGTAGTGGACGTACACAGTTGAAGATTAGTATGTAATCAGCGGGCTCAGCACGGTTCCATTTTTATCGACTATCACTATGCGCGTCCCTTTCGCACTTACATACTTGTTAGAACGTGACAGGCATGGTGACAAGGGATAAAAACGCGACCGTGCTAAGCCGCCAGGTCACGTTGCAGTTTTGACAGCCGCTCTGCATATTTCACGCAAAATAGGCATTGTGCCTTGGCTTAGCTGTCGATTTGCTGAAAATGCCCAGGATAAGTAACTAACTAAGTATATACTAACCGACAGTGATAAAGTATCCTTCCGCCAATGTGTACAGGTTCTTGTCTTGTCTATAGTCGATGACCACGGGGTCTGTAATAAAACAAAATTAACAATATTAAATGTTAAAAATAGTATAATAATATAAGTTCAAAAACTTTAACCCGACTATCGAAATATCGCGCTAAAAAATGTATGAAAGAAAAAATAAAATATTCTCATCTGAAATAAAATTGTCATGCAGATGACTTCTTATAATTAACGCCCCGTTCCGGGGTTCGCTCTACTTTTTTACCCCACTTGGGCGCCTGGCATTGGAGCGCACGCAGCGGGCCTCGTACGTCGGTCTTCGCCCGACATTTTTGTTAAGTGGGCACCCGGAATTAGAGCGCGCGTAACCCGCCCTGTACGTCGGTCATCGCCCGATTTTTCGACATGAGAACGTCCCACTTCATTAAAGCATCAAACTAGCTCAGCCTACCTTCTTTTCGATGATTGGCTGCACCAACGCCGTAGCCCGTGGGCCGCAGGTAGTCCTGCCTTGCGGCCCACAGCGGCGCGCGCGCGACGGGGTCGGCGTGCGCGGCCGGCAGCGCCGACGGCGGCTGCAGGGTTGATAGAGCCGCGAGCGACCGGAGAACTGTTGTATAGGCGCGCCGCTCGCTGAGGTTGGGGTGGCCGTAGTGGAGCGTGCGGGTCACTAAGGTTGTGCCCTCTGGAAATAAAACAAAGTCTTAAGAGTTATAATTTGGGCAGTGGACTATTGTGAACGTTGGACTTGGTGTTGGCGTAGGTACAACATCAAAAGCCGGGACAAAAAAACAATTTTAAAGTACAGTCGCCTGCAACACAACGAAGGCTGCAAAACTATCTGACACGATCTTATTTGTAGAGCCATAAGACCGTGTCAAATATTTTTGCGGCCTTCGAAGAGTAACAATTATTGCAGGTGACTGTACCTATTTTAATATAATAATAGAGACAGTTAATAATAGTGTTGTTACCTATGTACTGTCCGCCGGACTGTATCACAAGCGTAGTATTGCTGAACACCTGTCTGTTCGACTGCAACGTGGCGCGGTAGTCAGGGTCGGCGCCGCTCGCGCCGAACGCCACGCGCGTCCGCATCGCCGGCCCCACGTAGTTGGCCTGCGTGGCACGAGTTACGTCCACTTTCATGGCTACGGAGATCTCGGACTGGCCCTTTACCTTTAAAAATAAAGGATAGTTGAGCATAAATGACCCAAGCCAGTGCAGTAAGAAGTAAGCAAAACGTGACACCCTGGTGTCACCTCTATTGCTCGTGAGGTAGGTAAGTTCAAAGACGCCATGAACTGGGAGTGTAACCAGCACTCGAACGTCTATGATATCTTGAGAAATTGACATTTTGTGAAGTGGAACTGGTAATAAAGATCACATTGGAAAGGACAGAATACTGTTTTGTAAAGCCGCTTCTGTATTTTGTAAAATTTTGAGCATACTTGCATACCATAAAGGCAAGAGAATGATGTCGAATTATGTGAAACCGTACCATTCCCTGCAGATAACTGATCAGCGTGCACATCGCAACAGCATCTCTCAAATGCGCCTTCCTCATACACTTCACTTCGGCGTTCGTCTTCTGTGCCTTCAGGTATATAATTGGCGACAGCACGTAGAAGCCACGCGCCCGCGGCACGCTCTGGGCTATGGCGGCCGAGGCGCCTTTCTGGAACGTTCCTCCGGAGGGAATGAGGACCTTGGCGTCTGTGATGCGGCGGAGGTCCGTGTAGATCATGGAGTAGTCTTTTATGCTGAAAATACATTATGCTTCAGTTCGTTACATAATAGTTAATATCTGGGAAACCGAGTTTTGCTCGGAAAACGTATAAAAACTCAAAAATGCGCGTTTCCCCACAGATAAGACCTAGCTAGATCGATTTTTCGCCCCCGAAAACCCCCATATAGCAAATTTCATCGGAATCGTTAGAGCCGTTTCCGAGATCCCCGAAATATATATCCATATAAATAAATAAATATATAAGAATTGCTCGTTTAAAGGTACAAGGGGGCATGCAAAGTTGTTGTTTAACTTGTCGTGTTAATATTTAATATTGATACCCAAGCAAGCAAAAGCTTCCAAGTGAAAATTTTATTTTTATTTTTCAGTGAAGCACGAGTTTATAAGCTTACAGACAAATAAGAAGTCTTGGCTGTGAAATTGGACTTTACAACAAAATCGCTTAATCACAAATCACAACGCAGAAGTTGCACAAAACTTCGGTTAAAAACATTCACATAATTAACATTCATTTCAGTAAATACTTAGCAGACACGGTGCGGTGCAGTTTTTGGCACATGAAGGACATGAAACATTTAGCGTATAAATATATTGGATTACGACGACGATTATTATTATCATCGACACGTTTTTCGAGCTCAACCATGGAACATACATTGTGCAATGTACATCAGCCGCTCCATTATAATATTGGACGGTATAACATTGAGATAACATATATATTCCATCGAATTTAGCCGGCCACAGATATAAAGCACGTTATAGTGTTACGAACTTCGTATGGCAGCCGTTTCTTACACACTCGTTCACTGTCCAATATGAATCCCAGGCGTACGTCCTGAGTAATGGTAAGAAGAGGTTAATTTAATACTTTTCGGGATCAAATTTTCGCATCACAATTTCAATTGAAATTATTGAGTAAATCGGATCTTATTGGTAGAGACCAGTAATCAAATCCGTTACATTTCAACGTCAACCCAGGAAAGGAAACCGGAGGCATCGCATCAACATTTCAGCTTCTTAAGAGTTTTAAGTTATTAACAGACATCGTAAATTTTATAGCATTTTCGGCGCAGCGGAGCGGAGTGGTGTTAACGGAATTGGTAAAAGCAATTTCAACCCTAATGGTTAATTAGCGTTAAGGTGGTTCGACTAGGTTACTCAAAGCTTATACCTCGCTAGATGGCGCCACTTTCGCAAACGTTAATATTAACCTTAATTTACCATTTCAGTTGGAATTATCTATACCAATTCCGTTAACACCACTCCGCTGCACCAAAAATGCTATAAAATTTACGATGTCTCTCTCAATGATTGCTAAATAAATAATATTGCTGACACCGACTTCTCTGCCTTAAGTTTGACTCACGCTAGTCCGGGCCGGGCCGGAGCTTCCGATGCTTCGTTCTTCTATGGAAAGCACCACGTGATCACCGATCAGCCGTCATAGAAAATGACATGTCGGACGCCTCGGCCCGGTCTAGCATGAGTCATCCTTTAAGAAAAACCAGAATAAATAAACTTACTGTCTTGGGTGAGACTTGAACTCACGGCCTCTGGCCCTGGCTCTGGTATCCAAAGGCCGTGACGTGAGTTTAAGTATCACCCAAGACAGTAATTTTTCCACTTTTAAATTTATTCTAAGCTTAATAGTATCGTTCGCAGACGTGTCTGCTTGTTAAAAATTAAAACCAGAATATACAACAAGAGTCCAACAAATAACAGGTGAAGAGACAAACCTGGTACAGTTGTTGTTATGAACCGGGCAGTTGTAGACCGCCAGCGCCTCGCGCACCGGCATGGACAGTTTGCCCTGCGGCACGTACACCTTCAGGTCCCTGGCGATGGAGAAAAAAAAAAGAATTAAAAAAAAATCTTTATTTTCAGGCAACTATTGCCTTCGAAACCCCTCGTTCAATTATGCCTCGATTAAAAACGTTAAGTACTAGAGTTAGATCAACAAAAGTCTGCAGAGATTTTGATAGCCCACGCAGTGCAAGTGTTATTTTGAACGTCAAACTTCTATGAAATTATATGACGTATAAATAACACTTGCACTGTGTGGGCTATCAAAATCGCTGCAGACTTTTCTTGGTCTAACTTCTAGCAAAGAGAATTTGGTATTATAGCAAGGTAAATTCTCTTTGGTTTAGCAACAAAAATAACCGGGCCCTTGGCATTGGCACAATGTGTCAATGTCGATGGAGTAGGTAGATGTCAATGCCATTTGCAGTGACACAAGCTACTTTTACTAGCCAAGTTGCGCTCTTGAGACTAATTATTTTCAATCCCGATACATCAAACATATCGCGGACGAACATTGTTACTGCCAAGAGTGCCAAAGTCGTTGCAAAGTTAGTAGTGAACGTACCTCGTGCTGACAACGACGAAGGCCTTCAGCAGTGGTGCGTAGGGCAAGTCTCTTCCACGTACGTTCAACAGCCAAGCTACCTCGTCGAGAGCGGTCACCACCATCGCGTCGGCTCCGAGCACGCGGAGCTCGTTGCGCACGAACGATACTTTATCTCGCCAACTGAGGCCTGAAGAAAAAAAAGGTAAGTTAAACAAACAAGCTGGGCTGGCAGGACTAGCCCACCCCCTATCACGCAAAGTAGGCGCAAGACGTGGAGTTGCGGAAAATCGCCCGAACTACAATACAATACAAGTTAACAAACAATTTTATGACATGGTATTAGATTCCGACCACGGTAAACCGCTCACAAAGTTTTACATGAAGTTGGCACTGCCAAAAGTCGATGCAAACTTTTAGCGTGTTCGGAGTCTAGGTAATTGGTATAAACCTTCTGGAAAATTTCACAGGAAAAGAAAGAAGGAAAGTTTTCATTTAGGTAATGGAAAGTTTCGTTTTCCATTCATAAATGTGAGAAGCTTTCGGTTTTTGCCTCCAACCCCCGCCCACCTGGGGGAACATACACCTGCCGCGTGTGTGGACGAGGGATCCTCTCCCGCATAGGGCTATACAGCCACGAACGCAAGTATCGTTACCAGGATGCTGCTTAAAACATCTGACACAGATGAAAAGGCCTATATTATTATTAATATAGTAAACCTGTGCAATCGCTCTGATGCAAGCTAGCCACGATCCTCGAAGGCTCAGGCCTCCGTCGCTCCGGCTCCGTTTCCTCGTTCCACAGCTGGTCTAGCAACGTCGGCACGTGGACCAGAGATATGCCGCTTGGTTGCAAGCCCGTGGCTAAAGCTGACCACTCGGTTATGGAGACGAGGCGCGCGTCGGCGCCGACGCGACCGGTGTGGCCGATGCGGGTCTGTAAAGTAAGATTGGTGTAAATTTCCAGTAGATAGGTTGACCAGAAAAGTGGCCACGAGTGAGATATTGTACAAGAAGGCTGGATTCGTTCTGAGGCCCGTGAGGTTTAATTCTCACCAGTGTGAATTTTAGGTATTTTGTGGTGAGTTCCACTTGAAAAATCAAGCACTTTATCCATACAAATACTTTGGCCGAAGTGTGTCAAGTTCCAGCGGTTCCGCGGCCGGCTCTGACGCGTGAGTCGCGTTACCCATCGCAGACATAATGTGCTCAAATTTCAAGTCATATTTTATAATATACACGGTGTCCTTTTCAAATTTCAAGTCATATTTTATAATATACACGGTGTCCTTTTCAGTATAAAACAAGGTCCAATAGAGGACCTTAAGAGCGACGGATTTAACCCCCAAGTATGTATGTTCAGCCAATATTAATAAATAGTTTCGGAACGTTTGAATGAAACCATTATTACCAGTTTTATTTTATGCTATATAGCACTTAGTTGCCTGATAATATAGTGTGATTTCACAGCCCTTATCAACTGACTATTTAGCACATGACATTAGGGAAAGTAAAACAATAAAGTCTGACATGGGGTGGCCATGGCTCGAGCGCAACCGTGACCCATTTAAATTGGCAATCAAGATTTAGCGCGACCCTTTTCCGGATACTAAACGATGGGGTTAAACGTCACCCATCATAACAATTTAGTGCAGTAGAGATAGTCGCGCTTTTATCGGGTTTAACAAAGTTGTGAGTGTGAGACTGGCGCCTGACATGATAGACAATAAAACGTGCAGGCCCAGTACAATTTAATATATTTTATGATCCATGGTCTTCGGGAAGAGACTCACCGCAATCCACTCAGCGATACTAGGCTGGCCGGAGTCATCAGCATCTATGACCAGCCACGAGCAGGACAGCGAAGCTCTTGCTCTTCCCACATCACCACTTGACACCCAGACTGCCGCCTCGCCTTGTGCAAGGACTACGGCCGTGCCTGCTCCGTCCCATCCGCTGATGTATTGAAGGCGTCGCTCGTCCGCTGGCGGTTCCTCGCTCTGTAGAACATTAGAGAGTAGGGTAATTCGCTAGTAACTGGCCACCCCAAACCAAAAATGTAGTAACTGGCCGCCCTAAACTAAAAATGAATTCTATTCACCTATAAACAGAATTAATTTTAGTATAAGGTTTCAATAACTGGCCAGCTTTCAATAACTGGCCACCTTATACTAAAATGAATTCTATTTATATATGAACAAAGACGGAATCACTTCAGAGCTTCTGAGAGCGGGTGGAACACCGGTACTTAAAGTCCTCCAGAAGCTCTTTAATTCCGTCTTGTCCGAGGGCATAACGCCTGAAACATGGAATAGAGGCGAGGTGGTGCTGTTCTTCAAAAAAGGTGATAACAACCTATTGAAGAACTACAGACCCATCACGCTTCTGAGCCATGTCTATAAGCTGTTTTCAAGGGTCATCACGAACCGTCTCGAACACAGACTTGATGACTTCCAGCCTCCCGAACAAGCCGGTTTCCGAAAAGGCTATAGTACCATAGACCACATCCATACGCTGCGGCAAGTTATACAGAAGACCGAAGAGTATAACTTGCCATTATGCTTAGCGTTTGTGGACTATGAGAAAGCCTTCGATTCGGTGGAAACATGGGCGGTGCTTGAGTCTCTTCAGCGATGCCATATTGACTATCGGTACATCGAAGTGTTGAAGTGTTTGTATAGTAACGCCACCATGTCGGTCCGAGTACAGGAGCAGAGCACGAGGGCGATTCCATTACGAAGAGGCGTAAGGCAGGGAGACGTTATCTCTCCGAAACTGTTTACTGCCGTAATGGAAGACGCCTTCAAGCTCCTGGAATGGGAAGGACTTGGCATCAACATCAACGGCGAATACATCACTCACCTTCGGTTTGCCGACGATATTGTAGTCATGGCAAAGTCGATGGAGGAACTCAGCATGATGCTCGATGACCTCAACCGAGTTTCACAACGGGTGGGCTTGAAAATGAACATGGACAAGACGAAACTTATGTCAAATGCCAATGTTGTGCCCATCCCAGTCTCTGTTGGGAACTCGGTACTCGAAGTTGTTGACTCGTACATCTACCTAGGACAAGTAGTCCAATTAGGTAGGTCCAACTTCGAGAAAGAGGTCAACCGCCGAATCCAACTCGGTTGGGCAGCGTTCGGGAAACTACGTAATGTCTTTTCGTCCGACATACCTCAGTGCCTCAAGACGAAAGTCTTTAATCAATGTGTGTTACCAGTGATGACTTACGGCTCCGAAACGTGGTCTTTCACTATCGGCCTCATCTCAAAACTTAAAGTCGCTCAACGAGCTATGGAGAGGGCTATGCTCGGAGTTTCTCTACGTGATCGAATCAGAAATGAGGAGATCCGTAGACGAACTAAAGTCACCGACATAGCCCACCGGATTAGCAAGCTGAAGTGGCAATGGGCAGGCCACATTGCACGCAGAGAAGATGGCCGATGGGGTCGAAAAGTGCTCGAGTGGAGACCACGGACTAGCAAGCGCAGCGTAGGACGTCCACCCACAAGATGGACAGACGATCTTGTTAAGGTCGCCGGAAGACGCTGGATGCGGGTCGCTTCCAACCGGCACGTATGGAGGTCCAAGGGGGAGGCCTATGTTCAGCAGTGGACGTCTCATGGCTGAGATGATGATGAATAGAATTCATTTTTGGTTTGGGGTGGCCAGTTACTGGCGAATTACCCTATGAAACTGACTTCAAACTTGGGGCTTTTATGCCGCCGTTAGATTAACTTGGAATTGATGGAATAGTGAGCATGGAATCAGAATTAGAGAAAAAAAATAGGCAGAAGAAAAAAATGTTCCCGAGGGTTCCGTACGTTTTGGTATCAGACAGACGGACAGTAGAGTCTTAGTAATAGGGTCCCGTTTTTACCCTTTGGGTACGGAACCCTAAAAATTAAAAACAACACGTACCAAATGCTCATCGCTGTAGAATACCAGGAACGCATCAAAGAAGTTGCTCATTTGAGTATACATTGTATCCCTCATGGCTCTCCTCAACCGCTGCAGCGGGCTCGTGCTGACGTCATCAGGGCACGTGATGGAGGGTTGCTGGCTCTCGGTAGGGGCGGGGGGTAGGGTGGGTAGCGTTGGCGCGAGGGTCGTGGTCGTCACGTTGGGGGTACGGAGCGCGCCGTGACATGCTGGAAAATAAATAAATATCAAAAACCGGCCAAGTGCGAGTCTAACTCGCGCACGAAGGTTTCCTTACCATTACGCAAAAAACGGCAAAAAATCACGTTTGGTGTATTAAATGCCCCAATTAAATATTTATTATATTCTGTTTTTAGTATTTGTTGTTATAGCGGCAACATTAGATAGATTATATTATAGTAAAAATACACAATTATAGCGTAAGACCAAGAAACGTCTGCAGGTGCAAGTGTTATTTATACGTCATAATCGTTGCAGACTTGTTGACATAAATAGCGAATGAGCGTATCAAAAGCTCTCTCAGTTCATGCAGCGTTCGAACGCGGCCTGAGCCTGTGTTTATTATTGCTTTTTCCCGTCGTCCTTTTTTTACTAACCGCCTTCGGCCCTATTTGTAAACACCAAGCGTTTACACAAACAATATGACAATACATGGGGGTCTCGCTTCGAATACGCGACATTGCCGTCCCCCTCATTAATTCTATAAAAGCCCCTCAAGAAGGAGAAAGCGGCTAGCGACAGCGGCGTTCCTGGCGCGGGAATCTACCAGGGCAACATAAAATAAGCGGAGCGCGTCAAGACGAAAGCTCCTCTAAAGCTCGCGCGAGCGACAAGGATAACAACGGGCGCGACTTTCCCTCTCGTTCTCGCGCTGGGTGATCCTTTTTTTTGCTCCCCTTGCGTTAGGGGCGTAGCCGCGTCAATCTGCGGATAATTTCAAAACACATTGGGCTTTCTTCTGAGTTTTAGTCAATGTATACTTGTATAGGTAGCTACAGATGATATCCTTGCCATAACAAAATAAAATAAAATTTTATTACAATCATAAATATTCCTTCACCAATCAAATGCAATGGGATGAAAGTTCATTGCCCGATGAGGTACCCAAGGGATGTGAATTCTATTGGAATGACGTCAACAAGTAGCAGGACTTCAGAGGCTGTAAGGAGTCCTTTCTTCCTTACATCGTAAGTTTAGTAAGGGGCAATCCTCCCACGCGCCTTGAAACCATCGAGGTGACGTCGGCACACACTAAGGCAACATAAAATAAAAGATACCATTTTGGAATTTTAACAAAGGATATTTTCTCACATGCCATTGTCGCATTTATTTGTCAATATCATTATGTAAAGACCCACGTATATGACATAAAAATGCATACATAAATGATAAATAAAGTAACATGTAACTTTATATTAAAAACACCCTATAATAAACAAAAATAAATATTTAAAAAATAAAACAAAAGAAATCTGTGGGGCCCTCAGATCCGACGGTATTCCCAAAGGGACGAAATATCCTGCGAGTTACCAAGGCATCATATTAATATAAGAGGCTGTTAGTCCTGCCTCAAGGATACTCAAGGATACGGCCAACGACCGCCGACCGCCCCTTCGACATTGCAATACACGCACAATACAATAAAAACACAAAGGCCGTATGTGCATTTCAAATTGGTGCGGAGATAGGACGTTACGAAAGTTACAATGCAATGCACGCGCAATACAATAAAAATACAAAAGCCGTATATCGATATGTAACTGGTGAGGAGATAGGACGTTTTGAAAGTGAGTCATGAGAGTGAGACGGAGAATGTAGCAAATACGCGAGAGAGATAAATTATGTGACAGCGACCGCTGATAACACACAAGTGCATAATGCAAGTATATTTGCATTTATACGCTTGCAGCTGCCTTATTCATTACTTATTTTTTATTATATCAATTATGTATCTACATAAAATACATTATACAGGACGGGTTTAATTTTTGCACAACACGCATACATATTGAATATAGTACCTAGTCCTAATGATGCTAAGTAAGATATAAATATTAACAAAACTACAAACCATTTCTTTTATTTATTCTATTTTACACGATCGTGCTCTACCACCGAACTCTACCAAGTATTCTCTACATCGTGTTTTTATTGAATTCCGTTAACTTCGGGGTATAGTTAAGTACGTTTATAAGAACTAAATGGCATAGTTAATTTAAAAAAAAAAAAATTTGTTTTCTTTTTTGTTTAAAAAGTAATTAAATGTAGCATATAGCGTTGTTGTAACACGGGCATTACATTTAACTCAACCAAACAATTGAAATCTGTGACATATCAATGTCATTTCGTACATCAATCGACCGAGATTGTACTTAAGTTTAGTAGCAAATGTATGAACTCATTCTAAACACTAATCAATATGTAAGCCGGCCCTAAGGCAAGTGTACACGCTTGTAGAGGCCTTATAGGAAAAAAATAAATTATGGATTATCTCCGAAATGGACTTAATTAGAACATCGGTGTCTTTGAGAAAGTTACTTGATTTAAGCTCAGGAATGCACCCTTGAAATTAACGGAAATCAAAAAAAACACGGTGTATAGTCTACCTACATATATACTCTATCTATACCTACGAATGATTATGAAGAAGAAATAGATAGGAAGGGTATGTTTCCTATTTAGAACCATTCAAAATAAATAATACCTACCAATTATATATATTATGTATATATATGTAAAAAAATTAGAGTAAAAGAAACTAGATAATGTAAATTATGCACTTAACTCCTCGCTTATGTACCTATGTTCTAGCTCTTCACCGTTGCATCCTTAATTATACGAAAATCTTCCTCATCCTCACACATTCTCACGAGCTTACACGCGCGTTACATTTCTCAAGGGGTCGTCCAGAAATCATGGGATCATATTTTTGCCTCCTACTAGGCCTACTATGGCGGATGATTGAAAATTTGAAACTATACGTAATATCTTCTCTGACCCCCCCTCCCCCATCGTGATCATTCGTGATATTTTTCTTACCCCCTAAACGATCACATGATTTCTGGACGATCCCCTACAACTACATTTAGTTTTTTCGAGCTTACACGCCTACTAAATCGCTAGTCTGAAACCATCCTAAAGAGGCCCACTGATTAACAGTCCGCCCGACGGTATCGGCCTGCCAGTTGCTCGGAACTGTCAAAATTTTGTTCTAACTGACAAGCCGATACCGTCCGGCGCACTGTTAATCAGTGGGCCCCTTTAGGATTAGACGCTCTACATTGTGACATTAGTAAGGTACAGTAAGCTACAAAAGTGCACGGACATTATGAATTTAATTCATTCATAAAGTGGTCATGCACATCACAGGGGTCATGAAATGATCCCTTAACCTCCAAAGGCCCATCAAACAAGATAAGTTAGCAGAGGAATTCATAATTCATAATAATTATATTCTAAGGTGCAGAGGGACAATTTCGACTGCGGGATAATTTCAACTAATCGAAATATCTTCCATGTTTTACATTATTAACTAGAGTGCTATATATGGCCAGATAGCGAAAAAGATGTGTTGTGGTTGTGTGTGTTTGTGTTGTTGTAGCTGGGGAGCCGATGCCGCGATGATGCTAAATGTGTAGTTACTCGAGCGTCGTACAAATTGATTAAAATCGAAATATTAGATGATAAGAAGAAAAAAAAGTCATATAAAGTTTTTTTTCCAGCGTGCAGGAAAGTGAACATTTTTTTTTTTAATTTCGGGAGGTTGGTGGTACAAATAATTATCAGATTTAGTCATAGCACAATTATAGCGTTAATTTGGACTAATATGACCAAATCCATAATCTGCTTAACAATTTGTTGAACCCCCCACTAACCAATGGCTCAACATAGACGGCTAAAAGGGGTAAAGGTAGACTACACGGGGTAGCAAGATATCACACATATTTAATCTGGCGCGCTCGAGTAACTACAAAAATCCCCTCTTGGGCTCCCCTACTATTGTGTGTGACTCTAGTTAATAGGTAATGTAAAACATGGAAGATACTTATTTCGATTAGTTGAAACTATCCCGCAGTCCAAATTGCCCCCTGCACCTTACTATAAATAAATGAATAATTAATATTTATACATTAATCTATAAATATTTACTATTGTAACCAATAGAATAGTGTAAGAAATAATAATGTCAAAATTAGTCAAATACTTTTGTTGAAATCGAACAAAACAAAGCAAATGCAACTTAGTTAATTGCAAAGAGACGCGGAGATTTTAGTCCTTAGGGTAAAGGTTTAGAGGGAAACATTATACATATTTCGACATGGTAAGTTTTTGTAGGTAAGTACCTACTGTAGGCATAAGTAGGTACTTAGATACCTACTTTTCTTCCTAATGAAAGTATTTATAGTACCTAACACTAGTGTTTTGTACAAATAACCACCACTAATAGTACATTACTACAGAGGCCGGGACGAAAGGGGTTGCCGGCCGAAGACATATAGACATATAGGATAGGTCTGAGCGCGGGCAACCCCATTTCCCGCCGAGGTATGTATAGTGCTTTTCTCAAACATGCAATGAAATAAATAAAATAAAAAAATCCACGAAACCAAAGTTTTATTTATAGAAAAAACTAAAAGTAAAGTACATCCAAAATATAACCAACACGTACCTATATCATTATCACGCGTATGTTTTACACGAGTCGTGTATTTTTACTACCCGTATATTTTCATGTATCTTTGATTTTTTCGCCTTGTATCCGTCTGACTGTCGTTTTCGTCACATAAGTTTACATAGTCTTTCATGTTGATATCATGTTTCACATACATCGTTGCTTTATGCACGGAGTAAATAAGTATAATTTCCACAGTGTTGACGAATTTGTAGTTACATCCATTTAAAATATGCCACAAAACTGTTTCTAATAAACTGTAAGCCATTTTTCTTAGTTTCTCAAATAATAAAATTGCCATAAGCAACTATATTACTTCGTCTTTGACTTGGCGGCAGAGGCAGCAAGATATTAAAATCAATTCTGCTTACGCTGCCAATTCCAACGCCTACGATTACAATTAATATTAATTTCATTATTTCGTCGGAACTCATATTAAAGTCAAAAAATCAACAACGCACCATACCTAAATCAAATAAAACAGAATGAATATTTTTCAACTTTACCTCCATAACAATTTAAAAAATATAACTACGCGTGTTTGAGTAGACCTTTTTACCGCTAACGTTTAGATGAAATATTTTAAATGTTTTTATTTGTGTAGTTAAATTTATAATTTAAAATTATAGAATGTATTATTTATTAAGTTCATGTTGATTTTATACAAATAAAACTGCAAATTATAGCAAACATTGGTTTTTGTTTTTTTTTATAGGCGTAGTGGCAGAGTGTCATTACGAACATAAAGCAAATACTGCCTCAATTTTTTTTTAATGGATGAATGCCACGATGCTGTGTCACAAATATCTGTGAAATGAAAATTAAAAAAGAGGACTTTGCCGGCCTAGGCCTGCAAGATGTGTATGAAATTCCATTAACGACCTTTTGTCCTAGCCGCACCTGAAACGTCATACTTCGCAGCCTATTATAAGGAACATAACATCAATATTTCATTGCATGTTTGAGAAAAAACTATAAAAGCTGCGGGCCGGCGAAAGTCGAAGCTTTTCGTCGAGCTTACGATCCAAAATGGCGGCGTTACACGAATAGGTACGATCGTACTTTCGTTTTGTAACTTTCCCGACTTTGCCACCAGGATCACATGACCTACAGGAACCCGCATTACAAGATCCCTTAGCTTTACAAAGGGATGAACAGTAGAACAACAAAGTTAATAAAACCTTTTGTATCTTCGGCCTTAATATATTTTCAATAAAGATTATAATTAGCGTAAGAACATCAATGCGTAAACTAAGCTACACTGTATTCCCTTTATCTAAAATTGAGTTGTAACATATCGACGTCCCTTTCAGTCTCACGCGTTTTAGATTGTTGCAACAAAACATTGGAGTCTCTTTCACGCACTTTTACATCATTAGTAAGATAAACTTAACTTTTTACTACAAAACTGTACCTATGCGATTTTTACACTTAACTTGTAGGTTAAAATTGATTCTTAATTAGTATTTTTTTAACAGATCCTTTAAATATCTTATTATTCGGATTACCTAGGATCCTAGATTTTTACAACCTCAAATGAAATAACACAAAGTCACAAAGACTAAAATCAACCAAAACGATGGGTAAATAAAAAAAAGTGCGTGTGCGTGTGAACAATGGTTTGCCCCCTTTTTCTACCAGGACATTATGAGCCGTGCGGAGGTTTCGGGGACAAACAATGCGGGGGTTACATTGTAGGCGGGACGGGAAGTCACGGGATGCGTCACTAAAAATAAAGACCGGCCAAGTGCGAGTCGGACTCGCGTTCCAAGTCCCAGGGGTTCCGTACATTACTCAATATTTAACAATGTATTTTTTATGTGGAACGTGAATGAAATGTCTTTAAAAAACTCGTAGGGGTCGGATCAAAAACTAAGTAATTAAGTCCGACTCACGCTTGACTGCACATTTTTAATAGGTTTTCCTGTCGTCTATAGGTAAAGAACTATTTTGTGTATTTTTTCCAAAATTTTAGACCTAGTAGTTTCGGAGATAAAGGTGGGGGAATGGTCAGACAGACAGACAGACAGACGCACGAGTGATCTTATGAGGGTTCCGTTTTTCCCTTTTGAGGTATGGAACCCTAAAAATGTAGAAGTATTGTATACCTTTAAAGATATGTAATTTAATTTGGCGGGAGCTTTCACGTTTCTTTACGATGTGTAGAGGTTGACCAAACTAACTCTGCATGGCATTTGCAATGTGTGGCAATGTCATCATTAATATCAAATTTCTATGAAAATATGACATTTATAATGACACTGTCACACTTTGTTTGAAGTAGATGCAAAGTTAGCTTAGATGGACTCTATTTATCAAGGTAATGTGTTTGGGGTTTTACAGGTAGATAAGTATATATAGAAGTATTATAGTTTTATATTTTTTCTTGCTATTTAGAAGGAAACGTAGGTACGGTCAGCCAAGAAAGTGGTCTACCACTTTTCGACTCTATCATCTGATTGATAGAGTCGAAAAGTGGTAGACCACTTTCTTGGCTGACTGTACCCAACTTTCCGGCTTCTATTTGATTTATTTTTATACACGGTACCTATAGCTAAAAAATAAATGCATTCCCGTTGCCAGGGAGGTTTTGGGATTATACTGAGCAACTTTTACTATGGGACCAACCCCGAAATCGCGAAAAAAATTTACCCTCGCATAGAAAATGGACCAGCCAAAACGGGAATACAGTTAATTTTTAGCCACCCTGTATATGTTATAAAGTAGGTAGTCTTAGCTGCCCAAACCCTATTGGGAGAAATTGCCCTCCAAAGTACTGAAAAGTGACCAAATTATGCGCCATGAACAGACGCCTAGCGCCTAACATAAAAAATCGGCAACGCAAAAATCAAAACGGTCAGACACAGATAATTTCTTTCTCATTCCGTTCCCAAAATTACCGGCCGAAACCGTACTCGGCCAAACCATGATATTTGCGATTGCGAAACCGAAACTTCGGTCAGACAAAGTTTTTGGGCCAAAACCAAACCTTGGGCCGAATCAACAATATGAACATAATTTACAGTAGGTACATATGGTCCTATTTTCCCGCACTAGTGCGTAAAATAGCACTTTTCGTGCGTATGTCAAAAGTTTAAAGGGCCATATGTACTGTAAACGTTGTATGATACACGTGCGAATAGGTAATTCGCAACTCGTGTCGATTTAAAACACTCCCTTCGGTCGTGTTTTAATTTATCGCCAATCGTTTCGAATTTCCTCTTTTCCGCACTTGTATCGTAGATAACTATTTTATGCCGAAACCTAAACCCAAACCTATTTATTTACAGATGTAGTGCATAGTTATTTTTCATTTCTCATGCTCTGATAGAGGGTCATTGTTGTTCTAAAAGGTGTGCAGAAAATGATACGTTTCTGCACTAGAGCATTTTACGTTCCAAGTACGACTATATTAATTTTATTACGATAAGCAATTGAAATTTGGGTTTAAATGGATTTGTTATACAATTTCCATTCTGATATTTATCTCCCCATCCCCATTCCATAAATAACGAATACTTTTGCCTAAATTGTTAATTGAAAGTACCCCCAAGATTTACTATAAAAATGTCTACTTTCTCATGTTTAAAAAACACATGCATTTTACTTTCCTCGTATTCGAAATGAAAAGTAGAGTTTTTAACTCGGGTGAAAGGCATCATTTCAGCCAGTGTTGGCCGAAAGTTAATGCAAATTGAAAATGCTGGCCATTAACCATTATAAATTGAATCGTAAACTGTAATCGTCCGTTACGGTTTAAGGTTCAATTTACAATGGTTAATGGCCAACATTTTCAATTCGCATTAACTTTCGGCCAACACTGATTTCAGCCTCGGACTATTGGCGCTCGAACGCACTGTGTATTTTCACGGAAACGTACGAACGTGAACGTATCTTGCTATTTAAGTTAGTCTCAGTTCAAAAAGTACTAATGAAGTACGAGTAGCACGACAAATACGAACGTTTTCGAGAAAATACGAAGGAAAACAATTATGCACTACATCTGTACTTTTATGCAACATAAAAAAAAAGTTTTAGAGTCTGTGCGGAAAGAGTAGAGTCGGGGAATGTATGGGGCCCAAAAAAAGTCCACGACTCTTCTCTTTCTGAACAGACTCTAACACGTTTTGTGCCTTAAACCAAACTTCATGCGATGCTTTAAGCTCCCGCAGAAGGTGTTGCGTCATGTGACGTCAATTGTCACCAGGACTCCATCGCACTGAGGCGTTATTCGCGAGGGTAAAATCTCGTCATAGGTTACGCTACGGCATACATAAAGTGTACCTATGTGCTTTGTGTCCCGAATACTAACGAGTGCTAGTTCATCAACATCATAGTATAGAAGGTAAACCAATCTTGACGTGTCTTTTTACTGAAAAATACTTTTGAAAAATAAGTCACGGCAAATATGTAACTGTTATGAATCATACGATTATTTACATTCTTTTGCTTTCATAAGTAAATAGTTACTGACTTTTAAAAATCGTTTGTAATTAAAAGACACGGTAGGATCGCGTGCTTTTTTTCTAATGCTAAAAAAACGAATTATAATGGAATGTCATATTTATGGTATGAAATAATAAGGTGCAATTTTAGTTGTACTACAACAAAACTATTTGATCCTGTTGTTGTAATATTGGGAAGTTTTTTCACCTAAGCAGCTCGAAAAAGGGTACTTTGCTACTAAAAAACAATGAGCAAAATCGCATTTTGCTCACTGACTGAGACAAAATATCCGCAATTCGGATCGTATCCTACAAAGTTTCTTTTTACAAAAAGAAGTTGATGATTGCAGTATTAATTGATGTTCGTTAACTTCGTTATTTCCATATTATTTTACTGAAATTTAATAAATTTGTTTTTGTGTTTGATTGCGGTACTTAAACTGAATTCTTAGAATATATTAAGAAAACATAAGTGAATAAGTGATGAAGAAGGAATAAATTTTGAGGCAGCCTCTGTCACGTAGACATACACGACCATAATATCCGTGCAGGTTGTCTAATATGTTCTCACTGGTGAGGAGAAAAGATGTGTGTACTACACGAGATTAAAGTTATTTACATCTCGTGCGCTTTTGAGTACGCTCAAGATTCTAAATTAGATTATAGAATCTTTCGCTTCCACGGGACTCAAAATAAGCACTCGAAGAAATGTCAAACTTTGCTCTCTTGTTGTACAAAAAACTATTTACACCCTGTTGATAGGGATTTATCTGTATGAAGCAAACGCTAGTTTTATTTAACTCCTTAATGGGACGCAACAGAAGACTAAAACTGAGCCCATAACCTGTACCTACACGACATTTTTTTCCGTAGATTGATGTTGAAGACAAGCTACATACATATTTTTAATTAATAATCAACTCAAATGGGGGTAATTAGGAAAGTGCAAGTACCTAGTAAGACACGAAAAGCGGTTACACATTTAGGATCCTAAATTAAGTACCTAAGATGTGTAAAGCGCTTAGAAACCACCTAAAACAATATGCACTGCAGACTTTGATAGGGAGTATTACTGCAATGTTCTGCCGCCAGAGTGCAGCACTACGTTGTTTCTCTCTATCGATCGAATAGGCAAGAGTGATAGAGAGGCAGAAACCGAACTTTTGATATTCGTGTAGGTAGGCCCTCTGCTCTGATAGCGCTTGTGACGCCCTCTACGCAGAGTTTTGCGTAATATTCCCTATTTGCACCACAACTACACTTTGCGTCTGTATGGATGTCTTCACATTGGATGCGTATCCTTACACCACTCCGGTGTAGGACATCACTTTATTTATACACATACAGTCATACATGCAACAACCTGTCTCTTTCACACACCTAAGCAGCGTGCACCGTAGCAGTGTGAAGCGTATGAGGTTAATGCGACTATGCTTGTGTTATAATAACAGCAAAATCCTTAACTGACGATAGACCTTATTATCATTGTACTAAGGTATACCAACTCTCTGTTTAACTGTGTGGGTACGTAGAACCCACGTAACCCGTTCAAAGCATCCGGTCTCCACGTACCAGGAGCACCTAACTTGCAGAAGGTGGACGAACGGCGAACTAAGTAATAGGTGGCTAGTCGCCGTGAGAAGATATCTATACGCACACTTGCATCGTTGCAAGTGTGTGTTTACGTTTATACTGATATAGATATAACTAAACTACTAGTAAGAGTAGTTTTACCTGTGTAACTCATGTGTAACTACACAATAGTAAATTACATAAATCAATAAAAATATGACAAATTTACATAACAGCAGAACACAAAGGTTTTGACGAACGTCATGGCGTTAGCCGCGAGAACTGAAGACCGGTCCGGATCGGGTCTCAGACTATTTTAGACGGTCTGGTAATTTTTTCATTGAGTTATTTCAGTTTAAAGCAAAGTTTTTCTCAAGAATTCCCCATTTTGAAAATACATACATAGAAAGAAAAGAGGTACAGTCAAAGAATTTAATTTTCGACACATTTCGTACCTTGTCACAAGTCACAAGTGACAATCAATATGAAATGAAAGTCGCGAGAGTTGTAACTGTGACAAAATTGTACAAAATTGGTCGGAAATTAAATTCTTTGACTGTACGAGTCAATTAAACGTCAAATGTAAAAACAATATCTATACAATACATGATTTGCCTTATTACAATGGAATAAGATACCAAATTGTATGACATCGACCGCATTGTAATTTAGGTCAACTGTAAATTGGTCGAAGGTAACGGTTACAATTTCCCAATCACACCTACCAAAGACCATTTTACCATGATCTACTAAATCATAGAAACTGTACAAACAGCAACACTCCTGACTGTACATCGTTGGACCTTATTACAAAAGGCATAAGGTCCACCGATGTACAGTTAACAGTGTGGCCGATGGTAAAGTTTTTCTGCGACGCTGCACGAAGGGCTCGGAATAGAGAGTTCCTTTTATGTTGTGTGTGTAAATAACTGCATTGCCTCGCGGTGCTGCGGCCCTGGTGCAGCGGGCGGCGTTGACGCATGTCACTGCGTCATGGCCGTGTGCCGCCTGTGTAAATATGTAAACAGATAAACATTAATTTACTACACAACTACACTAGGCTTAGCTGGTGTGTGCAGGCAGACATGTTGTCATTATGTCATTAATTACACTTTATGTGTAGATGTAGTGTAGGTATAATTTTAGATTTAGAAACACATGGATACACATATTACACATACACCTGACACATGCGTCGCGTACACATAAGCCACGTGTCAGAAAAGGGTTGCACATGTGGGCTACGGGTACCAGAGCCGCATGGGGGTCGCGGAGGTCGAATGTCACATATGCTTCGAGTGTGTGATCCCCTTGCGTAGGTCAGGGGTGCGTGCGCGCTGCGCGTGTGCGTGTGTATGTGTGCGTGTGTACGAAATGGTTGAGACGGATTTTTTATGGGTTAAGTCGTAGCGATTTGCTATGATACTCTTTTATGTCTGTTTTCCAACCCTTTAAGGGTTAAATTTTTAAAAGGCGCAAATTTTTAAATTTTTTTGTGTTAAATTGTGGCTATTGTGTTAAATTTTCATGCATATTAGTCAAAGTCAAAAGTCAAAGTCAAAAATACTTTATTCATGTAGGCCTAGTAACAAGCACTTATGAACGTTTTACATAATAATAATTATATTGACTCGACGATCATTGTTCCGATAATCGTATCAGCGAACGCTCTCATAGCGAAGAGTCTCGACCAACACCTAGAGAGACTCTCGCTGGGTGGTTGGATCAAGGGTCAGATGCAGAAGGCGGTAATTTTGGACACGGCGCGTATAGTACGTCGGTTCCTCACTCTGCGGCCCTGACCACCGGCAACTTGGGCCCTGCCCCGCTGCCGGCGGCACCCTAGGTTAGGTTTTTTATAATGTGTTTATATGTGTTTTTTATTGTTTTGTAAGTGTTTTTATATTTTACTTTTATATTCATATTATAAATAACCTAACTTAAGACAAAAAATAAATAAAGATTATATTATCGTAAGCTAATTATCAGAGCAATTTATTGAAGTTAATATTATTCCATAGTAATATTTGTTTATTATACAGATCAAATTGAATACTAAGAATTTCACAAAAAGATCGTCAAACATAAAAAATTGTATAAAAAATACTAGTCTAGAATGTTTCTAGAATAAAATCTAAATGTCAATAACAAATGTCACTAAAACATAACAAAGAAGTACATACATTGAATTATCCATTTCGAGTCACAATTAATCCCACGTTGTTTTATCACTCATGTGATGGTCTTGTGTGGTTGTGGTATAATAAGCTTTAGAAATAAGTTTACGCTTTACGTAATTCTTAAATTTATATATTGATAATTCAGTACCATATTACTGGAAGTTTATTATAAAATCTTACACAATTACCCATGAATGATTTTTTAATTTTATGGAGCCGTGTGAAGGGCACTGCGAGCTTATGTTTATTTCTAGTATTAATATTATGAATGTCACAGTTTTTCCTAAAATTAACAATATTTTTATGTACATACAGAATATTCTCATAAATACATATATTGACAGTGCACTGTCTCGAGTCGAGTCTCTATGGTTCAATTAATATATTGCTCGAATAGCCCGCCTCTGCAGAACAAAAATGGTATTTATCTCTGAAGCACCACCCCACAGTAAAATACCATATGACATAATGCTATGGAAGTAACTAAAATATACTAATCGAGCTGTTTTCACATCAGTTAACTGACGGATTTTGCTCAATGCAAAAGCTGCAGAACTCAGTCTATTCGAAAGAGTAGCAATATCGGGACCCCACTGAAGTTTAGAATCTAAAGTTATACCAAGAAAAACTGTACTATCAACTAATTCAAATTCCTCATCCCTCACAATGGCACTTGTTTGCACATGCCTTACGTTACTACTAGTGACAAACTGAATACATTTAGTATTTTTCTCATTTAACAATAAATTATTAACATTGAACCAATTTACTGCCTTTGAAATAGCATCGTTTACATCATTGTAAGCTTGTTGCTGTCGTTTGACTTTGACAATAAGTGAGGTGTCGTCTGCAAACAATACTATATCATGGTGGGTCTTTACAAGGAATGGCAAGTCATTTATTATGCATATTCACATAAACAAATAAATATTAATATTGTCAAGTCCGCTAACAATAGCATCTCGTGGTTAGAAGATTTTGCTTCAATTTTGGACCAACTGTGATTGATGATCGATCGATACCTATCTAATGAGCTGAATATGAAAATATTATTTTTTCATCGCCCATTCAAAAATGGGCTTTTTTCCCTGCTAGGAGAGATCAAAGTGGCAATTTTCTGTTCTAGACTTCTAGGACACGACGATTTTATTTCTTTTTTGCATACAATTTTTTTAGCTTAAATAATACTTTGGAACATAATCATTTCCTCATAGGTGATGTGAAAAGCAGTTATGTGTCACATGGTTGCAAAATTATTTCCACTTTGGGCGTTAACACTTGAATCCGTCGCTACGGTTGGGATTCAGTTGTAGAAAACCCTTCGCTTCGTTCAGGATTCAATATACGCCCTCGCCGTAAATACACATGTCATTTTGCTCCCTTGTGACACAATCTAATTTCCGTAACTCTATCCAATTACGTAGGTCGTAGAGTATATTAAACGCTTAAAATCCGTATTACATACAAAAGAGAAAACGTCTTTCCACTTCTAAATATTTTCCGTTCTCCATAATTTTTTAGTATGTTGAATGAAAAACTAGGTTTATAGGTTTTCCATTTTTCAAAATTTGCAATACAAAAAAAATTGGCCTCATATCAAGAAAAAAATTTCATACTATCTACTCATCATCATCATCTCAGCCATAAGACGTCCACTGCTGAACATAGGCCTCCCCCTTGGACCTCCATACGTGCCGGTTGGAAGCGACCCGCATCCAGCGTCTTCCGGCGACCTTAACAAGATCGTCTGTCCATCTTGTGGGTGGACGTCCTACGCTGCGCTTGCTAGTCCGTGGTCTCCACTCGAGCACTTTTCGACCCCATCGGCCATCTTCTCTGCGTGCAATGTGGTCTGCCCATTGCCACTTCAGCTTGCTAATCCGGTGGGCTATGTCGGTGACTTTAGTTCGTCTACGGATCTCCTCATTTCTGATTCGATCACGTAGAGAAACTCCGAGCATAGCCCTCTCCATAGCTCGTTGAGCGACTTTGAGTTTTGAGATGAGGCCGATAGTGAAAGACCACGTTTCGGAACCGTAAGTCATCACTGGTAACACACATTGATTAAAGACTTTCGTCTTGAGGCACTGAGGTATGTCGGACGAAAAGACATTACGTAGTTTCCCGAACGCTGCCCAACCGAGTTGGATTCGGCGGTTGACCTCTTTCTCGAAGTTGGACCTACCTAATTGGACTACTTGTCCTAGGTAGATGTACGAGTCAACAACTTCGAGTACCGAGTTCCCAACAGAGACTGGGATGGGCACAACATTGGTATTTGACATAAGTTTCGTCTTGTCCATGTTCATTTTCAAGCCCACCCGTTGTGAAACTCGGTTGAGGTCATCGAGCAGCATGCTGAGTTCCTCCATCGACTTTGCCATGACTACGATATCGTCGGCAAACCGAAGGTGAGTGATGTATTCGCCGTTGATGTTGATGCCAAGTCCTTCCCATTCCAGGAGCTTGAAGGCGTCTTCCATTACGGCAGTAAACAGTTTCGGAGAGATAACGTCTCCCTGCCTTACGCCTCTTCGCAATGGAATCGCCCTCGTGCTCTGCTCCTGTACTCGGACCGACATGGTGGCGTTACTATACAAACACTTGAACACTTCGATGTACCGATAGTCAATATGGCATCGCTGAAGAGACTCAAGCACCGCCCATGTTTCCACCGAATCGAAGGCTTTCTCATAGTCCACAAACGCTAAGCATAATGGCAAGTTATACTCTTCGGTCTTCTGTATAACTTGCCGCAGCGTATGGATGTGGTCTATGGTACTATAGCCTTTTCGGAAACCGGCTTGTTCGGGAGGCTGGAAGTCATCAAGTCTGTGTTCGAGACGGTTCGTGATGACCCTTGAAAACAGCTTATAGACATGGCTCAGAAGCGTGATGGGTCTGTAGTTCTTCAATAGGTTGTTATCACCTTTTTTGAAGAACAGCACCACCTCGCCTCTATTCCATGTTTCAGGCGTTATGCCCTCGGACAAGACGGAATTAAAGAGCTTCTGGAGGACTTTAAGTACCGGTGTTCCACCCGCTCTCAGAAGCTCTGAAGTGATTCCGTCTTTGCCCGGCGCCTTGTTGTTCTTAAGCTGCTTCAGGGCCATCCTAATCTCGTACAGACTGATGTCCGGGATATCTTCGGTATAATGTCGGGACAGCTTGGCTCTTGGATCTCCTACCAAGCTGTCAACGGGCTTTGCGATCGAAGTGTATAACTGTCCATAGAACCTCTCGATCTCACCTAAAACCTCCGCTTTGCTCGACGCTATGCTGCCATCTTCCCGTTTCAGCTTTGTCAGCTGGCTTTGCCCAATAGACTTGTCCTTTGCGAACACTTTGGAGCCTTGGTTTCGCTCAATAGTCTCTTTAATACGGTTAGTATTAAAGAGACGTAGATCATGTCGCAAGGACTTAGATATACGTCTATTGAGCTGTCTATATGACTCCGCGTCATCGGGAGACTGCAACTGTAGCGAGCGTCGTTCAGCCATGAGGTTTAAGGTTTGCTCGGTCAATTTCTGAGGTCTATCTTTACGGCGGGGTCTAAAAAACTTAGACCCTACTGTGTGGACAGTTTCCACTAGCCCGTCGTTGATTTCGTCCACTGAAGCCAAGTTCTCTAGGCAAGCAAAGCGGTTAGAGAGCTCGAGTTGAAAGCTTTCGGGGTTTTGAACATGGGCTCGAGTAGGTCGGAGCGTAGACTTCATCAGGCTGGACCTTTCAAGTTTAATATTGATATTTAGTGTGCCTCTTACGATTCGGTGATCACTACCGGTCTTTACCCTGTTCATCACAGAGACATCACTGAATATCCGTTTCTTGTCGGTCATGATGAAGTCTATCTCGTTTCTCGTGGAACCGTCAGGACTCATCCAGGTCCATTTCCTGTGAGGCGGCTTCTGGAAGAAAGAGTTCATCATGAAGAGTTCCTCTCTCTCCAGAAAGTCGGCCAGCCTCTGACCCCTAGGGTTCCGTTGCCCATACCCAAATTGCCCCACTCTCAACTCATCCCCGCTTCTCTTGCCCAACTTTGCGTTGAAGTCCCCCATAACAACAGTAAAGTAGGTTTTAGAAGTATGTATGGCCCTACTTACGTCCTCATACATAGCTTCTACTTCATCATCGGAGTGTGACGAGGTCGGTGCGTATACCTGAATGACCTTCAGCGAATATCTTTTGGATATTCTGAGTATTAGGTATACCACCCTGCTCGACACACTGTCGATGGTTATTATGTTGTTTACGAGGGACTTGTGAACGAGAAACCCGACACCACCTTGGGACTGTTGGTCGCCTTCCCGGTGGTAGAGCAAGTTACCAGACTTCAGGGTTGTCGTGTCCTCCCCCTCTCTACGGACTTCGCATAACCCTACAATGTCCCAGTGTAACCTGCTCAGTTCCTCTTCCAGCTCGCAGATCTTTTCGTCAGTCCTCATAGTGCGTATGTTGTGCGGGTAGCCGGATCTTTGCCGGAGATTCTTAGCACCCCTGACCCCGCTAATGCCCTGACCGCTACCATAGCCAGAACACCGGGGGTCGCCGGAACCTCGGGGCCGTGGTTTTATTGTGCTCATCATGATGGGGGGTGAATGCCATAATCGCCACGCTTGGCAGGCGGGTTGGCGATCGCAGTCGAGTACACCGAATTTGAGGGACGCTGCTGCCCGTCCACCGGTGGTCTTGGACGTAGTTTAATGACATACCCGGGTCCTATCTACTACTAGTGAACAAACCAGTCAACTTTAAGTGAACTCGTAAACCTTGTAGCAACGTGATAAGGTACAATATGCATCATCTCTGACATGCAAACACATTTTGCAAGGCCCTCTGTAAAGTGTCGGAATCAGGAAATTCCGACACTTTACATTAGAAATCCTATTTACGTGGGCATAAGTCCATATATATGGGACTTTCTCTTTCTACTAATTGCACCGCCTGCTATCTTTCTCTTGCACTGCGCGAAGAAAGCAATAGCTTTCATTGAGGCATTCCATTGAGCCTCTTTGGTTTCATGGGCGCCTGGTATGCGAGATTCAAGTGAGGCCATCTTTGTTGGGCTTTTGTTTTTTTTATGCGCCATTTTCCAAGATGGTGGCTCTGTGGATTACGTGAGGCAAAGGTGCTTTTGATTGCATTTGACACAAACTCGCTACGCTTGTGAATCTAAAATAGAAACTAGAGCGGCAAAGGAATCAAAAGCACGAGATGTAAATAACTTTGATCTCTTGTAGTACATACAAATTTTCAGCTCAGCAGAGAGAACATATTAGAGGGAAAAATACAACCTCTGAAATATGTACTCCTTCTTCATTGTTACCTATTCTAACAATATTTAATTAAGTATCGCAATAAAACACAAAAACAAAATAAAAGAAATTTCCGTATTGTATAATATGGAAATTACGAACATGAATTGATATTTGACAGTTCAATCGTAACTTATTTGGAAAAAAATAAAACTTTGTAAGATAGGTTCCGATTGCGGATACTACGTGATACTACTAGAGATATATAATTTTATAGTAGGTAGAGATCATTAAAAGTAGTATCATTTAAGTAAACTACATTATTTTAAATTTCTAATAAAATACGTAATAATATTGTGTTTTTATCAAATTTTAAATTATTTTTTTTCTTTAATGCGAATAACTCGTAGGTGTTTTAGGAACGATGCGTTCTGACACTTCTGACTTTTTTCGGGGATCCTTTAACCTTTGAACTTTTTTTTCTCTTTCACATGAATTTAATTTAATTTCACTCAGTGAGCAAAGTGCGATTTTGCTCACTGTTTTTAATCAGCAAAGTACCCTTGCTTGTTCGAGCTGCTGGGGTGAAATAGTTGATTGTGTCACAAGATAACAAAATGACATATTACGGCGAGGGGGTACATTGAATCCTAAATGAAGCGAAGGATTCTATAATAGAATCCCGAGAGTAGCGACAGATTCTAAAAATTAAAATAGAATCTGAACGTAGTGAGGGATTCAAGTGTTAACGCTCAAGGTGGAAATAATTTTGCTAAAATAAATGCTTTTCATATTACATAATTATGCGGGAATTATTATTTATCAAAATATAAAAAAAATATTTTTTTTTAATGTTATGGCCTAGAACAGAAAATTGCCATTTTGATCCCTTCTACCAGGGAAGAAAGCCCTTTTCCGAATAGGTGATGTGAAAAATTACTTAGGTATATGTACATACATATACTACCTTGGAACTAGTTGGAACATAAACAAACCTTTATAATTAAAGGTACCTATAGGTATCAAAATTGTATTACTTTTTTCATAACATAACTTATAATAGTTATTTGTACAACAAGAGATCAAAGTTTGATATTTCTTCGAGTGCTTAATTCTCTCTACGCTCGTGAATCTATTATAGAATCTTTCGCTTGCACGGGACTCAAAAGCGCACGAGATGTAAATAACTTTGATCTCGTGTAGTACACAAAAGTTTTCACCTGAGCAGTGAGAACATACCTATTAGACAACTTGAAAACTGTAATCCTTCTTCATCACTTAATACCTATTCACTTATTTTCTTAAGATATACAAATAATTAAGTTTAATTACCGCAATCGAACACAAAAACAAAACGTAATAATAAATTTCAGTAAAATAATATGGAAATAACGAACATCAACTGACACTTCAATCGACAACTTTTTTTTGTAAAAAAAAACTTTTAAGATACGGTCCGAATTGCGGATACCATTGACCGGGGTGACTTTCAAATGCAGGGGCGACTTTAAAATTCTAGTTTTTAAGCCATAATATATATTTATGCGAGATTTTTTACAGTAGGTGAATATGAATATATAGTAATCTAACTAGTTACAGGAACATTTTCAGTTAATAATGAATAATGGTAATTCTATGGCAGTTTTAAATCTATCAAAGTAACCCCAAATTTTCCAAAGTCACCCCGGTCTACGGTACGTACTATTTGTCAACTATAGTAGAAATTCTTAAAAATGTAATAATTAATTTTGCGTGATAATCTGTGTATTTTTTGAGTTCATTATTTTAATTGTACAATAAATACCTAAAATATAGTGTTTTTATAAGTTTTTATCAAATCTTAAACTTTATTTTTATTAATTAATTATTAAGAATTCATACTCGTACCTACGTGGTTTGGAACGATGCGTTCTGAAGTTTTTCGGGGGTCTATTATAAACCGTCAATATACCGTTGAATGTCGTTTGAGAACTTTTTTTGCCTGTTTCTTTTTGCTAACAGTGTGAAAGGGACAGAGATAATAGAACCCCAGTATTTCGAACTTGTATTAGACCTCGCATGTTGAAATGACATTTGACTATAAAGGTCACTTGAATGTAATTTTTCACCTCAGCAGCTCGAACAAGGGTACTTTGCTTCTTAAAAACAGTGATCAAAATGCGATTTTGCTCACTGAGTCATTTTGTCTCACTCAGTGAGCAAAATGCGATTTTGCTCACTGATTGTGTCTCACTCAGTGAGCATAATGCGATTTTGCTCACTGAGTGAGACAAAATGACATTCAAGTGACCTTTATAGTCAAATGTCATTTCAACATGCGGGGTCTAATACAAGTTCGATATACTTGGGTTCTATTATCTCTGTCCCTCTAGGTATGTTCTCACTGCTTAGGGTGAAAATTTTTGTGTAGTACACGAGATCAAAGTTATTTACATCTCGTGCGCTTTTGAATCCCTTACTACGCTCAATCTATTATAGAATCTTTCGCTTGCACGGGACTCAATATAAGCACTCGAAGAAATATCAAACTTTGATCTCTTGTTGTACAAATAACTATTGTCTCACTCAGTGAGCAAAATCGCATTTTTAAGAAGCAAAGTACCCTTGTTCAAGCTGCTGAGGTGAAAACTATATTACTTAAGAAAACTAAGGAATCCAGGGACTGACTAGTATTAGGTAAGAGTTTTCTGCAAGGAACGATTTCAACTTTTTTGCATATTATGTACTTATCGTGCCCCTTGCCTCTGCCTTTTATATGTATTCGGGATGTGATTATAATATTGAACTGCTGCATAAAGAGAGCTTTTCCGGGTAGTTCAAGCTTATATTTTAGTAGCTATTTTGTGTCTGAACAAATGAATCTTGCATACATACCTACATGCCTTACATATTTAAAAATATCTACCCGACCACTCATCATAACAGCCGTATGAGCCATGTAGGGTGAGTAATTGAGTATATTCGCCGCGCCCAAAAGGGCTCCGGCGCCTACTGCGGCGCGTCGCTGCATTGCACTCTCATCGTGTCTCCTACCAACGTGCGTAGGCATTTTTACAAAAAAAACTCAACAGTCTTCGAAGTGCCTCGAAAACGCCCTTTCTTTGGAAGTATTCTTCGAACCCATGCATCCCTGGTACCCAAAGTCATTGGGAGTGACATGCCCATTATTTCTTGCTCAAACTAAGCCCTACGAATTCATTTACACCTTCATCAAGGTGCCCGAGTACATCCGAGCCCTTCCTCATTTACATTTATAATTACTGTTAATTAGTTGTATTATAAACAAAGGGCCTAAGAAATCTATAAGAATAGGAATACGTATCTTCATTATATACTCGGCAAAGATTTTACCAAAATGGCAAGTTCTCCATAACGACAACTCGACAACGACCTTATCATTTGATAACACAATAAAATGTTGTTTTGTCAAAATAATATTATTGACGAGCCCTTAAATTATTTATAATATAACACAGTTTACTAGGAGAGCAAAGCGCGTGAGGAGATAAAAAGGGCAGTGTAAGGGCCTGTCCAAATTCAAGGTTTGGTTACGCACAGGGCGTGGTTTCTTTGGCCAATGAGCGCGGAGTTACGCAAGATACGCACCGTCGGGCCCTTTACTCGGAACGAGGTCGCTTTCGTAATTCCGTGGAACGTAGGTAGCTACGTGTAGGTACTAGGTATTCAATTAATATACTCGTAAATAAAATAAAAATATTATTCTGGAAAAACTTAAAACTAGACACGCGGCAGTGAGTCAAGCCAAGTTCAAAAGAAGAGAACTGGCGACGCAGCAGCCGTGTGTTAACGAACCATTTGGAGCCACTTTTGACCTTAACATAACTCAAAATCTACTATGTAAGTACCTATATAAACATATGAAATTTGGTTTACTTATAACCCTTAAGGTTAACTACTTATAACCCGAAAGTTCGTGAATATAATATAGCTCATCGGTTTTTAAGATACCAACATCTAAAAATCTGGATTTTTCTCACTGACTGACTGACTGACCTTCTGACCTAACATCAAAAACCTAACCCACTTCCGGATGACCTAACAAGTTGAAATTTGGCATCCAACTAGAGCTAGGCAATTGTGCGGTTACGAACATAAGATAAAGAAACAGTGATTTATTTAAAAATAGATGTATGAATACAGTTTTTCTTGTTACTAAAATCGATCGTATGTCTTTTAGTTTCAGATTTTCCCATACTGACCGATCTAAATGGGCCACCCTGTATTTATGTATAATATACCACAGCGAGCGTTAACCAATTCCTATAAACGTCGTTCTATAAATCCTTAGCTACCTTTAGACTTTACGAATTCAGGTAAAAATAATAATATTTAAAGTAACCATTAAGGTACCTATATACCAGCAGTTATCAAGTAGGTACGAGTACAGTAGGCACTCGGTATCCCAAAGCTCGCCAATCCGGCACGCCCATTAATCCGGCACATAGGGACTTGGAAGACCCGGTCTATATAATCCGGTAGAAGAGCCAACCGCAAAATTTCGAACCGACTTGATACCGCGATGAAATGCACAATGGTTTCCCATAAAAGTGATGCTAAGTCCGAATTTGATAGTTTGCCACAGCGGAACTAGCTTCCGGTGTGAAAAATGGAGTTGATTCAACCCATCTGATACCGAAATTAGCGAATAATAGAACTATATTTCGGTATCAGATGGGTGAAATCAGACCTTTTTTACACCGGAAGTGGCCTTCTTTTTAGAACTTTCGCTGAAGCGTCACTTTTATGGGAAACCATTGTGCATTAATTTCATCGCGGTATCAAGTCGGCTCGAAATTTTGCGGTCGGCTCTGCTACCGTATTGCATCTCCGCGCATGACTGCGTAATATACTCCGCTGCTGCTTCTTGATTTTCACGGCCTCGGTCTCTAAACCTTTTACAAGTAAAATAAAGAAAGCTCGAACAAGGATAGTTTGCGACTTAAAAACAGTGAGCAAAATCGCATTTTGCTCACTGAGTGAGACAAAATGACATTCAAGTCACCTTCATATTCATATGTCATTTCCGCATACAAATTCGAAACACTGGGATTCTATTCTCTCTGTTCCTTTCACGTCGTTAGCAAAAAGAAAGAGACAAAAAATGTTCAAACGACATTCGATGGTATATAAATATGATAGACCCTCGAAAAAAGTATGAATTCTTAATAATTAATTAATGAAAATAAACTTTTAAAATTTGATAAATAACACTATATTTTATGTTTTGATTGTACAATTAAAATAATGAAATTAAAAAAAATACACATATTATCAGTATCACGCAAAATAAATAATTTTACTTTAAACAATCTCTACTATGGTTGACAAATAGTACCGCATCTTACAAAGTTTTTATTTTCAAAAATAAAGTTGTCGATTGAAGTGTCAATTGATGTTCGTTATTTCCATATTATTTTACTTACTGCAATTTATCTCATTTGTTTTTGCGTTTGATTGCGGTATTTAAACTTATTTTTTAGAATATCTTGAAAACATGAGTGAATAAGGATTACCTACATTTTTCAGGTTAAGGTTGTCTAATATGTTCTCACTTCTAAGGTGAAAATTTGTATGTACAACACGAGATCAAAGTTATTTTACATCTCGTGCGCTTTTGAGTCCCTTCCTACGCTCAAGGTTCTAAATTAGATTCACTCGCTGCGCTATTAATTATAGAATCATTCGCTTGCACGGGAGTCACGGGACTCAAAATAAGCACTCGAAGAAATATCAAACTTTGATCTCTTGTTGTACAAATAACTATTACCTTCAAAACGAAGAATTATTGATTACTGTGTAATGTTACATATCGTTTATCATTTTCTTATCAAGAACCTCTCTTGTTGGCTGTTAAACGAACCACCGCCTATCGAGGGCGGTCGGTACGGTAGGTATTTTCAGCCCATTCCGTTCGACCTCCTCCGCTCCGTGCGGCCCTGGTAGCATTGTGTGCGGTGTTGCTGCGGATCCGCCTCCCGGCAACTGGCGCCACCGCCGCTCCCGTCCGGTGCAAACCCAATTCCCCATTTCCCATTTCCCCACTTTCCCCGTAACAACCACTATTTAAAACTTTAAACGCCTTTCCCGTTGCCACAGAAGCCGAAACATTTTTTTACCTGTAAATTTTCCGGGAAACCCGGATGTGAAAAGCTCAAAACCGGAAATGCTTTCAGCCGGTGCCAGGAAAACAGGAACGTTAAATGGTGTACGAATTTTCCTGAGTAAAATCAATATCCGGTCCGGAAAAGCCCTACCCGCGTACGGTGTAAATGCTGTAGATATCGGATAGATATGTAGGAAGATATAGGTAACCGTTTATTTAAATGTATAATCATCGAATCAAAATTACCTTGTATTGATTAAAGAATGAAAGAAATATTAATTGAAATAATAAACTTAAGAAATTTTGATCGACAGATTTTCATCTAGGCGGAATTTAGTACTAATCAAATTAATAAGCAATAACAGAAGGCCCTTAAGGGTGTACCCAAGTACGATTGTCGATAAATCTCCAATTCGGTACAGCATCGAAGCTATCGGAAATGTATCGGCGATTGCCGATAATGTCGAACCGTTCGGAAAGCACCAAGGCTACATGAGTTCGTAGGAGGCAAGTTGACCAGAAATCGATATCCCACCAATACGTTCGAAGTTATAGGGCATGGTATATCGGACAGGTGAACGGGATTTTGAAGGGATGCAACGAGGGGGCGTGCTGCGGTAACGCGCCTGCGCTGTAGCTTGGTGGTTATGGTATGATCGTGAAGTGATTTCTTGAATGCAAAAAATCATCTGAGTACACCTACCAACTACCGACTCTGTGCTTATGTGCTTTTAATTCATCGTTATTTTGTATTATTAAGTCGTTGGTGTCTATTTTTGTCTTTGAGGTTTCGAACTGTTACTCGTAGCGTAGGGATTCTGATGTATGTATTTCTAAATTTTACAAAAGCAATTCTCTTTCAAAACAATCAAAGTACCTGCTGTGCGCTTAATGCATAAAGTGTTTTTATTTCCTTACCTTGTTGTTCTGAATAAAAATAAATGTGGGGAACCAAAGTGACAAACGACCCCACTTCCGACGATGGTAATGATATGCGTAATTAGATTGGAGAAGTATCAGGAGATCATATTCGAGAGAAGACAGCGCGCTGGGAACGAAGTCAAGGAAGGGCCATGTGGCCTGTGGGGGATCGCGATTATCGCGAAGCACAAAATATGCGCCACGGACTGCGCACGAATTCCCTTCCTGAAAGCTTACAATCTGCTTGTACCAGGAGCACATGGGTTGGTCAGGGGTGTCGCATAGTTGTGGAGCGTTCCTCCCCAGTCCGGGGCTCCGGGGTAGGCGGAGAGATTGCCGCGCGTGGGTGTCGTTATGGAAACGGCGTTGCCCATTTACTAGCGCATGATAAGTTCGAGAAGGTCGAAGGAAGAAAGTTCCTATATTGTGTTCCCTCCTCTCCTGGATTTGGTTTTGCAGTCAATGAGGATAGAGAGATCGTGGGTATTTGAAAATATCTCAACTCTTGCCAAGTAGGTAGGTACATATAAATTTTGTCACATCACAAATACATCTTATCTTATCTTATTGTTTTCGGGGGCCCTTGCGGATACACTTCGACCCATAGGGATCTTTTGTGCAGTTACCCCCTAGAAGAGATCCGTCAACTACTCAAGAGCTTTTCCCACCATATCCATGTGTCGGATGATGGAGCTCATGGGTAGCGTTTTAAAGTCCTTTGGTTCCAGGTATCCTGCTCCAAAGTCCTTCATTCTTTGTCTAGCGAGGGCGTGACATTCACACATTAAGTGTCTTACTGTCTCTTCCTCTTCGCCACACATACGACAATCGGTGTTGTCAGAGTGTCCCATCTTGGCCAGAAATCCTTTGACCCCGTAATGGCCAGTAAACACCCCCGTTATGATTTGGAGTTGTCTTTTGCTAAGTTTCCAAAGCTTTTTGCTCCAGCCGGAGTCTATTCCTTGCATAAAGAGCTTTGCATGCTTTAGACCCGTCAGACTATCCCATTCTTCCTGGTTTTTGGTCTTGGTATGGTCTTTAATAGCCGTTGTGATGGTTCCCTGTGAGAGCCCCACGAATGGTTCCGGACCTATAAGGTTACTTACAGATCCGGCTCTGGCGAGTTTATCTGCATTTTCATTGCCTATGAATCCCTCGTGCCCTGGGATCCATACCAGTTGCACCCTGTTTTGCCTTCCAAGCTGGTTCAGGGCTTGGACGCCATTATATACCAGTCTAGAGTCCACTCTGGGAGCTTCGAGCGCTTTGAGAACGGCCTGACTGTCGCTGAGTATATAGATATTCTTCCCTTGGGTTCGCCTAACTATATTCTCATGCACACAGGCAATTATAGCGAATGTCTCGGCTTGGAAGACAGTGGCGTAATTGCCCATGCTTATACTACTACTAAAGTCATTTGCATAAATGCCTGCCCCCGTACCAGATTCTGTCTTAGACCCATCTGTGTACCATATGATGTCGTTTTCATCAGAGATTGGTGCTTCAAGACCTTCGGTCCACTCAGCCCTTGTTGGAATTTTAATCACAAATACAAATACAAATGCATTTATTTCATTACTTTTTACATCTGTTCTTAGGTATAATATAAGGGTTAGGTACCTAGGTGATTAGTCCATCTTAGGCATAAAGAGTAAGTAGGTAAGTATTTATCTAAACATTGTGCAACAAATTGTCACCAATCCGAAAAAGGGCTTTTTCTTCACTGCTAGGACTGCTAGGAGGGATCAAAGTGGCACTTTTCTTCCCTGCTAGGAGGGATCAAAGTAACACTTTTCTGTTCTAGGACACTATATTATTAAATTTTTTTGCACATTCTTTTTTTAGCTTTAATCACCTCATAGGTGATGTAAAAAGCAGTATGTGTCACATGGTAGCAAAATTATTTCTATCTTGGGCGTTTCAACACAATTGAATCCCTCACTACGCTCAGGATTCTATTTTAGAATCCTTCGCTTCGTTTAGGATTCAATGTACGCCCTCGTCGTAAATATATCATTTTGCTCCCTTGTGACACAATCTACGATTGATTTCACATAACGCAAAACGTTTCGATATTTCCCGAAATGAAATAGATAAACTTTTTGCTAGAAACAGTGTATGTATGTTTACTTCATATCTACATTATGAAATATGATAGGCACCGTATATATTTCCGTAATAGAGTCTGTGCGGAAACAGAAGAGTCGTGAAATGTGTCGGAGCCCATACATTCTACGACTCTTCTCTTTCCGCACAGACCCTAAAATCTAAATTCTAAACAAAAGAGTGGAGAGAACTGGTCCAAAAGCAATGCAAAATGCGTTCAGTTTATATTATAACTACATTTTATCACAGCTTTTTTCTTTTAATTAAGGACAGCAACAGTAGTTGCCCTCCGACTTCCGACCCGCCAGTTGCCCTCCATTATCTGATACCTCCTAGGTACTGATACATTTCATTCCATGGAACTGATACATTTTGTCGGATTAAGGCAAGGATCTCTTGGCCTTTACCACAAATGGGCTTCATTCAATAGTTATTTGCTTTACAAGGGGGCATAATTGTTGTTTAACCGCTCGTGCTAATATTGATACCCGAGCAAGCGAAAGATTCCAAAATTGAACCACGAGCGTAGCGAGTTTCAAAGCACGAAGGTTAAACAAAATTTGCCCCCGAGTGAAACACAAAATTGTTCACCACACTAACCCGAAGAAAATATTAACTGTAAGATATCAAACGAAATCAAACCAAATCAAATCCAAATGAATGTTAGAAATAGGTATTTATCATTCAAAATCATCATTTAAAAGTAAATTGTACCAGCAAACATAAGAAAACAACTCAAAATTGGAATTTGATTACTTTGCCTCACATGTGAATAAAACGTAACTTTGCTATCAGTTTTTGAACAATCAAGAGAGCCTGTTTGTTTGTGTATCGTTGCCAAGTGGCCATCCCGTCGGCCCGAGGCGCGCGGCCGCGGCACCAGGCGCACATAATCACCGACAGATGCACCGAGTGCATTCACTTTACACCGCAGTGCAATGACTGCACGCTCGCTCGGCGGTCGTTGCTTTTGATAACTTTCACAAGCTCTTATTGTTGCGGTTTGTGGTAGTTAGGAAATAGAGGAGTTAAGTTGGGGGAATAGAGTTCAGTTTTAAATGAGATTGTTCTTTGAGAAAGAAATTTTTGAATTAGGTACTCAGTTACTATTTTGTACTCTACATTCTACAATATTACGGATAACTTTCACAAGCTCTCGTAGCGTTGTTTGCTAGTTAGAAAATTGTAGATTTAAATTTTAAAGCATGGGAATAGAGTTCAGTTTGCAGTGTGATAGTTCATTGAGAAAGAAAAGATAACTTTCACAAGCTCTCATAGCGGTCTGTGTCGGTTAAGAAAATTTAAGATTTAAAATAAGGGCATAGAGTTCAATTTGCAATGAGATTATTCTTTGAACCAGGAGCTTGGAAATCCCGGAAATATTCTGCAATTATTTTGTCTTTTGGATACCTCACCGCTGGTCTTCCGTGGAAAGCTGGACCCCCACTCAAAAGTGCGCGACAAAGATATACAAATAAAAAGTTATCAATTTTCAATTTATTATATTATTATGTATCATACTAAACCTGTAACGTACAGTGCGACATAAAATAGTAGAAATTAAATGAGGGCGCCACTTTCTACGTAACTGTCACATTTTTTTACGTAAAATGCTTAAACTTGGAAATAATTTAGTATGGAAATTTTTAGTTCCATTTTATTTAATTTCTACTATTTTATATCGCACTATAACGTTGTCGCCGCCGGCTAGCCGCACCAAATAGGAAGAGACTATAATACATGACTATAATACAGACAGAGAGACTAGCTAAATCTGACAGGTGAGTTAAAAGACAGATAGCCTAGGTGAACCTGACAGGCGGTTAAATTAAGGTTGTCTACAGAAACGCAGTGGGTGCGGTCTGAGGCCGCACCTCACTACTAAACTGTGGTATTTTACTTACAACTCAATCGTAGACATCAGCCTAAATGGTAACTCAACAAAGGCTTAGGCAGGTATTAGTGTTTTTTTTTCTATCGACTCCACCTTTTAAGGTTTTGGTTGGAGTCTGCCTTTGCAAATAGTCTAGACTTTTTTTAAATATTTTCATGGCATTTGCTCTAAATTTAAACCATGCAAACATTCAATACAAAAACGTTTTGCGTTATACTTGCCCCCTCTCAAAAGTTTTACCGTTTTGTAGAGACTGTAAAGAGTATTAGCTAGAGTTAGACCAAGAAAAGTCTGCAGAGATTTTGACAGCTCACGCAGTGCTAGTGTTATTTATACGTCATAGCAGGCTTTTCTTGGTTTAACTTTAACTATAGTACACTAGTTAATTTTCCTAAGGGCCCCCAGAGGCTCAAGGGCCCGCTAAAGATCCTTCGTCCTTACCCACCTCCTGGTCATTCATGCCGCCCTAATGACTAAGGAGCACCCGCGTCCCGTTTTCTCACGCTCGCACCTACGATCCCGGGACTCTTTCATCCCTTTTTAATCCCTTTTTCGTTTCGCTCGCACGCGGCCCTTGTGGTTACTGGTTATTCCCATTTACTAGAAACCAGTTTAAGGATGAGCTTAAGGTGTAACGGAAATAGGAAGAATCAGAGATCTGATTATGAAGGTTTATGAGCTTCCTCATACCGTACGTATGAGAACGAAGTCTAGGACGAAATGAATCTTTCTTTCGTGAGCTAACTGAGCTAAGACAGGGACGGTTTATTTTATCTGTCCTTGTCTAATATGATGCTTGTCACTTGTAACACTGGAAGACACCGTTTTTGGTGGCTGAACATAGTCTAATAAAACATGGTCTTCTCTTCCCAGAGTGACACAAGCCTACGTCACAATAACATTGCCACTTTATATAGCGCTATCGCATATTATCATATAGCGCTGTCGCATGATGTATAGTTGAATCATCGAGAGCGTGGAATTGCATATGTAGTAGTATTGTTTGTTTACAGGCATTCTATATTTGAATTTTCTATTTTCTTGTACTATCAGCATACAACCACTACAAATGCAATTCCATCTTCTCGATAATTCAACTATAGGCTTGTGTCAGTCACGTGACCACGAAAAGACGGGAAGAGAGTACCAGGCGAAGTATATTATTATACCATGGTGGCTGAATAGACCGATGTGAGACTGACATGGTCTACCCTACCACAGGCCTGACAGGAGAGATTTGCGGAAAACGGTACTGCGTGCGTAGCCAACGTGCAATCGTTAATGCTCCGTAGCGTATCGTAGTCATCTCTCTCTGTCACTCTTCGCCACTAGTGCGACAGTGACAGTTGCGTTTCGTTCGCTACGGATGAACGTTGGCTACGCACCCTGAAACGTCTTGTCGTCGTTTTTGCCTCTGGTCGGCGAGTGATGCTTATAAATAGAGTTGTTCTTAAGTGGGTGTGTTTAACCTAAGTATATTTACTTAAGTACTTCATCGAAAGAACTCTTTATGATATGATCTTAGTTATGATTATACTCTGTATCTTTAGGTATTTAAATAAAAGTAAACAAAATCTACCCTCAAATGGCTCCTTAAGCCAGTTGAGGATAGATGAAAACATTACATGATCAAATAATGTAGGTTAAAGTCAGGTTATTCGTCAGTGACTGATCCAGGCGGTTTTGTATTTGGTTGGTTAACTAATAAATGTTATAATTATAACTACCCGAAATTTTACAAATTGTTTGTTTATTTTTATTTAAATACCTAAAGATACAGACTATAGGAATAGAAATTTATTAAAAATAAAGTAATAAGCAAAACAATGCAATTTATAATTCGGTCATCCTAAAAGTGACTATAATAATAGCTTATCGCATGTTTTGGCCAACAAATTTCGTTTATCGCTCGGACCAAACAGCGTGCCGCCATGATATCCGATTTAGTTTTGTGTATTTACATTTACATATAAATGTGTACGTTCCGTCCTTCCGTTGTCATTATAGTCATAAAAACAAATTGATAAAATACATAATTTTAAATAGCACACGTCTACAGACTGTATTTTTAGGTATTTAAATAAAAGTAAACAAATAATTTGTAAATTTTCGGGTAGTTATAACAATTAGTGGTTAACCAACCAAATACAAAACGACGGACGGGCGGATACGATTCAACGGAGCCACGCCGTTTTGTCGCCTAAATAGTGTTTAGTTTTTTTAAGTTTATAAAAATGCATATATATGTTACTCGTAGTCTGTAAGGTATTTGCTTGTAAAATTAGTTGTAAATTGTTGTTCAATACAATTTACGTGATTCGCGACACTAGAGAATTCTAGTATCAAGTAGCGGTACTGATAATTCCGCTACTCGATGCTAGAAGTCGACTGCGAAAATAATAGTCGTTTTAGTACCAAAAATGATGTATGTAGTGAGCACTCTATTCTTACTATATTCCTCTATGATCAAACTAACTGCGAACTTTACGGCTACCACCAGTTTTGACATTGACAGATTAACTCGCGTCTACGTAAATTACTTTCTATACATCTCGCTTGCACTAATATGCGAGTACGAGCGAGATGCATAGAAAGTAAGTTACTTAAACGTGAGTGAATATGTCAATGTTAAAACTGGTGGTAGTGCTTCTAAACTGTCAATGTTTAACAATCGTGTTGAAGTAGACACATACTCGTATAACCAAAAACGTGACATTGCCAAATCAGTATTAAAACAGAACACCGCTGCGACCCTCAGGGTATTTATAGCAACCCTTCACTCCCTTCAGCTATAAAGACAACGGGCATCATTTATCACCCCCCTCCACCTGACCCCATTACCTTTGCCTGACTGACCGCTTGACATCATCACTCTTGCTTTCCAAATCTGTTCTATCATTTTGAGGTTTTTAATATAGACATTATTGCAAAGAGAAGCTTTATAGAAAGTAGGAAGTTAGGTATAGTAGTTTATGTGACTGCTAATTGAAAGGCATTAAAATACGAAACTCGCTTTCAGCTCGTTTCATAAAAAACAACACGTGTGTTTTAATGCCTAATTATGTACAGTTACATACACTACTTTATCTACATACATAAGTAGGTATTGAAACAGAAGGGGAAACATGTTAGGGCACCTGATACGTCACGATACATACATACATAAAGTCTATAATTGAAGGCAGAATACAAAAACAGAGAGGCAGAGGAAGACCGAGACGTGCATATATTGACCAGTACGGTTACCATCAGTTTGTCACTGACATAAACGCCGTCGAGAACGTAATTTACTTTCTATACATCTCGCTCGCACTCGCATATTAGTGCAAACGGGATGTATAGAAAGTAAATTACGTTCTCGACGGCGTTTATGTCAGTGACAAACTGATGGTAACCGTACAGGCCAAAGAGAAAATTAACGTAGTGACGAATCAGGAGCTCAAAATCAGTGGTAGAGAGAAGAACGGAATGGCGATTACTCCACCGACAAGAGCTAGGCTCTTAAGAATAATGATGATGATGATGATGATGAAGTAGGTATTATACTTATTATAAGCTCTCATTGATTTGTTCAGGTACCGCAACGATACGACCGCCATTGCGGCACTTGAATACACTACCTATAACACTTTAAACTCTCGCGTTTTGTACACATTAAAGGTAAAAACAATGAAAATATATCGCGGTAGACCCGTTTGTGTAATTAAAAACAGTGTATTTGCCGCAGTCAAAAGTGTGAACTGGTCAAAAGAACTTTTAACCGACAAAAACAGGCAAAACTGCTTTTGACTGAGCATGTTGGTCAAAAGTAGTTTTACCTGAAAATCATTGGTTAATAGTAATTGTGACTGTTACTATCAGTCAAAAGTACTCCCAGAAATAGGTAGGTTAGGGTTTTTTTTTTGCTACGCCCAAAAAACGAAACTGTTCCCAGAGATAGGTAGGTTAGGGTTATTTTTTTTTGCTACGCCCTAAAAACGAAACTGCTGCCAGAAATAGGTATGATTTTCAGGTAAAACTACTTTTGAACACCATGCTCAGTCAAAAGCAGTTTTGCCTGTTTTTGTCAGTTAAAAGTTCTTTTGACCAGTTCACACATTTGACTGCAACATATTCACTGTTTGCATTTAAAATTTCATTATAAAATAAAACGTCAAAATGAGGTCAAATCAAATTCCTTTGATTTTCAGAGATGTTCGAAATTTGAATGTCATTATTAAATCGATATCGATGTTATTGTTACTCAATAATAACATTTTCACAGATAAGAAATTAGTTCTAACAAAACAGTTTGTCTTTATGCTGGCCATAATTTGCGGTTATTGAATGCGTATAGGGTTTATGATATGTGTGTAGATAAATGCAGTAGGTAATTATTGTATTCCCTATGTGTATTTGGGCGTTTTCTAAAATAGGAAATATTGAAAACCTGATGCTGTCTAATCAAGACATTCTTGGGCTCATTCTATTCAGAACCGACAGCATTCTCCATCCTACTATTAAATAAAAGACGATGTACCAAAATATCCATTCCATTACGTCACGTTTTAGTGTGAATTTTTTTCACTTGTATGTGCGTAACGTGACGTGCGAGGGTTAAAACCTAGTGGAAATTACAATTTGCATACAAATTTTTGGGACATTTTAGGGTTCCGTACCCAAAGGGTTAAAACGGGACCCTATTACTAAGACCACTGTCCGTCCTTCTGTCCGTCTGTATGTCACCAGGCTGTATCTCATGAACCGTGATAGCTAGACAATTGAAATTTTCACAGATAATGTATTTCTATACTGCCGCTATACCTACAAATACTACAAACAAAATAAAATAAATATTTAAGTGGGGCTCCCATACAATAAACGTGATTTTTTTGACGTTTTTTGCGTAATGGTACGGAACCCTTAGTGCGCGAGTCCGACTCGCACTTGGCCGTATGTTTTAATTATCAGGATTGAAATATATAATGCTATGCTAGTGATTCTGAGTTAAAATAACCCAAAAACACCAGGATCTGTGAGAATCAGGATTTCAATATTTATTTTAGAAAACGCCCATTTGAAGAATTGCGTTGCGTGTGTGTAATCGTAGTAATCGTGCAGAAAAATGACAAGGGTTGCACCAATGCAGGTCAGTAGGCCGTCTTCCAGGGCGCGGCTATAGCGCCTCGGCGGCTATGCTGCCCTGGTGGGTGTTTCTTTTTATGGGCTACGGATAAATGTCAGGGGAGCGCCGGGCGCCGCGGGCGCGCCGCGTTATGACTGCCTTTATGATGTGCGGTGTGTGATTTTGCAGAGTGTGCAAAGTTCGGCCTTGGAGCAGGGGCATTTTGGGATTCAGTATATCACTAGATATTATAAAACAAAGTCCCCCGGTGTCTGTCTGTATGTACGCGATAAACTTAAAAACTACTGGATGGATTTTCATGCGGTTTTCACCTAGGTATCAATATAGTGAAAAAACGGTCACCCATCCAAGTACTGACCCCGCCCGACGTTGCTTAACTTCGGTCAAAAATCACGTTTGTTGTATGGGAGCCCCACTTAAATATTTATTTTATTCTGTTTTTAGTATTTGTTGTTATAGCGGCAACAGAAATACATAATTTGTGAAAATTTCAACTGTCTAGCTATCACGGTTCGTGAGATACAGCCTGGTGACAGAGGGACGGACGGACGGACGGCCGCTGTCCGTCTTAGTAATAGGGTCCCGTTTTACCCTTTGGGTACGGAACCCTAAAAACGCACAACCATAATATCTCTACAGTTCGCGTTCAAATTTTAGTTGCTCTACATAATACAGGGTGGCTAAAAAATAAGTGCATTCCCGTTGTCAGGGAGGTTTTGGGATTATACTGAGCAACATTTACTATGGAACCAACCTCTAAATCGCGAAAACAAATTTGTCTGTTTCACACATTTTGGCTGGTCTATTTTCTATGGGAGGGTATTTTTTTTATTCGCGATTTAGGGGTTGGTCCCATAGTAAAAGTTGCTCAGTATTATCCCAAAACCTCCCTGGCAACGGGAATGCACTTATTTTTTTGCCAGCCTGTATATACATTCACAGTGTTTTTATAGAGCTCCGTTAACATAGGCGTATGTCTAAGTACATGAACTAAACTAAACTAAACTAAATGGTAGTAGCCACGTCAAATTAAGCCGAATATGGGCAATCAGCGGAAATAATTCGTTAATAGTACATTTATTTTCATTTATAATGCTGCATAGCGTTGTTGTTTATACAGGTTTCCTCAACCTAATAATTTTAACAGCGTATTCCTGATCATATTTAGAGACTAAAAATTAACAATCACTAAATATCACTATCGATGTAATATCGATAGTGATATTTAGTATTATGGCTGTGTAACTTTTAGCGCCACTTGCACCATCCCAGTAACCCGGGGTTAACCGGTTTAACAGTTAACAAAGTGTCAAATTGTACTGGTAACCATGGTAACTCCAGGTTTAACCTGTTAACCCCGGGTTATAGTAAATGGTGCAAGTGGCCCTAAGAAGGTTATTTTTTTACTTTTTTTGTTATATTTTCGTCAAAACAAGTAAATATACCTAAAGGAAAAGTCTATTTTAACTCACAATTTAACTAATGAAGTTTGAATTGAATGAAGTAAATAAATTCAACTCATCTCAAATATATTCCGTCTATTTATGCAAAAACTTCGAAATAACCATATTTTTCGAATTATTTTATACTTATACTCGAAATGTAGTAGGACTCAGATGTGTATTTAGGTAACGACTTCGTATTATTAGATTGTCCAATTAGAAATGAAATAATTGACAAAGAATGAAAAATACCGTTTTCGTTCCCATACAAAAAATAGAAATACCGATCCGATCCCTGCGGCTTCGAATTTGCACTACCATGACTACATAGTCTACAATTCTACATGATGAATGAATCTCGTTTTCTCTCACTCTTATCTGTGTTTCTCTCTCGTACGTAGGCATGTACGAGAGATAACAAATAACAATGTAACAATTGTATCAAGGACCTTGAATCCGAACACGCCTAAGAAAGAATCCTTACATTCCTTAGCCACCTCCTGGTTATCCCTGTTTCCCTAATGACCAAGGAACCGCGGCGTCCCGTTTTTCTCACGCTCAGCCCGGGATGCCTTCGCTGTCCCTTTCTTATCCCTGGGTCGATCGTGTCACACTCGTTGGGTGTATGGTGAGAACCTTCAACGGCTTAGTCGACATTTTAACCGGTTCAATTATATATAGTTTACCTGCTGTTAAAATGTCAATGCAACACTGATCAGAGGGATCGAATTATTAGTTACGGACGATAATTTTGCGTAATAACGTCATAAGAAAACGTGGCCGTAACGTTACCATGGAGATCTGTCCACAACGTTACCATGGAGAATTGGAGATCTGTCCACAACGTGACACTTTTTCGTGCATGCTACCGGTGTTCATCGATTTATAAGACGTTATCACGTCAAAAGTAGGTAAGTAAAACATGGTAAAACGTGGTTATTTATCGCAATAAATTACACAAATTAGAATATCTTTCGAAGTTTCATATGAGAAGCTTGACACTTCTTTTTTAGAAACGGCATAATTATGTGAAATTTGAGTAACAATTACTAACACAACATAAAAAATAGATAATCTTCCTACAAAACTGCGTAATCATCTAATCTAATACTATAAAGTACCTAGGTAATGTAACTTTACTTTTCATTTCATCCATTTCACCTAGGGTTGCCAGATCGAAAGGCGCTATTATCGGGAAACAATATAAATTTTTCGGGATTTCGGGACTTAAGTCGGGAAAAAAAATTAGAGATGCCACGATGCCATGATTCGGCAACTATTCGGTATTCGGCCTATTCGGACACTTTGCCCAATATTCGGTATTCGGCCGAATGTTGCCTACTATTCGGCCGAATACCGAATATCTGTTGCATCTACCTAAACAGAAAAATTACAAAAAAAAATACCAAAAACTAGGTATATTTAATATTTAAAATGTATTCTTGGAAAGTAGTTAAATACGAAGGCACGTTTTTGAGCATTTATCGATTACAAGATATTTTATTTTTATCATGGGTAAACGTAGTGCTTTATTTGATGGCGAACAGTTTGCATAATAATTGTGACTCAAAATGTTCGCATGTCATGCCGAATATTCGGTATTCGGCCAAATTCACTATTCGGGGCATCTCTAAAAAAATACATTCAAATTAAAGTAATTGTATTAAAAACAACGATATTTTACATTATTGGCACTACGTCAGCTCGCTCGCTCGACGACAGTTCGGAACATGAAATTATTGTTTTATAACGTGAAGCTGTTTTTCGGGACAGTTTACACTTTGTCGGGAATCGGGAACACCTGCTAAAAATCGGGAGAATCCCGCCAAATCCCGACCATCTGGCAACCCTAATTTCACCGCAAGCGAATTACCGATAGCTTGATCCACGCGATAAAATGAGTCAAATGAGTGTCATTTTTTAACAGCACGCGATTGAAAAAGACGGACACTGTCTTTATCATGCTGTCACGCAGACAAATATGTACTACCATTATAGGATTCGATCTTTGATTAGATCTCAATTTCAGGGGCATTCCTCAAAAAGGTCTGCTTTGTCGGCGACGCGTATGGCAGTTACCATATAACTGAAGAAATCTGTCAGGTACTATTTATATACCACCATTGAATTTAAAACTAAGTTATTAAACTTATTAAACGATATCATGCCAAATATCACCTTCTTAGCTATAGCCGAAGTGGTAAATGAATAGCGTCACGTACCCGTCACTTTTCTGGAATGCCCCTTCAATTAATGAGACAGTTTTCCAGAAAATTGTATTGATCTACGCATAGGTACCTATAATAAATAGTTTAACGTCGGATTTATTTAAAACCAGCCTGTATACAGATCGACATACCTTAAAAACACTATATAACTATAGTGTTTTTTCAGGTCTAGTTTTGTAGGCGTTATACTTAAAAACCATTCTGTATTGTGATCGATACGTTTTCCTTTCATTATGTAGACCTGTTCGGTGCAAATGAGCCATCGGAAGTGACCCAAAAGCGCGCGTCCGACCCCGCTCAGCTTTTATATTTCGTTTTAATACTCGTTTACATCACTGAAAGCCTAGTAAAAGCTTCAAATAGGGGTTAAGTTATATTTGATAGGTACTTAGGTTTTTAGGGTTCCGTATCCAAAGGTTAAAACGGGACCCTATTACTAAGACTCCGTTGTCCGTCCGTCCGTCCGTCCGTCCGTCCGTCTGTCACCAGACTGTATCTCATGAGCCGTGATAGCTAGACAGTTGAAATTTTCACAGATGATGTATTTGTGTTGCCGCTATAACAACAAATACTAAAAAGTACGGAACCCTCGGTGGGCGAGTCCGACTCGCACTTGTCCGGTTTTTTTTAATAGATGCTAAAATTATGAAAAAAAATCGTGTGCATCTATGACGCTGGGTCCATTGGAACTACCTAATCGAAGTAGACGTGTCTCGAATTTAATAGCTCATGTAAATGGCGCTATACGAAGCGCTGGCGGCGTAGCGGTAAGAGTGTGCGACTTTCATTCCGGAGGTCGCGGGTTCAAACCCCGGCTCGTACCAATGAGTTTTTCGGAACTTAATATGTACGAAATATCATTTGATATTTGCCAGTCGCTTTTCGGTGAAAGAAAACATCGTGAGGAAACCGGACTAATCCCAATAAGACCTGGTTTCCCCTCTGGGTTGGAAGGTCAGATGGCAGTCGCTTTCGTAAAAGCTAGTGCCTGCGTCAAATCATGGGATTAGTTGTCAAGCGAACCCTAGGCTCCCATGAGCCGTGGAAAAATGCCGGGATAATGCGAGGAAGAAGAAGATGTAAATGTAACGGTGCGTGTAACGAAGCGTTACACTATCGACCTTCATACTATTTCTGGCACCATACAAATTCTAAATTCCCTTTTGAAATTCAAATCCTATTCCAAATTCCATTCAATGATTTTTATTTTCAGTTCGATCACATACTCTGATCGATAAACATCATTTAATCTAACAGACTGTACTTCCCAAGTTTCTAAACACGACCGTTTAAGTGTGATTTTTATTAGTAAACGTAATAATTCATAAGTGCGTGCAGTTCAGTATAGTGCTCGTTTTGTGGCCCTGCACACCTTCCAGATATATATCTACATCATCACCAAGGCACATATTGTAAGTTATTTGATTTCTAACCTTCTGAATTACGAAAGTGTTTTTATACATACCTATCTGTTAACACATAACCTGTATTGTTACAGGTGCCTTTTTATTTAAATAATAAATACCCCTCATCGCTCTGGATCCTGCCTTTTCATTCCCATCATCCCCGTGAGGCTCCTCTACCTGCCCCCTCACAGTAAATGGCGCTATACATACAGTACAGCACGATGTATTATGAGTTGTTGTGGCGTTTGACATAGACATTTTATGCAGCGCCATCTTCTTCAGCTGTCAAACTTGGAGGAACAATCAAACTGATGATCCGTGTCACTAAATCATGATCCGTGCTTCGACAACCGATACTCGACCCACGCACGGAATAAACATATCTCGCGTTCGTAAAGGTGCATCTGTTAAGGGGCCCAGCACTGATGATTACCAGTTCGCCGGACGATATCAGCCTTTCAGTTAAACGCAAAATTTGATAGCTCCGAATTTGTAAGCAAAAACCGCACGGTATAACACATTGACTCCGGCTCTCCGTGCGAAGGTGCGACACGGCCGATACGCTGGACGATTCGTGCTTTCGGATGGAGATGCGGTGCTCGCCGCAGGTTAGGTAAGTACCAACCACTACACCAACTTACCTATGCCATACGGAGCTCCATAGTACCGTACGGATTTTTGTTTATAAACGCGATTCGTCACGCATCGCAGCATCGGACGAAGATGCGGAGAAAACCGCACCATCGTAGGTACCGTCGTCGTCGCCGCACGCAAATTCGTCGCTTCGCACTTCGTAACGACATATATGCGACGGCACTGTGATAAGCGCCTTAATCTTTTGCCGGCATTCTTCATATCCGAGTCGTTAGAATTGTCTCCCTCAACTCCCATCGTTGCGATATGGCGTTGGCAGAAAAGTGCCTCCACGTCGCGATATCGCACACTCGCTTATACAAAATTTATAGAAAATATAAACGGGTGAGTTAGAGGTTTCTGATATTTGAAGTGCCATCCAGAGTTGAGGAGTTAATTTGTTACGGGGCCATATAGCCAAGTGAATAATTGTTAACCGCCGATCGAAATGTCACATAAACTTAGCCGCGCATACAGTTTCAAGTAATTTCAGCAAATTTTGATTATATGGGAGCGGCTTTGGCTGCGGGTTCGTATGACTTAAGTTTCATTTCAATGGTCCTTTTCTATAAACCATTGTCGCTTGCTTGACTCGTAGGATGACCGGAGGATCAAGGTACAATTAATTCCTAAATACGCAAGAGTGGTCATGACCCTCGCTCCGGGTCTTTCCTTTGCAAAGGTTGTCCATCGCGGTTCAACGTGCCAACGCGGCGAGCGTGATGGGCTCCTTTGCATCTAGAGGGGCGCGGGGTGAAATTTGCGAATAGTTTTTGTGTTTGTTAGTTTTTCTTAGTTTAGGATAAGATCTGTGCATTTTTTGTAATTAGTTTTTAAGGTTTTCAAATTGTAACCTGTTTGTTGTCCATTATTAAATAAATATAAATACACAAGAACATTTAAAGGTTTTAAAACCACTTACCTGCCAGGCAGATGGTGAACAAAAGCTGTATCTTCCAGAGATGCATCTCGCGTTGACCGGCACGTTAAACTGAATCACTCGGTCATCGTTATCCAAATTATACCTAAAGTTACCGAAGTCACTATCGTTATGAGTTAGCGGGATAAACAAGTGGATTTGATTCTGGTGGGAATGGTGTGAAGCCCGGAGGTGGTGGTTTGAAAGTGAGCGCGGATGGCGTTTCAGCAGGGACGCTTCAGTCCCAACGTTAGGGTTGTCCAAAATGTCCACGGGGATATTTGAGTCGCTTAACTTTAAACTCGTGTAAATCCATCTGTCAGATTATGCGATTTCGGTATTAAGAAAAGGATAGGGTAGATATTTGCTGAGGGTCGAATGGATTTACCCGAGTTTGAAGTTAGGCGACACATTTATCCATTTAAAAGAGTGGTTGGTAACAGGCGTAAAGTGTAAGAAAAAAACGTCTGATAGCTGAAGTATGTACATAGATTGCGCTGTATGGCTTAATAATGGTTTGCCTTAACTCAACCTTTAACAGAGTTACCTACCTTATAAGGACAGAATAGTTAGATATGGTAAATTAGTTTGGAACAAAAGTTTTTATGAAAACTAATGTGACGGTAAAGAAAATTATAATTTATGATCATTATTAACAATGTTTAGGACAAATTAATGTTATAGCTACAATTATTACACTATGGCAAGTAACTGTTATGATAATCGATAAGTATATATTAGGTTAAATGCCCATTAGGACAAAACGGTTAGGGCAAGTGATTTTAAAACAAAAGTCGTTAGGAATGTAGAGGGAGACCCTTTCGTAACTCAACGGAAAATTTCATAGGTATTTTTTTTTTAACCCAAATTGGGATTTCGCATTTTATTCCGCCCAGAATGCGGAGCTCTTCAAACCAGTCGAATTTTATCCAAACTTGACGAAAAAAAATAGATAACGAAATAAAAATCGGCTCTTTTATACAAGAAATAATTGTGGGTAGTGGTCAACCCTGGCAGTCCCAACCCCACCACCCTTTGGCAGTGGTGCGCGAAATGGGGACAGGGCGCGTCCCGGCCCGTAAAGAAAATTGTCTTCACTCCGCTGATTGGAACGATGTTTGCTTGCCTGGGAATTACTACACGGGATTTATCTACCAGGGCCATGGTTACCGGCTCTACCCATTTGTGCCAATTTTTACATTATTAATTAAATTAATTAATTCCCCTGCTATTATTAGTAACGCGTTCACGAATAACGCCGTTAGAGTTAGACTAAGAAAAGTCTGCTGCGATTTTGATAACCCACACAGTGCAAGTGTTATTTTAAACGTCAAATTTCTATTAAAATTATAACAATTGCACTGCGTGGGCTATCAAAATCGCTGCAGACTTTTCTTGGTCTAAATCTAGTATTTTGGGGATCATAAAAACCAGGTGTGGACCAAGTCCTAATAGTTTTATTATTGATCTGAGGCAAATCCGGCTACGCCTCGGCTAGTCTGTGGCCATGAGTAAGTCCATTCATAATAATAATTAAAAAAAACCTACTTTTAGTTACCTATCTTCCCAGTTATTGATCATCCTCACTACTCCACGACAAATCAGTATACGACTACCAACATTTTTAAACCCACTTCAACACAAATTAATAAAGTCATTCCATAATGTCATATCTATCCGCCACCGAGCCAAGGCCTCGCCCTAATTGGATGGCAGCAAATGTTAGCCCGAGACAATCGCCGCGGCATTTGGCTGGTTATGGCCTTCGTTACCTTTCCTCCCCTTTATAGGCCGAACTACCCCAGAGGAAAAGGGAGGCTTGGAAGTCGATTATCTTGGGCACTTACGACGTTTCGTGCTTACGTTGGAAAATAACGGACAGATTGATGAAGTAGACAGATAATATAGCGGAAAGCGTTTTGGCATTCGGTGTTTGACGATGTATGAATCGAAAACGGCAAATGTGTCCATAGATATTTATCTACTGTGCTGTTAGCACTGAATTCATAAGACAGTGGCCTTAAGAGGGTTTTTTATTATTATAGTGTTAAACCAAGAAAAGTACACGCAGAAAAGAAGAATATTAGCACACGCAGTGCAAGTGTTATTATAGACGTCAAACTTCTATAAAATTATGACGTATAAATAACACTTGCACTGCGTGTGCTATCAAAATCGCAGCAGACTTTTCTTGGTCTAACTCTACCCAGTTTTTTTAAGATTAGCAAGTTTTGTAACCTCAATTAAAGTAGTGAAATTAACTTTTTCTTCCGAAATGCTAGGGTACCTATCCTATGATATCTAATATTGCGGTATAAGTAATTCTATGTAAACGACACTATAATCCAGAGCATAGTTAGGTACTCAGATTTAATTTTGAAGGAACAAGGTTACCTCTATCAGTATGCGGTTTACATTTCATAGAATCATGTAAACCCTACTTTATTAAGCTAAATATTCTCACGCTTCCCTGTCTTTATATATATGAAGTCGTATTATATGTTAAGTATAACCCTCACCAATTCTCCTATTTCAATAGTTGTCGCCAACAACATAGAATACAATCTAGATCATGTAAAACAGCGTTACTAGCAAAAAGCTTTTTTGGAATGGCACCAAAAATTTATAATAAGCTACCAACACAGATTTTAAAAATTAACGATTTAAATAAATTTAAAAAAAGCCTGTATGATTTCCTGATAACTAAAGCATACTATTCTATTCAAGATTATTTGTCAGACTCAGGAAACTTTATTACCTTTTAATTTGTATCTGTTTTATATGTTTTAAGATTTAGTTTATAACTGCATGCTACATGTGCTCTGTAGCTATTTGTGTGCCATGTGGCGAAACATAGTGTTACTATATTATACATGTAAGACCTACTGTTGTACTCATACCTATGTTTAACAAATAAATAATTTGGAATTTGGAATTCTACTTTTGAGGTTATAAAATTTCTAATAAAAAAAAGGATCCAATGGTATGCTTTACGTTAACCCTTCATGCTTTCAAGTACCTGCGGTTATACCTCCCTATTTGTTATTTGGTGATGTTGGCGTGTGCGTAACATTAGGAAAACATGACCACCAGACCCAGAGAAAACCAGAGCCTATGCCCCTAGACCTAGATACATACAGGGTTGTCTGGAAGCGATCGCTCTTTAGCGGTAAGACCGCCTGTTGTCTGCCTCTGTCTTTAATCGATTGTTTTTCTTTAAGCTGTATCTTTTACTGAGGTGTGCCAATCTATATATCTATCTGCAGTTGGGGTGGGATTAATGAATAGGTATTAAATTGACCAATGGAACTGGCATTTAGTATCTAAAACATGAAAACAGTTTTGGTATGACAACTAGTAATCTAAAGCCGATTCCGCACGAGTGTAAAGCGGGCTTAAAGAGTAACTGAGTATTATTAACCCACGCACTGTTTGGGTTTCCAGAGTTTCACTTGGTAACTGAATGATAAGTTTTATCATTTCGGCATTACGTAACCAGATATTTTATAATAAGTTATTTAACCGAGGAACGATAATAAAACGATATAATTTGTAAACATGTTTTTTATTAATAACCGAAAATGTACAATATTATTTTAAACACTACAACTTCATACATAAATTACACGATAACAGGCAGTATATTCATCCCGTATAGAACAGCCGAGTGTTGAATTTTGCATTGCATTATTTGCCTCACATTATCGTCGTACCGAAGGGCTGAATTAGTCGGCACGCAAACTCGCATGCGATTTTAGTTACATTGCGGACTGTTGGTTACGTCCAACTCAACCAAATTACGTCCAAATCAAAAACCGCAATGTAATGAAACTAGCATGCGATTTTAGTTACATTGCGGACTGTTGGTTACGTCCAATTCAACCAAATTAGGTACGTCCAAATCAAAAACCGCAATGTAATGAAACTCGCTTGCGAGTTCTCGCATCGTCTAAATGAGCCCTAAGTATTGAATATCCTGGAATGCCCCTACACCAAACGAGTAGGTACTGTACGCCTATTGTAAATTTCATTCAATAGCGTGCCGTAACGGACGCGTTTGCGTTTAACATATTGTATGGGATTTTGAGTTTCTAAAACGTCCCGCTTGGCGCGCTGTTGAAAATCCCATACAAAAATAGGCATTAACGCAAACCCTCATCACGCTATCGAATGAAATGTACAGTCAACTGTAAAAATATGGGTGTAGACAACTTACTCAAAAATATGTCCCATAGTTCTTAATTCACTGACGAGTTATGGGACATATTTTTGAGATGATTTGTACACCTATATTTTTACAGTTCACTGACTGGGGTTCTAGTCTCTCACCGAGCGCTGGCAATGTCTAAACTCATCAACTAGAAAATGATCGTGACACTCGGTCCCCAAACAAGCATGCTAATTCGGGCGCGACGAATAATGCAAATACAAAATTTGTACATAATAAAAGCGGTTACAGACGGACCTGATCCGAGAACAAGGAAATAAGAACGGAAATCGGATAATGTTTAGGTGAACTTCCAAACCTTTATATTTATTAGATTAATGTCATTGGGCTGGTAATAAGTACTATATCCTAAGGCCCAGCATGGGCCCAGCCATACAAGGAAAATATACAAAATTTGTCAGTGAAATTTGAATCTACAGTGTAAGAAACAGAGTTGATATTGTTTTGTTTGAAAATTTATCGGAACAAAACAATTGCAACGCAGTTCCAATTGAAAATGATTTAAATTTCATCTATTTTAATAAGTCCTATAGGTAGGACCGTGAGCCTTAGGAGGCTATGACTATTTCGCATCAGACATTTTCGGATAAGCCCTATTATGTTATAAGACAAGTATAATTATTATGTAGTTAAGTTAAGATATTAAAAGAAAATATTACACTTTTGATGTTCCAAGTTAATCTACGGTTACCGCTTTCCGCCAGAGGGGGCCGTATATATGTATATTGGAGTGGCCAAGGTGTTCAAAAATATGTGAACAAGCACTTTAACGCCATGACAATAGAGGCGTGTTCCGATATTTGTGAGCGCCTTGGCCGCTCCGATATATCTGATAGCGACTGTACCTACAGGGTTTGCTTCTACATATAAAGAAAGGAACAGTAACACGGAAACTAGCAGAAAATATATAGAACATGTTAAATTAAATAAATAAACAAAATATACACTCATTCACACACATTCGTTTTAAGTTATAAAATACCAACAGTATACCTAAACACCAAACGTGCTAACCTAAGATTCCGTCTATGACTATTATATACATATTGTACACATATTACCTAGTTGTCTGTATCTCTGTGAGTACATACCTTACAAACTTATATCAAATATTTTATATAATTAATTTGCATTAAGTATTATTATAGCATTTAAACATTTAGAGAAAGAAAATGCACTAATAAAGTAACTAAATTAACAATGATAGACAAACATGGGACATGCTATGTTAACAGGTGCAGAAAAATATATTTAAAACATATAACTTTCCTTATAACTCAATATTTGTTGGACAGTAAAAATATTTTAAGATCATAAACAGTATTTTGACTTAAGCGAAACTCCCGCACTAATAATATTAGTTTTACGTACAAAGGTATTAACTAAACACCAAATTTAATGTTTTATACGAAAAATCTTGAGACAATGCAGATTGATTCGACAAAGCTAGTGTGCAACTACAAAATGTTTTTGTGTGTGTACATCAGAATGCTTATCTGTAGGTAAAAGTTGGTCAAAACTTTAGTCGTAAAATTATCACTTAATCGTTTAGTTAGGTCATTTTATCCACACCAGCTTTGATAAACCTACCTGTAAGATATTACATCAAATAAAGGATATTACATCAAATAAAGGCCGATAAAATAAAATTATGTTGCTACTTTAAAACATAATGAACCAGGGATTGGATACCGGTATTTTTTGTATGGGAACGAAAACGGTATTTTTTCGTTCTTTTTTAATTATTTCTTTTCTAATTGGGCAATCTAATAATATGAAGTGGTTACCTAAATACACAACTGAGTCCTACAGTTCGAGTTTAAAAGAATTCGAAAAATATGGTTATTTCGAAGTTTTTGCAAAAAACCGGTTCCGATCCCTGTAATGAACTCCTTTTCTTGTTTTAAAGACTGCTCAGATAATAGTATTATATTGAAATAATAAGTAAATAGCAAAACATATGTATAATGAATTGGAAATAATGTTAACAACTATATATAGTCACCGAGTTGTCGATAGACCTGGACGCAACGGCTCGGGTCCAACCAAGCCTCATTTAGGCCGAAGGGTCCTACATTTTATATTAATTCATCTACTAATATATTAATTAAATGTAATTCACAGATATGTTTGGTATATAATATCGAATTATTATGAAAAAATAAACAATCTCAAAGTTCTTAAGCACGAGATCTGGCATATTCATAAATATAATAAGTAAAAACAACTTAAATAAATAAATCAAGCCCTAACGTTACGTTTAAATATCAGTAAAATTGATTTTCATAGTTTAGTTTTATTCTACTATAATATTAAGAGTGATCATTATTACATATTACATTATATATTACATTTTAATTGTTATATAATATAATATCTGCATTCAAAAATCACAAATGTAAGTGTTTGTGCTTCGAGTTGTAAATAATGCCCGGTAAAAGCCAAGTCACGACAAAAATATTATTTATAAACAAACGTGTGCTAACTAGTAGCACAAACAATAAAGTTATGTTCATTATTAAAGTTTATTACCTTAAGAGGGTCAATAGTAGACATAATATCGAATCTCTTTACAGTAATAGAAGATTTTCGATAATACACATCACTTTCTGTATTCGTGCCCCTAGTTAGCACATGTAAGTATGTTTAATTTTTCATAAACAGTTTAATTTAATAAAATCATCCATTCAATTTTTACTTGCTTAAAACCAAACTTTAAAAAACAATAATTAACACCTTCACTGCGGCAATTAGTTTAGCTCGTAATTAACCATACATTGCATGGGGTCTTGCGATCCCCTGCCGCAGTGAAGGTAACGTATTGTAGGTATCTAATTTCCAAGATGATTGTATCAAGTTAAAATACTGGTAAGTAATATTTTTATCGTGTTATTGGCCGTATATAGTCACTACTGAGCATTCGACGAGCTCTTGGGAGGGGTATTCAATTCAGCTATTATAAATAACTCAACTTTGAATAATGGAATCGGAAAAGCACTACATTTGATTCTAATTGACTTGAGCAACACTGCCAATGTATAAAAAATACAGAATGTTCTTTAACTGAGATACTTACAGTAGGAAAAATCCTAAAGTATGGACGATACAGGAAGAGTCTTAGGAAAGAGTATTTTTTTGTGTAAACAAATTTTTAGTTTTTCCCTACACTGTCCAAGTAAAAAACACTCTGTATATCGATAGTATAGTTCTATCAGAGATTTAACTCAAAGTTAACTATTATTTTAACCCAAAAGTTAGTCACCTTCAAAATGTAGCTAGAGTCGGGCCAAGTTAACTCTAGATGGTAATTGGAAATGACAGAGTGGCGATGTCATCTTTAATGTCAAATTTCCATGAAAATATGACATTTATAACACTCTCTCACTCTCTTATTTCCATAACGGTGCATAGTTAGCTTAGACGGACTCTAATGTAATTTGAAAAGCGACTTACACTGATAGTCATGGTCATACACTTTCCACCTCATGTTAACCTTCTTGATACTTTTCCTAATCACGAGCTTCAAGTATCAAATATTATTATTCATGTATAGAAAATTGTAGCTAATGTCTTAGTATAATTTTCTAAACTACATTTTATAAGGTATAGATCTATAGATGCAAATACAAAATCATTGCTAGTATGAAAGAGTGAATAAGTATACCTATTAACATGAAGTAAGTTTGATTGTAATTTGTATTGGTTTAAGTAGTGTATAATATTTTTATATTATTTTGTGGGAAGGAAAAATGACCACTAGGTAGGTAAACGTGCACGTAAAACATTGGAGCCGTGCACGCACTCGTCACGCAAGCTATGTGCCGTCTCTCATAAAGATCTGAATTTTACAACGCGCACGTGCACGTCTACCCAGACGCGTCCGGTGTGCACAGGCCTTAAACTATAAGTTTTGCTTTGGGCCATTTTTATATTGGGCTTTTTATTATAATTTAGATCTTAATGCATCACGAATAAGGTCCACAATAAAACACTGAATTCGGACCTGCTTGCTTTAAAAAAGTTTACTTCCTCAAGTGTAATTGTAATACCTATTTGAAATTCATAAGAAAGATTTAATTATAATAATAAATTTGTACATTATCTTTAAACATAGGTACGGGAAGAAAACGTACCCACGATTATTTAGAAAACAATGACAGTAGGTATGATCACATTGATCAATGCATAAATCGTCGGGTGACAAGCAAAACTCACTAAGTACTATCAAAAAATTAAAGTAACAATGCACTTTATTACACTTGTAATACGGTTTATTGTCCAATAATTTCAAAGATGTTAGTTAGTGACTTTTGCTTGTCACCCGACGAAATGGTTATTTCGATTTATGATAGAGGAAATGAAACTAAATTAATGGCCAATAATACTCACTATAACTGGCCATGGTTGTTGAAAAGTAATAAAATAAGCTACGAGTCATTTTCTCACAATTCAGACGATAAGATTCATGAACATCACTTAGCTAAATCATTGATAAATAAAATAGCGAAGCGGGCAAGGCGGACACGGTGGCTCAGCTCGAACAGTGGCTCAGTCGCCCAAATATCCCTCTCGTGATGAAATAGGGGGTGTTACTGCAATGTTCTGCCGCCAGAGTGCAGCACTAGCTCCTCTAGTAAACCATAGAGTAACTTATACATACTGTGCCTTATACTGTTTTTTGACAAGTTTTCACAGACAATAAAATATGACATTGATGCATCAAGGCGGTTTGTTAACAAAATCGACATTTAGTTATCTGCCTCTTTGTCGCTCGAATATGCTAGAGTGATAGAGAGGTTTAGATAACGAAATTTCGATTTTCTTGTTTCGCGGTAGACCCCCAGATTGTGACGGATAGTGGAAGTGGCGCCTCCTACGCGGAGTTTCGCATAATATTCCCTATTAGGTCGAGTGAGCCACAGTACTCGGTTTTTTTTCTACCGAGCCACTATTCCCGTCTTGACCCTACAGAATCGGACCGAGATAATTCTGCTAGAACTTTACAAGTGTCACGATAAACGTCAATATTTTATGAAAATATATCGTTTAAAGTGGCAGATTCACACTTTATGAAAGTCGGTGTAGTTAGTTTAGATGGATTACGGCCCGGCCACGACATTGCGCGACTGGCGACGGCGGCGGCGGCAAGCATAAGTTGGAGCGAGACACAGCGATCGGACCTTTCGTTCCCACTTATTCTTGCCGCCGTCGCCGGTCGCGCATTGTCGTGGCCGGGCCGTTATAGTTATAACCAAAACATAAACTGCTATCTAGAAGAAATAAATATTGAGAAGAAAAAATATAAAATGAAAGAAGTTTAAACTATAATAAACTGACACTTATCATTACATAACGTCCCAGCATTAATAATGACAAATTAAACAGTTTTTTTAGACCAGGGATCTCCAAACCACGACTTGCGGGTCAGATTTGGCTCGCGAACTTAATTTGGCCTCTCGAAAGAAGGCGAGAGAACCGAAGACCTGGCTGTGACCATAAACCTTGGAGACCCTCGAATTTAAGGGGCCCACAGATTACCAGTCCGCCGGACGATATCAGCCTGTCAGTTAAACGCAAAAGGTGACAGTTCCGAACAACTGACAGGCTGATATCGTCCGGCGAACTGATAATATGTGGGCCCCTTTAGACCATTCGCAATCTTAAAAAGTTCTGCTATAAGTCAACTAATCGTGCTTTCATGTCTTGTACCATCGCACACACTGTTAACTGTACATTGCTGGTACTTACGAGTACCTATGCCTTTTGTAATAACGTCCATCGATGTACAGTTAGGGGCTATTCATAAATTACGTCATTTCAAATTAGGGTGGGGGTGTCTGTGGACATCGGATGATGGTAGCATGACGAAGGAGGAAACGGGGTCATTCGAAGCATGACTTTTGGATGATTTTAGGGGGGGGGGGGGTCAAAAATCGTCAAAAATCGATGACGTAATTTATGGACAGCCCCTTAGGAGTGTTGCTGTTTGTACCCTTGTATTAGCCATCATTTCAGCTCAGTTCAATTCTGAAGATCTTTTTAAACGGGTCATATTTTGATGGCAACATATGACTCATAATGTACATACATGTGCTGTAGCATAAAGTCCCCAAACCAAACACCTTTTATTATATAACAATACCGTGTACTGAAGATTTCTGACTAACTATATTTGAACATCCACTGCTGGACATAGGCCTCTCCCAAAGAGTGCCACAATGACCGGTCTTGCGCCACCCGCATTCAGCGGACTCCCGCGACCTTACTAGTCCACCTTGTGGGGGGTCTACCCACGCTGCGCCTTCCGGTACGTGGTTGCTACTATTAAGCGTGGTAGCTACTATTAAACGGTCCCAGCGAGAGGATAGTCGAACGGAGTGTGTCCTTTTCTAACAATATGCCAGGGTAAAGTGCAACACTCCGTGTAAGTCCTCTCTCACCCAGCGCGTTTTTTCGCAAAAGTACACGGCCTTGCTATATAATAAAAGGTATTTGAAAGTCCCATATTGCCATTAAAATGTCACTCGTTTATCTCAGAACAAAATCCCAGTTATTGAGATTTTTCAACCGTAGACTAGCCAACCTAATAGGTATGGTAGTTTAGAGTTGGTTGTCTATGCTGGCGTCGGCGGGGTGCGCGGGGCGGTACAGCGGGTTCTTGTTCCGGACGGGTAGCGGGTGCGCCTCCGTGTTGAACACCCACTCCTCCAGCGGCACGAGCGAGTCGTCCGCGAACAGCAGGTATAGGTACTGGAATGATAATACATATATTGAGTGAAATGTTTAGTAATAAGTTTTTATAATACTTCAAACTCTCGCGTTATGTACACATATTTAATTACACAAACGGGTACCGCGAAAACAATGAAATTATATCGCGGTAGACCCGTTTGTGTAATTAATAAGTTTTTGGCAAAAAATCATTGTTGCTGGCTATACTTATGTAAGCTTCTTTCCACAGACAACTACTCATCGAGACAATTGTAAAAAACCCAAACACAATTAGGTTGCGTTGTTTTATCTCAGAGTTGCTACGGCCACCTCCTGCCTCCATCATCAGATCAGTTGATCTGGAGTTCCATGGTACCATAATATTGCATTGTCACCCGACTTACACACGTATGCAAATTTTTAGCTTCATCGGAAACCGGGAAGTGGGTCAAATTTAAGTTGCAAGATTTGACCCACGGTCAGCGTCGTATAGACCATCCAAAGTATTCAAATAGTTCGGTACGCCATACAAATAATATGGTGTACCGAACTATTTGAATACTTTGGATGCTAGTGCTACCTACTATATGACGCTGTCTGTACAAACTACACAGTTAGGTACATTAAATGCAAGTTAAGTAAAAACTTGTAAAATCACAGAAAGAATAATAGACAGAGTTGGAGTCGTTAACACAAAACTGTAATTCAATAACACATCGTTTTCCTCGTGTTTACGCGCAACGCTCACTCATTTACAACTCGAACTTCGAAGGCGGAGAATAGCTCAGTTTTGATAGATGTGTGAGTACGACATCGGTTAGAGTCGGACCAAGAATAGTCTGCAGCGGATTTGATAGCACACGCAGTGCAAGTGTCATTTATACGTCATAATTTCATAAAAGTTTGACGTTTATAATAACACGAGCACTGCGTGGGCTATCAAATCCGCTGCAGACTTTTCATGGACTAACTGTAGTCATGAAGTCACACTTACGGCTCGGCCACAACATTGAGCGACTTGCGACGGCGGCAGCGATAATCATAGGTTGCGAGACAAAGCGATCGGACCTTATGTTCCCACCTATGGTTGTCGCTGCCGCCGTCGCCAGTCGCGTGATGTTGTGGCCGAGCCGTTAGCTTGTAGCGTTCGCTCGGGAGTGTATTTTACGTTTTGTATACTTTCTCTTAAAAATAAAGTACATTAAGTAGGTACCTTGAGCGTCTCGGCGAGGAAGAAGCTCTGTTGCACGTCGTCGCCCTGCGGCTTGCTGTGGTACACGTTCACCAGACCCGTGTACCCGCCCTCCACGCGGCAGTGCTTCTCCAACGCCTATGGAAATTAACAAAAACAATGAATGAAAGTATCCTCCTAAGGCCCAGCCATACAAATGAAAAATCCAAAATTTGCCACTGAAATTTGAACCTATAACGCAGGGAATAGAGTTGAGTTTGTTTTGTTTGAAAATTGAACGAAACAAAACAATTCCAACACTATTCCTATTTTAATTTTTAATATGTATTAATATTATAATATATTTTAATATGGTTTAAATTTCATCGAAATGATTAAGTACTATAGGTTCCTACCTATAGTTCCTTTCCTTCCTTCCTTGCCCTTAGGAAATTCCTTGGGCCTTAGGAGGGTATAGTCGAGTGTGAAAATATGGATGGACAACATCATACTCAAAAATATGTCAAACAGTTCTTTATGTCAGCGAATTAAGAACTATGGGACATATTTTTGGGTAAGTTATATGCACCCATATTTTTATTCTTGACTTGTAATGAACTGTTTTTAGGCATCTACTATTTGAATATGAGAATTAGGTCACAATGCGACAGGACCCTGCAATGTGTTAGAGAGCGTAGAGTTAGACCAAGAAAAGTCTGCAGCCATTTTGATGGCCCACGCAGTGCAACTGTTATTTTAAACGTCAAAGTTCTATGAAATTATGACATGACATGTAAATAACACTTGCACTGCGTGGGCCATCAAAATCGCTGCTGACTTTTCTTGGTCTAACTCTACGTGAACTGTAGGGGGCAGCATCTGCTTATTGACATGAAGTGTCAATCTCAAGTTTAATCCTTCAGGAAGGCCGTTGAAATTTGTGATTTAGAAAGAGAAACAATTTAATAGGTTTGCTAAGTAAAAATAACAGGGTAAGAGACATATAGATCAAGTCATGATATGAAAAGCGCTGGTGCGCTTGCGACTTTCGATCCGGAGGTCGCGGGTTCGAACCCCGGCTTGTACCAATGAGTTTTTCGAAATTTATGTACGAAATATCATTTGATATTTACCAGTCGCTTTTCGGTGTAGGAAAACATCGTGAGCAAACCGGACTAGTGAGCAATCCCAACTAGGCCTAGTTTCCCCTCTGGGTTAGAAGGCCAGATGGCAGTCGCTTTCGTAAAAACTACTGACTACGCTAGGGTGGTTCAAGTTTGTATGAAAAAAATTCAAACTCTAGATAGAAGAAGCGACACCCCCTTATTTTGTTACACTTATCATGTTGATAAAATACGCCAAGTTTTGTAACTTTATCTCAACTGCAAGGGGGTGCTCAACCACTTTGAAAATTTTCAACGTTGTATGAAATCCAAAGCGGATTAGTTGCCAAGCGGACCCCAGGCTCTCATGAGCCGTGGCAAAATGCCGGAACAACGCGAGGAAGATGAGATCAAGTCAGTACATGATAAATCGTTTACCTGCACAGCCTCCCAACCCCAATCCCGGTATTTCTGGTCTTTGGTGAGGCGCCACATGATGAAGTAGCTCTCGAAGGTCTCCGGTCGTAGTAGGTATACTTTCTCGTTGCTCTTTTGCGCTCTAGCTTCAACTGCACCTGAAAATCTGAATACAAGAATTGGTGTTATGATTTTCTTCTGTTTGGTTTGGAAAAGTCTAAAGATTACGAAGTCACAGATGTGCATAATTATTTTCCATCGTATTTTCACGGAAACGTTATGAAATAGCAAGACACGTTCGTAGTGTCTTGCTATTTCAGTCAGTCTCGGTACAAAAAGTACCGAGGTTGATTGAATTAGCATGATAAATACGAACGTTTCCGAGAAAATACGAAGGAAAACAATTATGCACTACATCTGTAAGAACCTAATTTAATTGGTGTTAATAAGTGTGTTTTTTATCTGATTAGAGATTAGAGAGAGATACCAACAATAATGCTTTTACGATTTAAAAGTGAGGAATGTAATGCAAGTAGCATTCAATCTTGTCTTCTAATTTATTTGTGGTAAAATGGCAAGAGACCGTTTGTTGCGGCAGTTATTTGAGGGAATCATACCTAAGGGTGCATGGGATTCCACCTGTCCAATATTCTTTGTCCAATGTGTCTTGCGTCTCACGTTTTGCTTAGTGAGAGAGTGAGATGCACAGACATTGGACCAATATATTGGACAGATAGAATACCTACCCTTAGGCCCACTTGCACCATCCCACTAACCCGGGGTTAAGCGGTTAAACCGTTAACCTAGTGTCAAAGCTTGGTAACAATGGCAACTCCAGGTTTAACCGGTTAACCCCGGGTTAGTGGAATGGTGTAAACAAAAAACAAAGCAAACGAATTGAAAACAGTTCCCCGCATGCGGGCCTTTGGTATGCGTTATGGAAATCTACCGTACCCCGCATGCGGGGCCTATTAACTAATGAAACTGAGCCTTGACTCTTAAAAAGAGGAACACTTTTTGAACAGTACCTGAAGGCCTCCGGGCCTAATTTGGTCTCGGAGCGCGCGTAGCTCTCGTGGCAGGTGTGTGTCAGCTTCTTGGCCACGTCCATGTACCGTTCTGATAACGTGTTTTCCAATGTCGTGGAAGCCAGTCCGAACATGCCACCTGGAACATAAATTAGTCTTATTAATCACCAATTATGATAAAATAACGGTAACTAAAAAAGTCGGCTCGATGTTTTGGCAGGTATAAAACTTTGCTAGTGAATACAACGGTAAGATCAACTTCACTGAGCCAAATTACTTTCTTTTACACTCACAATGCCAATCCAATGCGCAAAATATGACCAATCTTTTTCTACAATATCACTCGTAACATCTTGTCTAAGGCTGCCGTCATAACATCACCCTTGCTTCTTTCTTGGCTTGTTTAATCAAAAATCCTTGTCTACAAACCTGCAAAGCACGGCAAATGACAAATGGTCCATGTTCTCCTATATTCTTCGACAAACCAGACCTGCATCTTGTCCAGTGCCGCCGCTGGCATGGCTCCGTCGAACATCACGCATACTTGCTTCTATCCGGGCTTGTAAATCCAAAAATTATTTCTGTTTACAAACCTGCAAAGTCTCCTCCAAATCATCCAATATCCTTCTCTATCATCTCAGTCAGATCTTACGACAGATCTTGTCCAATACTGCGGGTAAATCTTCGTCGAACACCATACTTGCTAACGATTTCCTTGAGTAGTCTAACCATAAATGCTTTCTTTAGTGTACTAACCTGCAAAAGCACGACGAATGGTCCATTTTCTCCTTCAATATCCTTCCATACTTCACGACAGCCAGATATGACAGACCAGACGGTGAAACCCTTACCATCTTGTCCAAGGCTGCTGACATGGCTTTGTTTAACATGCTTGTTTTTGTCTTGAAATATCAAACATTTTTGAATCTACAAACCTGCAAAGCACGACAAGTGATCCATCTTCTCTTCCAATATTCTTCCATACTTCATCTCAGCGAGATACGAGAGCCCAGAAGGTGACACCCGCAGCATCTTGTCCAAGGCAGCTGGCATAGCTTCGTCGAACATGGCGCGGGCCTGCTCGTCCGTCTGTCCAGACATCAGCCACGCCTTCAGGAGGTACTCGTAGAAGGAGTCGCCGAGCGCTCCCAGGGACATGTGCCCTGGAAATGAAGAAGAATTCATTAAATCCTATTAATACTACAAGTTACATAAATAATGCCCGAATTTTTTAACTATGCCTTGAACTTTTTCTTATTTTTCCCTCACCTCTTTAGAACTTCCCTGACTTTCCCTGACATTCCATAACCATCATTAACTTATCTGAGTTTTTCCTGACTTTCACTGATTTTTATTCCATTTGGACGATTGTTATTCCATGCAAATTGTAGGAGCTATGCCGAATATAATGTTCCACCAAAATCAAAGTCTCCACTGTCTGTCTCTGTATCCTCCTTCAGATGAAAGACAACGGTGTTGTGAGGAGACAATAAGTAGAGCGTTCAACTGGTAACGTCATTCTCAAATATTTGCATGTCCCTGTGACCTGTGTCATTAAAATGTTTCATTTGTATTTGTATAAGCAAATAATTGACTGCTTACTGATTACGTCCAGCTGGTTGTCCTAGTTACCGTTGGAGCGATTAAGCCCTCAAAGATCTGACATCCAAATCACCCAATGCGCAATAAAGTGGTGCAAACTAAGGAAAAGTGTTCCCTTTACGTTCGTTTTTAGGGTTCCGTAGCCAAATGGCAAAAAACGGAACCCTTATGGATTCGTCATGTCTGTCAGTCCGTCCGTATGTCACAGCCATTTTTTTCCGAAACTATAAGAACTATACTATACTATACTATACTATACTGTTGAAACTTAGTAAGTAGATGTATTCTGTGAACCGCATTAAGATTTTCACACAAAAATAGAAAAAAAAACAATAAATTTTGGGGGTTCCCCATACTTAGAACTTTTTTTTCATCTAAGCCATACGTGTGGGGTATCTATGGATAGGTCTTCAAAAATGATATTGAGGTTTCGAATATATATTTTTTTCTAAACTGAATAGTTTGCGCGAGAGCCACTTCCAAAGTGGTAAAATGTGCCCCCCCCCCCCCCCTGTAACTTCTAAAATAAGAGAATGATAAAACTAAAAAAAATATATGATGTACATTACCATGCAAACTGCCACCGAAAATTGGTTTGATCGAGATCTAGTAAGTAGTTTTTTTTAATACGTCATTTTAACCGCAATTTTATTATGTTACTTGCTGCTACGGAACCCTTCATGGGCGAGTCCGACTCGCACTTGGCCGCTTATTTATGTTCAGCAGTGGCTCTTAGTTAGACCCTACACTTGCGTCTTGCGAGCGTCGGCGTCTAGTCAACTCTATGGCTGATGCTCGACGCAACGTTGGCGCAACTGCGCAGTGACGCCATTTTCTATAGCGCTGACTAGACGTCGACGCTCAAAAGACGCTAGTGTATAGTCTCTTTTGGATGATAGAAGTGGAACTCACTCTGGCCCCACTGTCCGGTGCGAGGGTTGATGAAATTAGGATACAGGCCACTCGGCTTCTCGATGTTGTTTAGCGCGTCCCGGATGCGCTCCACCTTTTTTCTGTACACTGAAAGTAAAAACATATCATTTTAGTTTTGAGTGAGTTATTTCCACCGAGCAATGTACATACTGCCATTTTTGAGGAAGGGAGAAGTCATTAAAGTATGGGTTGAGTTAACCTTAATTTAGAAGTATACAGGGTGATTCAGGAGACGTGAGCAGGACTAACACTGCGCATATCGTTAATCATAAGCAACTGTTTCTTTTCAGTATTAGTGAGGTTAACGTTAATTTTCTAGTCGTGTTGAAAAAAAAAGTTATTAATTTTTTTACGACATGCATGGTCACCCTAAAATTAGAATACTAAACTACCGATATTCTGTTTCAAATTGAATGTCATTACTGTCATCACGGTCTGGTTACTTTTGAAAACTCGTATCTCACTCAAGTTTGTCCGTTTATTTTCTTCGTAATCAAAATGCCATTACGGTTAAAGAGGTTTTATGTTTATTAATTAGGTCCTGTAGGGTGACCATGATTGTTGAGAATTAAATTTGCCCTCAGCAAAAAGTTAAAAAATTGGAAAAAGTGTGGTTGTTTCTCCTAAATACGACGGTGATCGATCAATTAGCAGTTACTGAGTGTGCAGGAGTAGTCCTGCTCACGTCTCATGAATCATCCTGTATAATTCAACATAAACATAGAGGGTATTTTTTAAATACCTATGAATACATACTACACTTATGTGGGGTTACACAATACAGAAATCATTGGACTGTTAGAACCTATCGATATTTTCAACTAGGTAAGTACCTAGTTAGGTAATAATCATAAATAATACTAACTATTTATGCATTTGTGCCACCTGACGAAGCCTGCGTTACATTATTACGTATTGTAAATAAAATGGGTTATTTTAAGATTTTATTACTGTTTTATGTTAAACGTTTCAAATAGCCTCAGCCCCACTTACGATATTAATTATTAGAACAATAAAACTCATTATTCTTGGAATAATATAAATATAATTAACGTTTCATCATCATCATCATCACCATTTATTATCGTTTATATATAATAATTAATGTTAATGCAAACAAGGAAAATGGGTAATATTATATGTAAAGTAACTATTCCAAATTATCACTAATATCAGTCAAAATATTCCTCTTTGATAAATTGTTCGTTGTAAATCTTCTGGCTAAGAGGTGAATGGGTCAGCTATTAAAGATAACCTATACGTATTCATTATTTAGGTATAATTTGTCTACTTAGACATCGGTCCAGATTCGGAGAACAGCGACGGCGAGATTCACCTAAAATTACGACCTGTTTTCGAAATTTTATTTTACCCGACTGTATCAGGAGGGTAATGTTTTCGAGCGTATGTATGTATGTCCATTTCTTTGGCACGCTCTACATTCAAAACGGCTGGACGGTTTTTGACATGAGGTGTCGTTGAATTCGTCAGAATTGTGGTAGCGACATAGGCTATATAAATTTGGAAAATGGAATCTATAACGAAAATGACTTTAGCTGACCTTTAACCATTCGTTTACTTAAATATGTACACATAGCACCGCTTACCATCTTTCCCCGTGACGTCGCTCAAATACTTGAATTCAAGATCGAGGGTGCCGATCTCTGACAGAATACTGTTGGGTCCCGCCCAGTGGTACTGCCGGCTCGCCTGAAATGTATGCAATCAATTTTATAATATTACATTAGTACGAGCTGAAAGGGTCTTGATAACATGCGTTTCATCGGTCACGTAATATATAAGTAGCTTCGCATGATGGGTTAGTTCGTAAATTAAATAGATTGCCTAATGATTATGATCATGATCACGATTATGATGATGAATTTATTTTTCAACATTATTTAAACCTCTCCTAAACGCCTGTAAAACACTTCACAACATAATTATATGAACTTTCTGTCAAAAACAAGTCATGTTTAATGACTAATAGGGGATGGATCCTTTTCGCTAACCTACGTTCAAATAACATGTTTTTTTTGCTATGAGGTAGGCCAAGGCCTATAGCGCCTAGGCCGATTCATGGCATTTTCGGGTCGATTTTCTATTGAGGAAACTTCATGTAGATTCGTGTAACTATTTGTAGATATTCGTGTAGTTTAGATAGTTTATAACTTTAAATAGATATTCCACTATTACCTACATGTTCACACATAAATCAGGTTAATAGGCATAGGCCATAATACAGTGAGTGAATACTTCATAGCATGGCCATAACAATTTTTGTATAAAAACGAGACACTTGCCAGTTTGTCGATAACTTGTTACTTAAGGCGACAGATTTAGTAAATGTTTAACGATTAACGATGTAAAGATGCAAAGTAATGGCGTGCCGGGTCGTTACCCGGTTCAAGCAGTTGGCGTAATGGCGTTTACAATTTATTGTTGGTAGAAATACTTATGTAAAGCTCTCTTGTGTGTAGTATGCGGGTAAACATTGCACATTCGAAATGTATTTCCAGTGGTAACGCGTTGCGACCTTATCAATTACATTTTTGAAGTTTTAATCCTAATCATGGTCGTGTAAGATAAAACATACATATTTGGCAATGTCCGCTAGTGATTGATGAGTTATTGCAAACTGTGTACCTACACAAAAATATATGTTAGGGAGGCTTTAAATCATTGGATTGACAATAGGTAATCTTTATTGCACGGCTCAATCAGAGACAATAACATGATAACTTGATAACAAACAGTCTTACCGTTAAAAAGCTATATTTTAAAGACAACTTTTAGGTAGCGAAATTTTATACATGTTATAGTACTTATGTTACTTTTTACAAATGGAATATGACAAACCTTGCAGAAAATACACACAAAATAAAACAATGTACAATACAAATAATAATGCATGCGTCAAAAATGACCTGATTCATCAGTGGGTGAGTTGCGGCTAAAAATAGTGGCCCCATTTACCTTTGACACTGGAACTAGCGACAGGCCTTTCAAAAGGCGCTTACTTAATGACTTTTTAAAGTAGATTGCATGGTGGTAAACATTTAAAACATGCCTACTTATGATGTTACTTCGTCAGTCGTACATCCAGCCGTAATATTGCATGGCCAATATAATATATAAATAATTCATTCATTAGTAGCCCTCAATCTAATGATTCTAATGTGATAAAATGAGAACATATTAAGAATTTTAATAGTTTTATGATAAAGCTCATTAGTTTTCTTATTTATCAACTTCATTAGTTGCGAGTCGAGTTATATCATATCATAATGAAAAAGTCTTCAGTTCATTGCTGAATATTTATAAGTTTCCATCAATTTATTTCATTAAGGGTGGAATCACATCTATCAGCATCGAGCCGCATTTTATATATGAGAAATCGCTCGTTAGTATGAAGATGCGTACGCATCGAAAAGCTGAAAGCATGCGTACGCATCTTCATACTAACGAGCAATTTCTCATAAATAAAATGCGGCTCGATGCTGATAGATGTGATTCCATCCTTAGACTGTGTTTTGTCTGCAAGAACAGATAATATAGGAAACGACTTGATGGATTGATTAAGTACTTATCTTTTTACGCCTAATGGCTTACACGATTGTATCAAAGGAAGCCCTCTAATGAACTTGAACTTATTATAATAATGTAGACTAGGGATGTTGCGGATATTCGCATCCGCATCCGCGGAACATCCGCATCTGCATCTGCATCCGCATGAAATCGATGCGGAGCATCCGCATAATGCGGATGTCGACCAAGTCGGTAACAGGAACGTATTAGCGGCGGCGCCGGCGGCGTAAGTGCTAGGTAATTTCGTCATTATATATAACGAAATCGCCTAGATCCCGAAAAGTCGGCCAAGTTACTGTTTATTAAATAAAACGCACCTATATTCTTGCTCAAATACTAAACGTTTCGTTTTTTTTTAAATAAAAATTGCTAAAAATGAAATATTTGACGTTTTTTAAGTACCAAATCGTGACATCCGCATCCGCATAAGCGGATGTGAGACTTTAAATATCCGCATCCGCATCCGCGGATGTCAAAAAATCTGCATCCGCAACATCCCTAATGTAGACTAGTTTAACTAGAAATCCAATACATTTATTATTTTTATTATTATTTGGAGTCAATGGAAAAATATACGCTTCATGTATACAAGCAACGCAATATGCCTTTTCTCACATGGGAAGCAAGTTGTAGGAGTAAAATAATAATATCTAGAAACCACTGAACCTAGTGGAAGCAATGTAACCACCAGGCTGGTGGGGGTCTCGAAAGCTGGCAACAACGCGTCTGCCGCTTTCACTACTTTGTCTTTCAAAATATTGTCGTCAGTCAACGCGCAGAAGATGCAGAAGCTCACTTTAGTGGAGGGGTTGATGAGAGCAGAGGGCAGGCCGGTGGGGGTCTCAAAATCTGGCAACAGCACTTGTCAACTCCACTTTGTCTGTCTTTTGAAGACGCTGTCGCCAGCCAATGCGTTGCAGGATAACATGGACTTACCTTAGTGGAGGGATTGATACGAACAGTCCGGTAGTGATATTGACAGCGCATCTGCGATCTCTACGGCCTTGTTCCGACGCCTATCAACTTATAGTAGAATAGACAAAAACTAACCTTCGTGGCGGGATTGATGAGAGCATACGGCAGGCCGGTAGGGGTCTCGAAAGCTGGCAACAGCGCGTCGGCGACCTCTACAGCTTTATCCTTGAAGAGGCTGTCGCCAGTTAATGAGTAGCAGGACAACAGCCCGCCGACGAAGCGGATGTTCGTCTCGAACACCGACAGATCGGAATCCTGGTGAACAAAATATTGTTTTAATATGAGTTTCTACAGCTAAAGTTAGAGTTTAACAGGCATCACACTAGCGTCTTTCAGCGTCTGCGTCTAGTCAGCGCTATGAAAAATGAGAGCAGAGTAGAGCAGCAGCCATAGACAAAACTAGTCATAGTCAACGCTAGACGCCCACGCTCGGACGGGAGACGCTAGTGTGGGGTGGCCTTAAATCTTGCAATTCCTTTGACTGATTTTCGGAGGAATGTTCAATAGGGTTCAATGAAATAATTAAATGAATCATTATAATGAAATGCAAGTTGGAAGGCTGTATAAAATTACGACGTAATTAAGTTGGCCAATATAATCTTTATACTTAAATAAACAAAAAGCCATCGCGTTTAGGATCGTTAGAATTTATGACAGCAAAAATAAATTACCGTCGAGTTTTTGTTAACCAACTTCGCATAAAATTTAATGAGGTCGGCACTACAGCGCCAATGACGGCAAAGTATTTGTTTAATGTAAAGGTACCATTCGCATTTAGACTGCGCCAACATCACTGCTGCAGTATTACGGCGTGACATTCCTACTGGAAATCTCAAAAATTCAGGTAGCAACATTGATATTAAAGCATTTTCACTTAGTTGAACACCTTTAACGGCCGGTTCGCAATCGTTACAAAACTGATGGTCAATGTCAAATCCCATACATTTTGTCAGGAATGTAACGGTTAGACGTTACTGAAACACGACTTAAGTCGCGCTTTAAAGTACAAGTTAAATAAAAATGCCCATTAACATTTGTGCCAACAATGCTGTGGGCAGTAAATTTTGCGCTGCAGCAGTAATGCTATCGGCTGCAGTACTGCAGGAAACGTCAAATTTAATACTGGTGCAGTCTGAATCCAAACTGTATCTAATATACTGACCATAAGAAAAAACTTATCGTGCATGTGTAGTAGTTTCGTATATGTTAATGCCTACACGCTTTCAAGCATTTGCAACAAGTGGGTGTATGAGGCACGGCTTATGTCACGTCACAGATATATGACGGCGCTCAAAAATTTATCTTTGTCATATCCGATAAACAACAGAAACAATAAAAGCTGCAACTTGGCTAACACGGCCATTTTCTAGACAATAAAGTTACTTGAGATTTTTGAACTGAACCTCACTAAGTTGTTGTTTACGGAATAAAAGTAGTACCTATACCTACATTAGAATGAATTGTAACTATGTAATATTCTCTGCATTGCAGCATTGCACACTTACACACTCGGTAATGATTGGTTAACGAAGTCTTGACTGTCAATTTTATTATCTATTTCGGTCCTTGACGATGAAATTAAGGACCCAGGCAAGTAACATTTAGCGGGCATAGGTCAAATCGGTGACAGTAAATAAAAAATAAAAAATATATATATATTATAGGGACATTCCTACACAAATTGACTAAGTCCCACGGTAAGCTCAAGAAAGCTTGTGTTGTGGGTACTCAGACAACGATATATATAATATATAAATACTTAAATACATAGAAAACAACCATGACTCAGGAACAAATATCTGTATCATCATATAAATAAATGCCCTTACCAGGATTCGAACCCGGGACCATCGGCTTCATAGGCAGAATTTACTGGGATCAAACTTCGAAGTTTTGTCCATTTTAATGGACATTCCGAAGTCCATTGAATAACCTCATATGCTGCTAATGCTCAGTCTATCGTGAAGGACACGTCAGCATTGTTTGCCGGTTAGTGATGATTGATGGCTATGGATGAATGCGAGTTAATTATGCACTGGACCGTTGTGTCCTAAGCTATTCCTAATTTTCCCACGTACTACAGTTTCTCAAAGCTTCGTGATTTGCATTTAACTTTTTACTTCCGAGTAAAATGTTTCTTGATTTATATTTCACTCACTATTTGCCATTTACCATAACGAAACATTTAATGATATTCCGCGTCCACTTTAGCTCATGATAAGTATAGGCTTGAAATAAAAGATAACATGTGTGTTAACAGCTTGAAGGATGAGTATTCAAGACAAGGAAAGTACATAGACTAGCCTCACATGTATAAGCATTCAAATCTACATAATAAAGAAACAATCAACCAAGGGATTCCCTGAGGCCGTTGAAAATGGGGCCCATTTTCTTAATAAATTTTACTTCCTCTTGTGTTCTCGACTTCACACGCCTGCACAGTCCAATAAGAGAGAAAAATAATGCGACACGAGACTCATGTAGTACGGAGGGACAGCGTGATTATCTGTGAAACATCGATTTTGTAATGCAGTGATACGTGTAGGTACTACGTATTTATTTACTGCAACAAAAGTAAAACTGTGGAACCTAGTTGTGGTCTTATGCAAGAATTCAGGAGTCGACAAACTTTTGAGAAAAAGAGCCAATTGCAGTAAAGCACCAGTTTAAGGAAGCTTAAAGAGCCGCAAGTTTAGTTTTCAGTGGTGTAAGAAGTATTAGGAACTTTCAAGGGTTAATTTTATGGGTGACGCAAAGAGCCGCATGCGGCTCACGAGCTGCGGTTTGCCGACCCCTGTGTAAGGTGATATTAGTACTTGGCCACTTCCCAGTTAGTCACTCCGAAATTCAACGAGATGAAATTCCACTGCGCCCTCTATTTGCTACACAATCCTTCATCTACAAGTAACAACATAGTAATCTACGTATCGTCTCCATATTCAGGTTTCCTTGCATAACATTTGCACTATCGACGTGTAATCTCCACTCGAAGCGTGTACACTTAGGAGCAATTAAAAGGCACTTGGTTTGGTTGTCGCGATCGCGCGATACGCGCTGACGGCTGATTACATGGTTCATTAAACAGTCGTTAGCCAGTTATCGTCGTTCCGGTAAACTGCAGTTTTCTGTTACCTTTAAAACCATTAGTAGATAAAAGGATGAGCTGAATGCAGGATTTTTGAAAGGATTTGTACTTGACGATCATTATTTTATCAAGCGCCACTTGCGCCATCCCACTAAGCCGGGGTTAAGCGGTTAAACCGTTAACCTAGTGTCAGATTGTACTGGTAACCATGGTAACTCCAGGTTTACCCAGTTAACGGGTGGTGCATGGTGCTTAATTCATTTTGTCTCGGTCTCGAATCGGTTCAAATGTCAATGAAAAAGGAATGACGGGACTTGGTAAAAATCTGTCCCAAAATTTTAGCATGGTGCCGACAATATAAGTCGACATACAAACATGTTTAATGTTGTTATGTTGTGACTAGGCAGTTCAATAAATAGTCGTAAGGTGTGCGATTATTTTGTGATGGAAACACAAGTTACCGGCGATTAAGAGTGAGCTTTGGTTAACTGTAGGGTCTGTAGGGGAAGTTAGTTGCAACTTACAACAATGACTAAGTTTTAGATTTTCGGCAAAAGGAAAATACCGTGATAGACCGGGAGATAGTGACACATTTTACTGGGTCATTTGTACCAGTATGGCGGTTCGTCAGGGGTCTAAGCATGTAATGAAGGAAAGAAAATGCTATGACCATAGCGCTGGTACCGGCGGCCCAATCGCGTGGGCGTTAGTCGAACGTGTCGGATAAAATACGAGTGTCGAACGATTTGTACCACAAAAATCCTCGTATTATTCGATAGTCCATAAAAAAGAAGTAGGCGGTAGCGTAATGCCATACTTCTCCGGTGTGACTTACAGCCCGCCATACTGAGGCGAACACGTTAATTAAAAAAAAACAATTCAACCATTTGTACCAAGCTAATTTTTGCACAGGTGATCATCGTCGAGCAGCCATTCATGGACATCACCATGCCATACTTTTCGGATGGTTCCAAATGCCCGCCATACCGCCGCAAGGAAGTTAATTTTTTTTTTTGCTAAACGATTTGTACCAGTATTGCATTTAAATTTTTGGAGAGTATTTGATAAAATGTGACCGTTATTATAATTGCCATACTTATAGTAGGGGGAAAAAGTGCTGCCATACTTGAAAAACTTATTTAATCGACACGTTTCAAAAATACGACTATACAATACGTAAAATAATTTTTTACAGCATGGCATCATCATATTCTGTTTGATTGGATACAATTATACCTAAAAATAAATTATTCCGGATTATAACTACGGGGCGGACGACTGTGAGACTTAAGCCAAGACTTAAAAAATAAAAAAAAAATTGACGATTTGTACCAGTATGGCATTTGGATTTTTGGAAATTATATGATGCAATGTGATCATTATTATATTTGCCATACTTCTAATAGGGGGAGAAAGGGGCACCATACTTGAAATAAAAAAAAAATATTGTACACATTTGCCACCTCCTACAGGTATGGCATTATGAGATTTCCATTTATGATCACACAGAAAGTCTTGAAAAAAAATTACAAGGTGGTACAAATCGTTTAGCAATAAAAAAAAAATTAACTCCTTTGCGGCGGTATGGCGGCCATTTGGAACCATCCGAAAAGTATGGCATGGCGATGTCCATGAATGGCTGCTCGACGATGATCACCTGTGCAAAAATTAGCTTGGTACAAATGGTTGAATTGTTTTTTTTTTTAATTAACGTGTTCGCCTCAGTATGGCGGGCTGTAAGTCACACCGGAGAAGTATGGCATTACGCTACCGCCTACTTCTTTTTTATGGACTATCGAATAATACGAGGATTTTTGTGGTACAAATCGTTCGACACTCGTATTTTATCCGACACGTTCGACTAACGCCCACGCGATTGGGCCGCCGGTACCAGCGCTATGGTCATAGCATTTTCTTTCCTTCATTACATGCTTAGACCCCTGACGAACCGCCATACTGGTACAAATGACCCAGTAAAATGTGTCACTATCTCCCGGTCTATGAGGCTTTCCTCAATGACACGGCAAAACTCGCACGCTATTCAAATTATTTCTGTCAATCAATCCGCCAATCAGGCATAGATACATTTTACATTTTTTCAAGTCATTGGCTCAGCGACCGAAAAAGGTAGAACATCTTAAAAAGAAGAACATAGATTTCTATCGAATAATGAAAGTATGTGGAAATCTAATTAGATTTTCCGAAACATCAACAAATGGCGCTAATGAGAACAGTGGCGATCGCTCTTAATTTGTATCGAGTCTCTATGGACTTTCTATTCAAAGTTACTAAGTCAGTTGCAAAATATACTCGTATCGTAAACTTCCGCGCAACTCTCATCGAACTTCGTTAGCAAGGCGCAACCAACCTCTAGAAAGGGACTACATTTACTAGACTGATGACCTAATATGTCTTTTACTGCGAAACTACACCAACAGTTTGCAGGAAAGGCTAATATGGACTAATTACGGATTAACTATTCTATTATTCCAAAGTCCAATGTTGGTGTTTCTTTACCCACGTAAGGCTTATTTTGAGGACCAAGTTACCTACCGAAAAGTTTTTGGTGACAACTTTTTCAAACCAGCAACTTTTGTTTGTATCGATACTTTTGAACTGGGGTAGCCTGGAGACAGTGGAGACGCAAATAAACCGTCCGCGCAACAAGTGCAACTCATCCCGCCTCACATTAACATCATTTAATTAGCGGTCCAAACTGACGTAGAATTATGTAGTTCAATTAAGGCCAACGAAGCCGCGCAACAAACAGATGTTCTGCAAGCGGGAACTTTTAACTAGTTCACCGCTGGAACAAAAGTGGAACAATGTGATAATTGTTTTCATTCCGGTGTCGGCTGGGATGCTGCCAGGCTGTGTATCTATTAATGTTGGGGCGGATTGCTCGCGAGTTTTTAATTGAGAGAGCGTGGATTGACGAGCTCGGGATAGCTTGGCTCATGTTTGGTTAGTTAGTATTCGTTTTAACATCGGACCTTGTTATACATTCGAAGCGTTTGTGAAAGGCATGAATCAATTCGGTTGCTAGATTTTTGATAACCTTATGAAGATCCCTTGGAAGGATTTTATTTTTCGTGTCAGATTTTACCTTCCGTAAAACCTCCCAACTATAGTCCAATTGGCAACCAGTTCAAAAGGAAATCAAGTATCAATAGGTACCAATGTTCCTTTTGGTTTACTCCGAATTATTTCTTCCATTTATAAACATACCTCGCCTTAGAACTACAAAAAATACAGTAAAAGTCACACCTGAACGAAAAAATTACAGTTTATTTTGGACCATAATTGGGAGCTTTGGACTATAGTTGGGAGGTTTTACGGTTTCTAATTTAATTTATCTTGTTGTAAAAGGGAGAACTTGGAAATTGACCAGTATTCTTGCCCCTCACGTTTTTTTTTAGAAAGAAGGGTTTCGTGATCGTTTCCTGATCCGTGTTCTGTGAAGTTAGTAATTAGAAAGGTACTCACGACACCTCCAATATGTAGATGTTCCGCAACTAACTCGCGTCCCTCCCGGAACTCGTCTCTCAGCCCCATGAGGTACAGCGTGTTGAGTCCGTCGACGATGGTGGCGCCTAGCTCGCCGTTACTAAACACGCTGGAGAGGTGCGCGCGTTTGGAGATCGGCTTCAGCTCATTCTTGCCCCAAGTGAAAGTTTTGTAGTTACGAAGAATAGAAAGGTAAACTCACGACATCTCCAATATGTAGATGTTCCGCAACCCACTCGCGGCCCTCCCGGAACTCGTCTCTCAGCCCCATGAGGTACAGCGTGTCGAGTCCGTCGACGATGGTGGCGCCTAGCTCGCCGTTCCCAAACACGCTGGAGAGGTGCGCGCGTTTTGAGATCGGCTTCAGCTCGTTTTTGCCCCACGCGTAGAGCTTGTAGTTGTTCCACGCGTGTCGCATCATCTGAGGACAAAGAGGAATCTTTAATATAAGGATAAATGCAAAGAAAAAATATTTCGACACAAGCATCCACATTTTTTTTAGGTACAAGATTTTGTTGCAGATTTCCTTTGACTTAAGTTGTAATCAAGAAAGCGAACCCAAACACGATGAGGTGCCGATGTTTTGTTACAGAGTAAGTGTATATTGGTAAGCGCCTTCGAGTTCCATCATCATAACAAGTCCATGTCATAATAACAATGCATTGCCATCCGGTTTATGTATAAATACTTGCTGAATATTCAGTTGGAACGGAATGTGGTAAAATTTTATATACGAGATTTTATTAGGTATAGACAGACATCGGGGCAAATAAAACTAAAAATAAAAACAGAAGATAATTGGAACAGGCCGTCACTGTCTAATTTGTCAACAATTCCCTCGCCCCAATGCAAAAATCTTCTCGAATCTTATCCTTACAACTCGAGTTTCGACTTTTAAATGTCAAAACAGCTTAAAATTGTGGCGTATCATATTAAAACAAAATGTTACATCAAAAACTTTAACAATAAAAACTTTAAGACAAGAATCTTTTAAGAGGGCGATTAGCCGTCGTCTCTCGGATATAAACAAATATTTTCATAAGGCCAATGGCACATTTCACATCTCAAAGGCCGGAACGGGCGCTTCTTTTAAAAAGCCTCGCAAAGCCTCGTCGAGCAAGTTTTAATCTTGGCGGCTGCTCGCCGACGGAACTAATGAAAGGATATCGGACTTTCGTCGGGCCATTAATTATTATTAGGTCTCTGGAACTTTGCAAGAAAGTCGCCAATGACTTGGAAAAACTGGAGACTTTACCAATTACAGTTTAAAACGTCTGAGAGGTGGGAATTCATTGGGTGAGCGAGGTAGTTGGAATGTGAAATACTTGCGTTGGATGTAACGTCAATGAGCAGCGAAGCAATTAGTTTAACAAGGTTTGATTATGATGTTTAGATACGCCAATTAGAATTTAGCCTAGCATGACTGCATATTATGGTTACGTTTCGATTTCACAAAAATGTCATCAGTAGGTATATATACTCGTTGATAGAATGTATTAAAAACGGCAAATGAGATGTCCCATTCATATTTACGCAATGTGCATGGTTTACAAATATGTTTATACACATGCAATAATGTCAATAATATACGTATTATATACCTAGTGAAGTTTTATAGCAAGCGTTTAAGTAAGCGCGGGTGGCGATAGGCGATATATTTACATATATTCATAATCGCACTGTTGACATTGGGTGTATTGGAAAAGCCCATAATTGATAACATGACGCATGCACCGTCCTGCAGATTTGGCAGTGTACAGAACATAGCTATTGATTGATAATCATGAAGACAAAATGATTTTTATCACCTCTACAACGTATTGCCGCCTTGGTGAAGGATCCGTAATGTTGTCAAGTCCATTCCGAGCTAACAAATTTGTTGTTAGTGGATCTTCGCTGGGGAAGCGAGCGGCGCGGGCGGCGCGTCCTGCAGGGTGCACTATTGGGCCCGTCGGGGTTCCAAGGTTGGACACTCGTATTAGTAAAATCATAGCACAGATAAATGTGAGACCCGCGATTGCCAAACGACATGGTAGACGCATCTTTGACGATTATGTACACTAAACTGTATAATCCGATTTAGTGGAACGTCAACGTCAATACTGTATGACCAAATTGGATTCGTCTAATTTTATTAAATTGACACAGATTAATTAAAACAAACGGCCACTGATTTTGGCACAAATTAAATAACACGTTCTTAATACCAAGAACTTTATTTTTTTCCGAGTTATAACGCGTATTTTCCCGTTCTGACTAATTTAATGTCAACTTATTGGTAACTGAATCGTAATTAACTATCGATGCGTACGCGTCGCTCCGCGAATAGCGTTGGCGTGATACTAACGTGCGATATGGGAAAATGCTTATTGTTATCAATTGCCACGCGGAGATAACAACTTAATAACGTACACTTTGCGTAAGCCGCGTACATACTGTCATTACTATGGATAGATTCGCAATTAGCATAATTTGTATGTACGTGATAATGAGGGACAATGTTTTCATTCAGTAGTATATTCATGTAGATAATATTTGACGAAAATAGTTTTGTGTTCAGAGGATAGTGAATGGAAATATGAATTCTTGTGGTCGTAATAGTTCGTTCCCGGAACTTATTGTAAGATGGTCTTGTGACCATGCAAATTAAAAACCCTATTAATTGCTTTTTGACATGTATCAGCCTACACATCGAGTTCGGAAAATACTATACGCCTATTTTCTTTACGTTTATTTAGGTAAACCCTATAAAATTATTTCTGGAGCCATTATTCGAAGGCTCGAGTCTTTTTGAGTTGAGCTTAAACAAAACAATAAAATACTCGAGGCTCGGAAGTTTCAAGCGCTGATCTTCGTAAAAACGAGACAAGAAATTTAAACTCAAAAGACTCGAGTTCCTACCAACCTTATTGGTAACTTCGCAGCCCTAAGGATATGGCTACTGGGCATAAACCAACAGTAGGAAGTCCGCACAGTCTCCAACGCAGATAACACCAAATCAGTAAATCAAGATGTCGCCTGCGATATGTAAGCGCATTATCGCATTATCTACGACTCAACAACGCCGTCTGTCCGCGTACAGTCGCCATCAGATATATCGGAGCGGCCAAGGTGTTCACAATATCTGAACACGCGCTCTAACGCCCTGACAATAGAGGCGTGTTCCGATATTTGTGAGCACCTTGGCCGCTCCGATATATCTGATGGCGACTGTACTAGACTAACATGTAACATATTAATTGAGTGGGCAACTTTACTGTGTATTGTATAGTTTTCGGATTCCGCGATAGTTATGTCCTGGTTACTAATAAGTAATAACAACTTATTCCGATATATTCTTATTTTATTGCATGGCGAAACGGGAAAGACGAGTCTCATTTATTATTGACACAGAAAAAACAATAAACAATCACTGATTACCGACAATTCCAACCATTATATTCTTAAATATATTAAACAGTATAACTTACATAATAAGAATACATACAAGAACGATACGGCAACCAATTCAGATTCAAACATACACATTTCGCGAGTAGGCTTCAAGTGCAATTTTAATTCAAGTGCTATTTTATAATCAATCAATCAATCACTTTATTTGCAATAAAACATACTTAAATGCATGCAAATACAATTATATGGTGCACAATAAATTCAACAAAAAGTATAATGAAACAATCACAACAATAGTAATTACAGATTAATAGAATGTCAAAGAGTATAATAATATATGTGTCAGAGTCAGAATTACACGTAAGTACAGTATCGATGTCAACTAAGTATTCTTATTTTATTACAAATCATACATTTTAATCTAAAGCATTTGCAAAATATTCTTTAATAGAATAATAAGGTTTATTTATAAAGTAGTCTTTTAATTTAATTTCAAATGTCTTTTGATCCTTACATGATTTTATGTTAAATATGGGAGCCTGGGGTCCGCTTGACAACTAATCCCTAGAATTGGCGTAGGCACTAGTTTTTACGAAAGCGTCTGCCATCTGACCTTCCAACCCAGAGGGTAAACTAGGCCTTATTGGGATTAGTCCGGTTTCCTCACGATGTTTTCCTTCACCGAAAAACGACTGGTAGAGAATAGAATAGATAATAGACAGCGTTTATTCGTGACAAAAAATAAAAGAAAACAACAAGTAACACAACAACATAATGGTCACGAAATGATCATGGTCGCATCAAATGATAAATCGTACATAAGTTCCGAAAAACTCATTGGTACTTGGTACGAGCCGGGGTTTGAACCCGCGACCTCCGGATTGAAAGTCGCACGCTCTTACCGCTAGGCCACCAGCGCTTAGCAGTGATAAAAATCAGTTGCCATAATGGTGAACATTGATGAAAAATCTAATAACACAATATATACTCAAAAACCATTATCCTCCCTTATATGCCGCAAAAAACATTCATGAACTTACAGTACCTAATAATACAAACCCGAACACTGAAGTAATTTTATTACATACAATAACGCTAAAAACAGACGACCCGATATGGTTCAGTTATACCTATGTATATTACATAAAACACAATACCTTCTGTCTGGATTCAACCAAGTTTGTGGCGGGGGTAAAAGACCTCGCAATGTAGACATTCACCGCTAGGGATAACATTTGGATTTATCTGTAGTTTTCAGACTAGAATAATCATGAAATTCAAATAGGAGTTCGTTGGTTTCAAACCTTGTAAGAATTAAACCTTATAAAAGTTTTCTTTTCAGTCACATTAGATTAGACAATTATACGAAATTGCAGAAAGCAAAGGTTTAGATAGTCATCATTTTCAGAAGCTCGCGGCATTGTGACAACGATAAATCATGACGATTGTTTTAAATGACTCGGCTTCTTTGGTCATATCATGCGGTCTAAGAAGCACGACCTAGAAAGGCAGATTATCTTGGGCCAAATAGAGGGCAAGCGAGCGCGAGGAAAAGCACCCACGAGATGGTCTGATGTTGTGAAGAGGGTGGTTGGCCCATATGGAGTGGTTGGCCCATATGGAGTGCGTGACCCATATGGACTATGATCGCAGACTGTGGAGACGTAGCATACATGGTCGCGATCCTCAGCAATAAGGGACCGAGGAAGAAGATTGTTTTAAATAAATTTAACCAAGAGGATTGGAGGCCAAGACTCATTTTGGGTCACCGCGCCAACCAAGTAAGTAAGTAAGTAAGTCAATAAACTCGTAAATACTCTCAAACCATGTTTGGACTGCAGTATGAGTAAGCTTAGCACGAGTATAGTATGCGAGATATAAGTACTACCAGTCTTTTGCTAGCTGTGTCAATTTGAAAGAGACTGGTAGTCTAACTAACATAAGCGAGATATTGTCGCGACGCACTTGTGCTAAGTCTACAGTTCTGGTTAGAGAAATAGGATAGGTAGGTATACCAACAATCTGAATCTGAACAATCCTACATATTTTATCTTAATATTTTATACGCTGATAATAGTATGGACGCCGCTTAAGAACGATTCTAGGTCCTTCACACATTTTATCTATCATAAGCTAATATTTTGGGTTCAAGAACGGTCATTCAGATATTTCGCAAGAAAAAGGATAACCTTTAACCTAAATTCTAATTAATGTCTGTCGCAAGCATTATATTATTTGGTACATTATGTATATGAAATTAAATGAAGACTTAGTCTTCTAGGAGAGTTTGCACATTGCACAATGTCATGTATGGAAAATTATGTATGTCGGATCTTGTTTTTAAATCGATTGAACATTTCGCATCTTCTGCATGATATTTTACTACTCACAGCTCGCGAATAATAAAAAATCCCGACGAGTGTGATTAAACTGAAAAAAATGCCATTTAGTTCTAGGTACTAATATGATAGTATGATATGATAGTAGAACTATCGTCACTAGTCAACTCTATAAGTTCGGCCTGCTATGCACTAAGAAGCCTTAGAGAAGAGGTAAATACGGCTCAACTAATAATGGTATACCGCGCGTTGGTTGAATCTAAAATTAGGTACAGCGTAAAATTCTGGGGTAATAGCTACCTTTACAACATTCAGTCTGCCTTTGTGGCCCAGAAGAGAGCGATCAGAACAATAGCCAGAATACCACAGATGACATCATGTAAACCTTATTTTAATAAGTTTGAAGTTCTCACAGTACCTAGTCTCTATATTCTTGTGATTCTTAGCGACCTTATAAAGTACCTTAACTGTATTGAAACGCTGGAAGAAAGACGAAAGCGCTTGGAAACTAGAAGGAAGGACTTACCACAAACAATAACCACTAAACTGCAAGTGGTTAAACACTCTTCAGCTTATCAGGCAGTTAATCTATTCAATAGATTGCCATCCGATTTGAAGTCAGTCACTAAATTGAATTTGTTTAAAAATTGTCTCAAAACTTATTTGTTGAAGAAGGGCTTCTATTCTGTGGATGAGTTTTTGTCAGCTCAGAGTACAACATAGTATTATTAAGTAGTATTATTTTTTTTTTCTTTCTGACATAATAGTTATTAATTAATTTGGGCCAATTGACATATACTTTATTATTATTATTAATTATATTTTATTATAAGCCAATTATTGTTCAATTTGTTATTATGTTAGATAATTTGTAATACTTTAATTTCTAATTGTTATTTATAAATTGTAATTGTGATATAAGGTAAAATTCAAACGCAATGTATATTGTTTTATGAATAAATGACTATGACTATGACTATGACTATGATGTGATGGGACATTTCCGGTTGATCCACACATTAAAATTAGAAGCGATACCTATTAAAATTAAAACGCAAATAAGGTGCAGGAAACTTTCAACAAATCGAAATATCTTCCATGTGTTACCTTATTAACTAGAGTGCGACAACCAGATAGCCAAAAAAATGTTTTTGTTTTTCGCAATCTTGACATATATTATGGCACTCTAATTAATAATGTAAAACATTGAAGATATTTCGATTAAGTAGTTGAATTTCCCCGCAGTCAAAATCGCTCCCCGCAACCGCATCTTAATGTTTTTCTATATTTTGACATGACTGTATTTTTCCTATCATTTACGTCCCGCTGTTTTTTGTCGACTTTTCTCGGTTCGGTTTTATTATTTCACGTATAAGCTCTGGCACCAAGAAATCACACTGAAAGGAGTTGGGAGCCCAATCTCGGCAACGGCAATTAAGGTCCGTCGGCGCTACGACTACGGGGTCTACGGGGCTATGGGCCGTCCGTAAATTCAGTTGCAGATTTACTGCCACTTGCCAAGGACTTGTTACGGTTGTTTTCAAGTGCCATGTGTGTTGTCTTCATTTTCTCGAGTGACTACATATGGGATTTCTACAAAAAGGAGTGTGAAGGTTTCTAAAGACATGTGATACTGCTGAATTAACTATCAGGCGCGGCGAATCATGCTTGTGATTAAAAATGACTGTCCGACGTGATAAAAAAAACGTTAATAAGGCTCTTTTTTAACAGCGCAACTATTATCAAATTGCATATGGAAAATTTATGAAGATAAAGATGTCATATTATGTTTACACCTGATCATAATCACCTAAAATGGCATTTTTCCCGTTACCTACGCCAAACCCCTTGAAATGACCACTCCAAACCGTTTTCCCGCAAATGGCGTATCTATATCGTTAGTTCATGTTTGTTGAATATTCCTTCAGTTTTTAGGGTTCCGTACCCAAAGGGTAAAACGGGACCCTATTACTAAGACTTCGCTGTCCGTCCGTCCGTCCGTCCGTCCGTCTGTCACCAGGCTGTATCTCACGAACCGTGATAGCTAGACAGTTGAAATTTTCACAGATGATGTATTTCTGTTGCCGCTATAACAACAAATACTAAAAACAGAATAAAATAAAGATTTAAATGGGGCTCCCATACAACAAACGTGATTTTTGACCAAAGTTAAGCAACGTCGGGAGTGGTCAGTATTTGGATGGGTGACCGTTTTTTTTTTTGCTTTTTTTTTGTTTTTTTTTTGCATTATGGTACGGAACCCTTCGTGCGCGAGTCCGACTCGCACTTGCCCGGTTTTTTTTAATTAACATGTAGTTCAAAATCCGACGCGAGTGTATACGGCTGCTGTTAGCACAGTTTCCCCGCGAAACAAACTCGACAAAGCGAGTGTTATAGATGTATGCCGCCGTGTTAAGTCAAAACGCCGTATGTCTAAACGAATTCTAACAACATAAGGCATTTCGGCTTAGGAGCACAGTTAGGGCGATTAATAACGGTCATCTGCAGATTCCACTTATCACGATATGGCCACTGCGGTGTCTGCGATGCAAGGTAACTGTCACATACATGAAACATTACTAGAAGAACTGCCGGAACCTTTTGTTTTGATTTGTTTTATGCTAGACGAGTCCTTTTTCGACGAGCGAAGCGAGTAAGAGATTTTCTTCTTCGCCTAGCCTTTTCCCATATCATTTGGCATCGACTCTCCTCGTCATTATCTGTTCTGGGTCGTCGAGCTTGGGCTTTCTTAAGGTCTTTGTTCGAAGCGAGAAAGATATATCAATATGAAAATCATAAGGAAAATATACAGTTGTATAGTTAGAACTTTTAAGGCTACCATTCCATCAGGCGGATAAGAGGAGTATGCGGAAATCCAGCAATAGCATTGGTTGCTATCTAGAGGAGCGGAGAAGTTAGAGATGTGGATTACTACCAATGCTATAAGTTGATGGCCCGCACGTGTCATCTCCGTATCAGTGGAAAGGCATCCTAAAAGTCGGCGATGTGAAGAGCAGTAAACAGCGGGCCTGTGATGACCGCTGATATCTACATGATAAAGCAAATGCCACTTTTTAACATCAAGCGATTGAACGAGAAAGACCCTGTCAATCATCACGCTGTCACGTCCATAACGGCAACCATCCTACAAACAGCAACACTCTTAACTGTCCATCGGTGGACCTCATATGCCTTTTATATTAAGGTTTACTTGTCAGTTAACAGTGTGGTCGATGGCACAGGACAGTTTATCACAGTGTAAGACTTTCACAAATAAATTGCTACAATCACGGCTACAATCAAGTTCCACCAAATGTACGGTTAAGACTGTCTTAGCGAGCGCAGCGCTAAATTAGCAAGGATATGTGGACGGCCGTGCGGGTCGTAACAGTAAATTGGGCACGGATTTACGCCAGCACCTAGTTTAGTTGGGCGGGGAAAATGTAGGATTTAATTACCTACAGTTGGAGATTGGGGCATTTCGAGTAACTAATAGTTTAGCCTACCACATGCTCCTTAGTGCGCTCTGTTGAAATTTATACAAAAAACAAAGACTTATATCGACCGGGATATGAACTGTGATTACCTTTTGCATTGTTTTCGAGCTCTTGATATTTCGACGCAGTTACATGCATCTTGTTCGAAAACAATACAAAAGGTAATCACGGTTCATATCCCGGTCGATATAAGTCTAGTGAAACTAACCGTGAATCATTCAAAACTGTTAAAAAACAAAGATACAAAACTTCATCTTCTTCTTTATACTTATTTAAGAGCTTGTACTCTTGTCGGTGGAGCCATCTCCAACTCGTCCGGTCCTCTGCCAACTCCTTAACCTTCTGGTATGACACGACTTGAACCGTTTATTTTATTTGGGTGCATACCGAAATCAATAGTGAGAATACGACACTGGACGATGAAGGAAAGATGCTGGTTAGTACCAAGTTCCTGTATGTCCTACCAAATAAAAAAAAACAACGGGTTGCACTCCGAGAGTGCCTGCAGAAGTGAAAACGCAACGACATTGTAACTCAAAATATTAATAACAGTGCCATCAAGTGCAAAATGTCTGCAGCACTATGTATAATTGAGGTTAACGCCATCTAGCGTTATTTCGTCGTATTACTTGAAGCCCCTAAGTACATCACTGTGAGTACTACAGTTATATTAATACCAGTTTGAGGGAAACTCACTAGATGGCATTTAAATCAAAAAAGAAAAACACAATGACATTGTCCGTCACACGTGACGTCACGCAAGCGCCCTAAGCCGCCTAAACGAAACAGCAGGCTCAGGCATACCTTTTCGCCGCGCGGTAGAAAGAGAGGGTAACGTCTTACGCTGTCTCGAGTTTAACATTTTTTCCCCACCTTAAAAAAGTGCACATGCAGCGCCGCTTAAGAAGTTTTCACTTCAAAAACGAATCATCAAAATGACGTGGGGACTCAGAGGACGGACGGACGTAGTAAGGAAAATATAAGCGGCGGAGGCCGGTTTGTGGGAGTGGCCGGGTGCAACGAAGTGCTGAAGGCGTAAGTCGCGTTTCACACCTCGGGAAAAAGGTTACATGATAAATTCGGGGCGCTATTTATTCTCATAGCGAGCATGCAAACCTATTACCTATAGAGCAAACCAGTATAATATAAGGAAAATTATGAGTGGTAACATACTTCTTTAATACTTGAATCCTTCACGACACAACATTACAGTTAGAATAATTTTTCAGGATCCTCCGCTTCGTTCAGGATTTAATATAGGGCAGGTACTTACTGTATGTATTTATTATGTTTTTTTTTTTGCATTAGGGTAGTAGGACAATGTAGATAAGACCGTCTATAAGAGAAGAACGTCTAGAAGCTCTGTCGTCGCTTTTTACTCTATTCCTTTGTACACATACTCCACTTACAGAAGGTCGGCAGAGCAGGAGTATAGCTCTTCCTTTCTGACTGTGTCTAAGCGACGTACATATAAAAACTCTTGCCGTGTGACGGTCTTCCCAGTAATACATTTTATATGCTAATGACCTTACCTACTGTATGCCGAAAATATTTTGGTGACTGGTTTGCAAATGCACGAGTACCCACTCTCGCCCGTGCTCGCTACGCTAAGCAAACCCAGTCACAAAACAAGGAAACTTCCTGAATCCCACGCCCGCGGGGCGATTCGCGATCGTTTATCAATTCCCGGCGACAGGGATATCGAATTAGGGCAGGTACTTTGTACGGGTTTGTTACGAGTTTTTTACGGGCTCCTTGTACGGAACGCAGCCGGTGTCGTCGGTAAATCAATCGAATAACCCCCAGTGTTTGATGCACTTTTATTACAATATCCAAGTGTTATTAGCTACGCAAAAAAGTAGCTTAAACAGTGGATCAATGAAGAAAACAACTTACTATCGACGATGTTAGGTACTACTACTACGTAGTTAGCGCTGACTTCTGGCAAAATGATAAATACCTACTGGACATTTCTTTATGTCAAGTGTCAAAGTGATAAATAAACTGACAAACTTCTGCTAAGTGATCATCACCGACATTTTCATCATCGTTGTCCCGGCTTTTTGCCATAGCTCATTTCTTGGCACGGGCACTAGTTATTATGAAAGCGACTACCATCTTACCTTCCAACTCAGAGGAATCTACACTGAGAGAAAAATCATCACCAGGAATTAATAAACAGTTCTGTACTGGGGGAAAAAATGAAGTTTTAGTAGTAATCATGGAAGTTTCACTATTTCTGTAAAATTTATTTATTTCTACAAACAGCTCAGTAATAATAAATCTAATTTCAGCAAACAGACTTTAGTAAATGGAGCATTTAACAAAGTTCAGTATTTGTTACAATCCATTTTTATTACTACTAAAATTCTCCGATTTTTACTAGTAAAGTTTGTGGTTTTTGGAAAGAAGCATCTGTGATTTCAAGTTATGATTTTAGTAAATGTCTCACTTACATAGTTTTGTAATATCTAAAAAACGAGTTCGCGGGAATAACATTACCCCATTTAAAATAACAATTCAGTTGTTACTATAGCGACATTACAAAGTTTACTGGTATTTAGTAGATAGACTTGTTGTGTTTATGTTCATTGTTGTACCAATCACTAAACGAGTTTTGTAATACCAACACAGCGAAACGAATGTTAGTGATTTTAGTAAAATTTACTACTTGCTACGTTCATTTGGTTAGAGTTAGTATTGTGTCGGATGTCGGGCGGGCGTGTCTCGTGTCTTCTTTGTTTAAAACATACTTAAGTTAAATAATAAATTTAGGATATATTGTGGGCCATGGACATATTAACCCGCGACCTACTGTGTAGTTGGTGTCTACAGGAATATATTGTTCTGCAACTTCGAGCTAGCTGTTGTTATTCTAGTGATAATGACATCATAGGTAAATCTAAACTGTTTGCAATTCCAACCTCCCTAGCACAGGTGCGCCGCGAGAGCATGTTGCGCGCGTAATAAATACTAGTCTCTTTCTGACTGTATGAATAAGAAAGGAATGGGTAGAATATCTCGACAGGCTTTTATAGTGCCTCTTTAGTACAGAGATATACTACCAAACGCTTTTTTATTCATACAGACAGAAATAGAGACGGGTAGCTACCACGCGCGCGACATGCTCTCGCGGCGCCCGTTTGCTAGGGGCGGAGGAATTGCAAACAGTTTAGTTTTTGCCTGTGACGTCATTATCTCTAGGATAACAACAGCTAGCTTGGAATCGCAGTACAGTTTAGTAAAACCTATGACGTCATCGTCTCCGATATTGCTAAAGCACGCTTAGAATTACAAAACGGTTAGTTTTCACCCATGACGTCATCACCTCCGATATTGCTAAAGCACCTCTCGGAATAACAAAACCAAATTTCTGAAATTACTCTAGCATACTTCAAATTACAAATATAGAAGTTGTATTTCCTACTAAATGGAAATTGCAAAAGTCAATTTGTTCCTATTAGTTGACTCTCCTTGTCCCCGGATTAAGTTTTATTTTTGTAATTCTAAGTGTGTTTTTGTTAGTTTTTTTTCTCAGTGTATTGAATTAGTCCGGTTTCCTCGCGATGATGGTTTCCTTCACATTTCTGTGCCCTCTTAGGGGAAAATGTCTTCTATAAATTTCAAGATTTATGAAACGTCACACTCAGACCGACACTAGACATAACTCCAAGAGCGTTATCAGTGGTGGATAAACAATGTGCCGATCGCGCGTGGTCGTTGCGAGGGCGGGGAGGCAGATTCCAAAAGCTTACAGACATGCAATAAAAGCGGCAAGAGAGAATAACACTTCACGAGACGGCGATAAGTCAGCTGGCGCCAGCAGCTGTGCAGTAGTAAATCTGTAGTACTTGTGGGCGCCGTGGGCGGGAAACCGGTTACGATTTAATTATTACGACCGAGATTAGGTACTAGCGCCACCTAGCTTTGGATACAATACGCTTTGAAGAATCACTCTGCAATAAACGAGGTAAGAGAGTAATAACAGTAGGTACAAGTTGGCGATAAGTCAGCTGGGATGTACGGATGGCCACGCCAGCAGCTCTACAGTATAAATCTGCAGCACACGGGCGCCGTATTAGGCGGGATACCGGCCAACATTTAATTACCACGGGCGAGATTAGGTACCAGCGCCGCCTATAGCTTCGGATACAATACGCTTTGAAGAAGCACTCTGCAATAAACGCGGTAAGAGAGTAATAACAGTACAAGTCGGCTATAAGTCAGCTGGGATGTGCGGATGGCCACGCCAGCAGCTCTACAGTATATAAATCTGCAGCACACGGGCGCTGTAGGCGGGATACGGGCCAGAATTTAATTATCACGGCCGAGATTAGGTACCAGCGCCGCCTAGCTTCGAATACAATACGCTTTCAAGAAGCACTTGCAATAAACGCGGTAAGAGAGTAATAACAGTACAAGTCGGCGATAAGTCAGCTGGGATGTGCGGATGGCCATGCCAGCAGCCCTACAGTATAAATCTGCAGCACTCGGGCGCCGTAGGCGGGAACCCGGCCAGCATTTAATTACCACGGCCGAGATTAGGTACGAACGCCGCCTAGCTTCGGATACAATACGCTTTGAAGAAGTACTATGCAATAAACCCGGTAAGAGAGTAATAACAGTACCTACAAGTCGGCGATAAGTTAGCTGGGATGTGCGGATGGCCACGCCATCAGCTCTACAATATAAATTCACAGCACTCGGGCGCCGTAGGCGGGAAACTGGCCAACATTTAATTACCACGGCCGAGATTAGGTACCAGCGCCGCCTAGCTTCGGATACAATATACGCTTTGAAGAAACGGCTCTGTTACACCAAGATTTAGTGCTTGTAAAGATTTCATGGAACTGCGATGCCGGTGTAATGTTCAGTGAGGATAGCCAACTCTACTGTAATGTTAGTGTGAATAAACTTCCATTCATTCCGACCTTGTTTTTGCCTTTTAATACTTTGATATAGGTAATTCTAGGTAGTATATGAACTAACGCCAGTTATCAATAAAATTACTCCTAGCTTGCTGAAGTTGCTTTCGTAGAGGGTTTAGAATTTTATCATAATAGGATTAATAGGCAATTAACTGTTCATTCGCAAACCATATTGCAATGAGTTAAAGTTTTGTAATAGTTATTGAAGTGTCTTGCCCTTAGTAATAATAGTTTAAATAGTTGTCTTTCTTTATTGATTGATGACTAATGCTATGCAAAATTATGATGCCACTATCGCTGCAACTCTAACACAAGTATGATGAGTGTCAAAATGTGTTTGATATTGTTACTTTTCGCATAGGTATCTTATTTCTTATACCTTTAAACGAGCAATTCTTGTATATTTATATATATATATATATATATATATATATATATATATATATATGTCGGGGCGTGACTCCAGAAGGACGTATTGCAGCGTGACAGTTCATAGTTTAGACGCCTGTATACAATTGATTAGCAATGTTTGGCTACTAGCAATGTTTGCTGTTTGGAAGTTGTAACGTAGAGAGTAACGCCATCTATTGGCGTGTTGTTGAACTAAGATGACAGGTAGAAGGCTTTGGAACGTCAAGAGGTTTCTCTTGGGTGAACGTAGGCACGAGTTGGCATTTTTGTCGTTATTTTGGTAGACTGGTCAAGCAGGTTGACCAACTTAACGTTGAGGCGGGAGGACTGGAGCAGCGAGGCTCCGCCGCTGTGTTTCTTCTTGATCGGACCGCGCTAGAGATCGGACGTACTCGTTAGCCAACCTCGTGCCTAACTCGCCACGTTCCTGAAGGCTTATACCTGAAGGATTATTCTGAAAGCTTATAGAATCCAACGTTCTTTATCCATTTAGCTAAGTGTTTTATTCAAAGTGTTATTTTGATTTCTTATGTTTCATTAGAAGCTTACTTTTGTGAAATAAAGAAAGGATGTGTTGTTTAGAAAGGCTGTGTGTCATTTTACAACAAATCAGTTTGCATCCGAATAGAAATTAGTTCTTTTTATCATTTAGTACTGAGATATAGTAGGCGCTAGTATGGTTAACGAGTCCGAATGCTTATTTCACGCACTGGTAGCATACTAATTTAGCTGTGAAGTAATACATTGAGGTACTATGCCCACCGCCGTCGCCCGTGCCTCCGTCATATATATATATATTTCGGGGATCTCGGAAACGGCTCTAACGATTTCGATGAAATTTGCTATATGGGGGTTTTCGGGGGCGAAAAATCGATCTAGCTAGGTCTTATCTCTGGGAAAACGCGCATTTTTTAGTTTTTATATGTTTTCCGAGCTAAGCTCGGTCTCCCAGATATTATCACCTAAAGGTAGGTACTACCTGTAGGCACATATACTGCTCCTTTTGTACTACCTACTAGTTAAAAGGTAGGCAAGTAAATAGCGCTTTAAGTGACTAAGTGAGACCGCTTGTAGTAAATCTATTTATTACACTTGGATTTAACCGGCCCGTAACCGTATTACCTCAGAAGGCGGTAAACCGACTATTTCATTATCCCGACCAAGATTACTCTGTTCTGTACAGCCTCCATCGTACATCTACGGTAAGGGGGCTGTTACACCGCTGGCGATTAGGGAGAGGCGATGTTAGTTCTGTCTTTGTTAGCTCTTAGTAAACTTGTTGGGTGTGTAAATAGACAGTGATTAAAGAAGAATAATGCATGATGAATGTGTATGTACTGTATGTCTTATAATCATATTAATATAACACACGGCCGCTGCGTCGCCAGTTCTTTTTTCTTTTGAACTTGGCTTGACACGTTGCTGCGTGTCTAGATTATTGTCAAAGAAAATGTGAAGTTGTCAGAAAAACTACAAGTATTACGTACCTATATAAATATATATCTATATTATTTACTGATACAGGGACAGATGACTGCCCGGGGCGCCGCGGGCACCGCTTGATTGCTTTGATCTCAACGCTGTAAGTGAATTTCTTTTATTCATGCCACTTTATTATTGAATCATTTCGGTTGTCGTAAAGCAAACTTAAATACCCGAAGAAAAAACTCGACGATATTTTATTGGAGGGAGTTTGTTACGAACCACTTAGCGATATTTTTCCTTTTAAATGAGTTAAAAAGATTTTTGGTTACACGCGCGTACAATGAAGTATTTCGATATTGCTTTGTTGGTCAATTTCGATGCTATTATTTTTGAATCAAGATTTTTTTTATACCAGTAGAGAGTACCTTGCCGAACATTACCCAGATGAAAAAAAAACAAAATGTATTTATTTCGGACAATACAAATACCTAAATTAAATTGAAATACAAATGATTTTCTAACCTCTACCAAAACGCTGTGTCGCTAATTCTTCAGTATAATAATCAGAGAAAGGGTGTTAGGTATGTTATGAATAAAGTAGACAAAGAGTTGTTTGGCAGAGAATCGCTGTTTGTTTCACCAGCCGTATATAGCCAATATCTCGGGGCGAGAAAGACTACCCGTCCTTCTTTAATTAACATAGGTAGATACTGGCTCGCCAATTATGTGCTATCTATAGGGTTGCCATACGTTACATACATTTCATACGTATATCGGGTGGAACAGAACGAAGGACTTTTACGTAAACTGGGAATTGTTCAGACTAAGTACTTTATTTTTCACTTATTAATCACGTTAATATTTCTAACCGTTTTTGAGATACAGTTTGTTAAACATTAGTGCGAAAATCTGTATGTTTCAACCCTAGCAAGTAGATCGTATGAATGACATGACATGTGTCAATTGAAAATGTAAATAACTAGGGTTGTCACTGATATAAAAATATTTCATTTTAGTGATTTTGTTTTACTATTAAATCCAGCTTTACGATTATAATAACTCGATTGTAGATCACTTAGATAACACTATCCTTTCAGCTCAGTCTCTAGAAATGTTCCATCCTGTAAACGGGACTGTTACCGTATTTAAGTATCACGTCCCGTATTTTTACTGGTCCCGAGTTTGGAGACCCCTGCTCTAGAATACCACTGTCCCTTATCAGTTCCGACTAATTATGGCAACCCTGGCTATATAGGCCTACAGGCCCCGTAGACAACATGCCAATCGTTAACGCTCCGTAGCGAACGAAACGCAACTGTCACTGTCACTCTAATATGGAAGGAGTGATAGAGAGACACAAAACGATTCAATGGCGAAGCGCAAGCGATTGTCACCTTGGCTAGGCCGCCAGGCGATATGCAGCATGGTAGGCAATGTTGAGCAAGAAAACGTTAATCAATCTTCAGTCCAAATGGCTATTGATCTCAGAAAAATTGACAAAAAGACTGCGAACGTAATTTATAAGTCGACAACAAAAATGAAAGCACTAGGCGAAGGTGCGGCTGTCAACGTCAGTCGAAATGATATTGATAAATTGTCCGGTGGCCTCTATCGAATTAGATATTTTTCCCGATTCCGGGCCGCGCCAAAAATGATTTGCATTATAATGTGAATTGTAGATGTATAAAGTAGAGCTAATATCAGGTGAACTATTCGGTTTGGGCTCGCGAAGTGAAAAAAGTTCACCTAGTAAATAAATATTAGGGGACAATTTTACACAAATCCACCTAGTCCCACAGTAAGCTCAATAAGGCTTGTGTTGTGGGTACCAGACGGCGATATATATAATAGATAAGTATAGATAACTATATAGAAAACATCCATAACTTAGGGAGAAATATCTGTGATAAATACACAAATAAATACCCGTACCATGATTCGAACCCGGGACCACCTGCTTTGTAGGCAGGGTTACTACTTACTATCGACTAAGCTTGGAGGCCGTTCGCGATATTAGCTCAACCAGATAAAATGGCGTAGTAACGATCTGACATGTGACGACCCCGTTGCCAAATGAATTCACCAGTGCAATCAGTCAACGGAGGGCAGCTTGCGCCCAGTTGGGAAGTAGCGAATCCATGTAGAGATTTGATCTCGTGGGCGCCCTGAAATACTTACTGGCTACCATTATCTTCTTATTAGTCAAGCAACGAGTGCACAAGGTTCAACGTACCTGAAAAATGAAAAAAAAAAGTATTATATAAAAGGTTTCTTTTATATAGTGAAAACATTACTTTTGGCAACAATAGGCAGACATAAATGAAATGATTGATCACGTTCTAAAATCGTACAGTATATTATACAAAAACGATGATGAAAAGTCACTACGCCAGCCGCAAATATTGTTAACGAGAATTTCGGTCTCTGATTATACCCGCACAAAATGTATAAATTCGAATGGAGTTTTAAGCCCGGGCTACACATTTGCATTAATTAATTGCTTCTGCCTCGTCACCTTTTTTAATATTTCTGTTTTAGCTGTGATTTATTTAACGTCACGGCCCGTGATCCGGGGTTCGTATACTAAAAAAGAAAGCTTATTGTCTAACTGCGTCTTTGTCTCACAGATAATGCAAGAGTGATATAGATACCTATAGGTAGACTTACTTCGACTTTCGATTTTGCCGTAGCCGCCCAGGACGCATTGGCATGTAACATGAGTTCTTTTGAACTTACGAAACGTCTAATTTTATTTATAGTTAAGTCTAACTAGTAGTTCGCCCCGAACTGAGAACTCGCAGTTAACCAAAAATTATTATAGAGCGATTGACTTTGTTGCACCTACTTAGGTATCGTATAGTGCGTCATAAAATAGTAGAAAATAAATGAGAGCACCACTTTCTACGTAACTGTCACATTTTTGACGTAAAATGCCTACACATGGCAACAATTTAGTATGGACATTTTTGAGTTCCATTTTATTCAATTTCTACTATTTCATGTCGCACTATTAGGCTGCAATGGATCAAAAACCGCCTGGATTTATTGCAAGGTATATGGAGCCCTTGACTGATAGATTTAAGCAAAGAGGAGAATTTATAATATATAGGACAAAGAGAGCCCTCTCGTTGAACTTTGCATCCATTTTGAAGTGCCATCTGTAATTCTTAACCAGAAATATCAACGTCAATATCAGGGGGGGAGAGGCATAAATAGCGTCTAAGTATGATGCGAACGTAAAAAACTTTGACTTTGAAGAAAGGCTTTAGGATACTTATTAATACACGAAAACAGATTAGATACATTTAACTTGACTGTTGATGTAAAATAAATTACCTATCATACACGGCTGGAATAACACACTATTGACCACGAAACACAATTACACGCAGCAGGTTGTGAATCTACCCGCCATAATTTTTCTAAATTTTTTGGTAATAAAGTTCTCAGCAACTGTGATGGCGTATGAAAACTTTGTCTCTTTTAACATTGTAAAACTGAAAGTATTTTTATTTATCTGAATTATGTCGTAGTACAAACAATAAATGGGGTGTTTTAATAACAAAACTTCCGTGAGTGACCCGTATTAATATATTTAATAAATGGGGTGTTATAATATTTTGAGTTTTATTTGACAAAGTTGTTTTTTGTGACAATCGCCTCCATGGCAACGATGTCCATAAATAATCTGTTCTAACAGATGTTTTTTTGTTTGATCCATGCCTTAGATACAAGACTTTTAAGACGTTCTGACGAATTAAGTGAAGCCATATTTAAAAAAAGTTTAGCGTTAAGTAATATAGATGTCGCTATTTTTTCGAATAAATTGCTTTATATACTACTGTCCCTCCCCTGGATTTTAGTCATCATAGAAATCATAATAGAGATTAAAATAAACTGTATCTGTGCTAAGCCGAAATATTTCCTCTCAAATGTCAAATACCTATATTATGTTTATATTATTTTATTTTTATCTTGCTAATTATTTCAAAAAGGTAAATTTAAAAACGATATTATAAAAGTGCAAACCGAGCACTTTCATTTGATACTAAATTCGACCATGTTTTTTGCAAATAAAATGACCAGAATAGCTAGGCCTCTCACAAACAGCTTTTTGGCCTTCTAAGCTCTTCTACCTCAATAATCCCTTAATCGAGCCTGCTCATAATTTAATCACTAAAATATAATGCCCTCAACTACACGTTTACCTAATTTCATTTAAATTAGAACAAATTTACTTAAGTTCTTGAGTATCAAACTATCTTCTGACAGTTCAGCTTAAAACATCGAAATGCCGGGACGTGCCGCTAGCCAGCCCCGTGATCCAAGTCGAATGTAAGAACTTCGCTTCGCTTCGCTCGCTCGTTCGATTAACAATACCAGAAAGTGTAAAATATATTTTGATCAGATTTTGTTGACAATACCCCGTAATGTGTAGATTTTGTTTCCTTGCTCGTTCCACCGCATGTATAAATGTAAAATTGTTTCATAAGATGCTCCTCCACACCGCACCGTTCGCTGTCGATATTAGGGCACTTAAATATTCCTTAAAATAAATATACATTTAATTTTAATCTTAATAACCTTAAGGCTTAGGGTATACCTCAGTTCCGGTAACAACTAGTGTGGTGGCATATCGTTGGCGTTCTGAATATCTTCCCGCGAATGCGCAGTAGAATGAAATCCTTGCCGAAGCTTTCTCGAGGGACTACAGTAGCTCCATATTGTAAGAACAGCAACGTGCATGTGACACCCCAAAAAGTGCCAAGTCACAAGTTTAGTGCTGTTACTAGCTGTCAAAATACAATATGGGACCTTTCTACGTTATTGGATATCGCTTACAAGGGCCGTGTTTGTCCGCCCGGGCTAAAGGTTCCATCCCCGTGAAAAGGAAGTCACAAAGAGGCACTTGCGAGTTCACTCTGCAAAGGAGATCGACAAAAACTGTCATCCGGTGAGTAAATAGCGGCAGTCCATTAGAGCTGGGGCTAGTGATGCGACGTTACGGGAAATTACACTTTCACAGACATGGGAATTTCCACTCGAAGAAATATTTATTAATTTTCCACAGATGCACGCTACACATTTCGAAGATTTTCTTAATAAACAAAAACCTAGGTGCTTGTGTGTTTTATCGAAAAATCTTTTCAAAAGGTTATCTACAGACGTCAATCTTTACGTGAATTCTGTAATCATGGTTGTCTCGGAAAGAGACGATAAACTGAATTGGCTGATAAAGCAGCCCATAAGCTATCAGAAGCCCCATGGTACCCATTTATTACATTCCGGCAGTAGTTTTGGAGATATTACCAATTTCAGTAGGATTTTTCGGAATTTTCTCTTATGTCCGTGTTACAAAAAGCATTCAAGCGTTCTTATATTCTTAACGGTATCTTACATACTTAATTTGAAAGCTTGTAAGCTACAAAAGTATAGAAAAAAGTGCCAGGTTTCTCAAACGTTTTTTTCCAGTAATCCTCTTTTTATCGTTTTTTTTCTGCACCCTATTTAAGTATACTCGCAAATATTCCCGAGACAATAAATAAAGTAATATTCCCTAGATAGATAATATTCGCGCAGCCCACCACTAGCTGAGCGGGTCGAGGGTAACGTGTTCTGAACAAATCGAATCAGTGGAGGGCGCGGCCCATTATGCAGATTTTTCATTAGTGGGAAACTCAAACAGCGCCCGCGACTTGGCTTGGCGGCGCTCTTCAAAAGATTACCACTTTCCTATGCGAATACTGAATATTATAATAGCTGTCAGCATAACCGATTGAGAATTACTTTAAACCGATTTAAAGCATTGCCATTCAGTATAGATAAACTGCATAAAGATTAGCACCAAAGTATAATTCAGACGCTGCACCACGGTCAGACATATGATGGTACGCACAAATACCTATGAGAAATAGTCATGCTAAGTACGTGCCTTGTTTTTTTTAACGTAACATTTTTCTGCTGTTTAATAATGTCCTAAACGGGCAAACGGGTTGCACCAACACCTGAAGTGATGACCACGACCACTCTGTCAAGAGTGATACCGACGAAGAAGAGAAACGGGCAAATAGCTTCCGCATAATCAAAACACCCATCTCAATCCGAAGGAAAAACCGTCAAAAAAAAGAAAAAAAGTCTGACTGAATCGTCGTTTTTGCATTATCGATGCGTCCCCTCTCTCGTTTTTTCGCTCTTTATCTTCGTAAATTTTAATTTTACGGATTGCTAGTTCGCATTTCGTATCGTCAACGTCACTGTAATCAAGATTAACGTCTACTGTCCTGGCAGTGTTCTGAATGCTTACCGGTCGGAGTCGGAGGCGAGGCGAACGTTGTAAAAAATGCCCAGTTGGTGATATCATCAACGGTGATAAAGAGAAAAGCGATAGATTATTTTCTGTGTGCGCCGCAGCATTCCATTGTCTATTTTGAAATTTTATTGACTAACTAAAGGTTCCAAATACAAAAACAAAACAACTGCTGGTTGGTTTGATGGTTGGGTCTCAGGAGGATAGGACACAATCTTAAGGTCAAATAGTAGTAGTAGTAAACTCTTTATTGTACAAAAAGACATTAAAAATAACATAAAATTAGTAAGAAGTACAAAGGCAAACTAAGTAAAGTAGTAATAGGTTAGTAGTTCTTTTTAGTACATACTGTGGATCCTCGAACGCTCATATTTTTGCCACGTCTAGCGTGATTATTTTCTACGAATTCGCAAATAACCAACACTGGGTCTATATACCTTATATTCGACTAGTCTCGAAAGCTCATATTTTTGCCACGTCTAGCGTGATTATTTTCTACGAATTCGCAAATAACCAACACTGGGTCTATATACCTTATATTCGACTATACGGTGCCCAGTAAGCTGTTGCAATGACATCCCTTGCGTAGCTGTCTGTGTCGTGCGAGCGCTCGCCTCAATCGATCAATGACAGAGCGTCAATTTGACACCGCAGACGCGTGCAGACTATGTATTCCAGTCCCTTTGCGGGTCTTCGACTCCAGCGAGCCAGATTTCGAGGACTCAAGAGATCTAATGCGAATATCATTCTCATTTTAGAGAGATACATCACCTCAAGTAAAGTGTCTTAATACTTCAGGTAGGCAAAATTAGAGAGCAGACTAGATCGCCTCGCCTCCTCCCTTTTCTTTTTAAAGGGTAGATAGGGGTTGATCGGTCGGTTAAATTTGAAGCTGATCTATAAGATCGAACAATCGTGCTGCCATTACAGCTCTCACTGTGAGTTAAATGGCCAGTTCTCCCGAGGATAGAGTTTGTTTGCGGTAGGTGGCAACCATCTGGACACCGTTTTAAAAAGTACAGGTTACCATTTTAGTTGGAAACAGGCTATTACAATGTCTGATCAATGATGAGTTTCCTTTTCGCCAGTGTTGCATTGCAGGTAGGAAGTCACAACTAATTGTCTCTTTGGACTTTAAAGGGTCCTGTTATAAAAAAAACACTGGTTTAGCTCAAGCGAGTCTCTAAGCGATGGTAATAGAAGCCCAGGGTCTTCTCCAGGATCACCTGAATTTCAAATCGAAATGGATCGGCTTTTAATTCACTTAATGGACGACCTTTTTGGAAAGTATTTTTGTATGATTAAACCCCTTTTTATTCAGGCCCCGGTATTTAGGGACAATAGCATTGATTTTCAATGTAAATAAATGGAGGCTTTTGTTTTTTTCGGATGGAGGGGAATGGTTCACTTAACGCCAACTCATTTGATCAGACTGGGAGATGTATTAAGTGACTAAGTGTTTTTGAATTTATACTTTGAATTTGCTAATTTACTTGCACAGACGAGGAATTGGTTTTCTGTGCCACGACGGACATTATCACAGTGGCAATTGATAAAAATGAAAGCAGCTTGGGATACCAATCCATTACATTATTATTGTCACTGAGATAAGGCACGAAGTGGCAAAGAAGTCAAATTCCTTGACCGTACAAGCAACATTCCTGACAAGTAAACTTTCGCGGTATACGCAAGGCAAAATTTTAAAGAAAAAGTATTTGAATATAATATTTCGTCACATGGTACTCTGAACCAATTATTTTTCAATATTACACGAAGTAGTTAATATTACCCGACATTTACAAGCACACGTGCCCTAATACTGTATTCATAATCACATGAATATTCAATAAATCAGACGAATAGGTCGAAGGGGCGTGGTAACAGTGGGAATGAATAAAGAAATAGGTCACTAAGCTAGTACAAATACACAGATTAAACTGACATCAGGCGTCAAATTATAACACCCCTATTTGCCTGACGAAGGGTGTACGTGTATACATACAGGGTATATTCAAATGGAGTAGTGGGGAAACATCTTAAAGTTTAAGAGATTCGGAAATTTCTTCTTAAGATTCACGAGGTCTGCAGCTGCAGGAACGATGCTTTCCGAAGCACCGTAAAAGGCGAAAATAAAGTTTTATCCTTGTTTTGCTAACAAAAATTGAATTTCAATCTGAGAAGTGATCATCTGAGTGCTCATTAAAATTTTGTTACACGTACAGCTCATATATTTAGTAGGCATGGAATAAAATCAAGCAGTCATTGTAAAAACAAACCACTTCAGGCATATTAATTTAATAGCTGATCGATTTGGAAATATTGAATGATACCTCCATATACCCGCCAACCAAAATGACGACAGAGATCCTATTACCATCTCTGTCACTCTTGCTAAATGTGAATGAGAAGATTCAGAAGTTTTACGACGGTCGTTTGATTTGCGGATAGTATACCGTCCCTGTGGCTTCAAAATTGCGCATCTCTCATTGTACTATTGCGGTGATGCAACTATCAGCCTTTGTATCGATTACCGCATATTTGTCACAGGGGCATTGTGCCGGGTCATCGGCGCGTGGACTTTGTTGGTCGTGTGGTTGCATGTCGCCAATGAATTGGCCATTCAGCTCGACAAAGGTACAAACACTGTTAACTGACAATTCTTCAACCTTATTACAAAGAGGTAAGGTCCACCGCTGATCAGTTAAGAGTGTTGTTCGTATCTACAGAAGGCCTGTCGCATGGAGTTTTATGGCTCAGTCACGCACCCATTTACTATGTTCAATGCATGAAAAGTGATACAGTTGCCAATCGCAATTCTAAAGGAACTTGAATTCTGTATTGTTTATAACAAAATGAATTGTAACAAGCCCGAAAACTCAGGTGACAACGTATGTAAGAAGAATGTATGCATGCCTGCCACTATCCAAGTGTAAAATACTCCAATATTGTTAGAATTTATAGTCAGAATTGTCAGAAATTTTAACCACACTAGATCACGATTGGGCTCTTTAATGATGCCATCGAGAAAACGCGAAAACAAAAAGGAGAGCCCTAAATCACGACTAACTTGTTTGAAACAAGACTGTTAAGTGCTTAATTGTCGGACGAGTTCGTGATCAGAATCTGTACAACTTTCATCATTTTAGCTAACCCAACATTATACTGTGGGGCCGATGTTGGAGTTATTGAAGTTTTAGGAAAAAGGTATTCAGTGGTAACCGATTAATACGTAGTATCAAGATTTTTTTAAACTCTACCTATGTAACTTAATATCAGGTTTTTTTTTATCTCTACCTAAGTACCTATGTAACTTAGTAATATAATGTACCTATGTCTAATTTAAGATCCTAAGTGCATACATGTTTATGATACTAACTATGTATTAATAGTATAAGTGTCTTGGCATAAGTAGCTGTAAACTTATACTTAAGTGTGTTTCTTTGAATAAAGAATTACGAATTTGGTTAAATTAATTCGAAATAATGCAAGTAGACTCAGTTGCATTATTTCGAATTCTCACACAATTAGGTAGACGTAATATTTAGATCATGAGAACGCTTAATGAATATTATGAAAAGACTATGGAGCTTGGATGCATTTAAATCGGTGCAGTGTAATATGTAATATAAAGAACCGATTATATTGGAAGGTAAATAAACCATACTATAGTTAATATCCCTTGGAGCAATGGAGGGCTCGCGGTATCCCGGATTCCGCAGTAACGCAACGTTGCTACTCGTATATTTGTTCACATTCAGTTTGTCTATTCACAAAAACACCTCTGTCGGATACATTTTTATTTTGTTTCTAATAAATTATGTAATTTCGTAAGGTTTGAGTTTTACAAGTCCAAAATTGAAAATATCTTTGCGACTACAATCACCTTTAACCTCTTGTCTGTGTATTATAAAGATCCTAACCGAATTTTTAGTCATCTAATCTTTTTGCATTTTTTTTCAAGAACAAATTTTCTGCTTCTGTATACAGTACAATACAACAGCTGTTTTTGACCACCACACCCAGACTATAGCTGATAGGTAAATGGGTAGCCTTGGAATGGTCAGTTTGCAGCTCAGGGTTAGCGATCAACTAGCGTCTCGTGCTATTAATTAACATTAAATAAAACGTTGTCAAAACTCAATATACCGCTGACAAAGATTCCTATAAGAGAACATTATTAGTTGAATGTGACCATGTAAAGCTCGTCTCTACTTAATAATACTACTCGTCCGCTACTTTGTTTGCTTGTTGCACTGAATCATGGTAATGTAGGTACCTCATATTGTGAATACCAGCTCTGGACAGCGCAGTCGGAAGGTCGTGCTGCGCGCGGATCGAGCCTCACTTCCGACATGATACTGCCATCATAAAGTACCTACTCAATTTTTCTGCTTGTTGTTTTTGCACTGCATCACGGTAATGTAGGTACCTCATAATATTTTCGGGGGCGAGGCATAAGCGTTGTGAATACCTGGCCTGGACAGCGCAGTCGGAAGTTCGTGCTGTGTGCGGATCGAGCCTCGCTTGCGCTTCCGACATAATACTGCCATCATTATCAGTACTCACTTTTTCTGCCTGTTGCTTTTGCACTGCATCACTGTGACGTAGGTACCTCATAATATTTTCGTGGGCGAGGCATATGCGTTGTGAATACCAGCCCTGGACAGCGCAGCCGGAAGTTCGTGCTGCGCGCGGATCGAGCCTCGCTTCCGACATGATACTGCCGTCATAATCAGTACTCACTTTGTGTGCCTGTTGTTCTTGCACTGCATCACGGTAATGTATAAGTACAGGTAAGGTAAGGTACCTTTGTCTTGGATAAGGAGGCGATAAAAGATAACTATATTCTATCTTAACTGGCACAGTCAGTAGGATATACAGATTAAATACTATTACGAGTACGATTTTTATACATTTAATTAGTATGTAGTTTTAGGGTAATGCCAACTGCCAACATTTTTATATATCAAGATTGTCAGGTAGACCCAATAACATCAGTTACAGTGCAGTAAACTAATTTTACGGTTTAAACTCACGTGTTTTTAGTCACTCGCGCGACATGTTTCAGAGAGCGTAGGTCTCCTTTCTCAAGCACTAACAGTGCGAGCAGCATTCACGACGGCCGCGCTTCGCGTACATGACTTTAAACCGTAAAATTAGTTTAATGTTAGTATGTCTCACGACAGTTTAAATTCGATTAGTTACAGTGCACTTGTTTTTGCTAAACTCTCTAGTCTAGTATATACCTTAGATATAGATTATGAGTACCCAAAACCATCAAATAAATCAGTTCAAAATACCTCGATGTCACAAAAAAAAGTAAACTAACGCTGTGTTTTCTAAACCCCGATGTAGTAAATTAAAAACGCCCCACGTTCGAAACACGACGTCATTATTTGCACTGCTCTCTCAATGTCATATTTGACTTTGTAATTTTTAAAACCACCCTTATTTTCTGTGAAGCAAAGTATACATTCCTTTGCCGTGGTGAGATAAGAGGTAGAGAAACTAAGCAGTAAATTTCAGCGGCACCTGCAGAGCACGTAAATTGCACAGCGCAGCGGCTGCCGAGCTTGTACTGAGTAATCGGCCTTAAGGGTCATTTACACGGCACGAGTTTCCCGCCTTAAAATAATATATCATCACATCCTACCTCGCTTTTTATTGTAAAATTTTATCTATCCTGTAAATAAAATTGGATGCGAAAATCGTATTCAGTACATGCCATACGAATAAACTTTTGTGTGAATACAAATTCGCGTGGCGATTGTCACTTGCGATATTGTCTTCCATTTTCGCGCAAATGCGTACATACCGTGTGTGACTTTACGAACACCGGTCAGGTATTCCCCTACCGCAGCTTAGAAAAGAGCTAAACTAGTATAAATCTAACCTCAAGAGATCATTTAATTGGCGTCTCCCCTGGAGTTTATTTTATTTCTGTTCCAACCCATAATAGGAACTCGGCCTTATTGAAATAATTAAGACCCGTTCTCAATCAATTCAAGCAAATATTCGGCTAAAAAAACCTGCTGAAGGTGCAGTGAATTCAGATCCTTCTCCGAACACAGCTTGCTGCGCACTGAGCGGACGGCTGTGCGTGCCCGTGATCGCGGATATCATTGTTATTGAATTGTTGTTTTTAACATTTGAAATAAACCGTTAAGTTCAATCAAAACTAACATCTCGCATTTTTAGAAGCAATTTTGCTTTTGTGCCAAAATAGTTACATATTTTTAATGTCGCGTTTTAGACCTATGTTCGTGATTTTTTTCTGACAAGCGCAAGTTGTTTAATCAGGTTGCTAGTAAACAGAACGCGCATTTATCCTGGTTAGTCAAAGCGTTCAACTCCACTGCACTCGACTTGGTAAAATATTGGAACACGTCTGCAATAAAAGCTGCTTACAAATATTTGCACAGAAAAATGTCTTCGATGAAATACTGGAGCAAACCAACATGTATTTTAGAGGATTTTAAATGGCAAGGGAGGTTGGGGATGTGGCAATTTAAGTCGGCCTAGTCATAAGATTTATTGCTGTCGTGTCGGTGTGGTATAAAATGTAGTTGCAGCTGGTTAATTATTTTAAAAACGACCATTTAGAAATGTGAATGTGATTCATTTATTTATTAACAACAGTCGTAATAAAACGTACTAAGTACCTACACAAACTTACAGGTAAAAAAATTGGCCCAGATCGCCGTCAACGGGCAAGATGCCCAAAAGGCTGGCCGTATTTCTTCGCTGAATGGCGCGAGTGGCCAGCCCAGGCCAGCCCTCGGGTCACAAGAAAATATCTACCTGTACCGTACTTGCAATTTAAGCGAGATGGACAACCAAGTGAAACTCTAATATTATTTTTGACTTAGGACGTCTATTAGTTAAATTGTCTGTCTTCATCATTTTTATAATGTAGCCACATGGCTGGACCTACCTCTCATTGTAAAAGAGAATTTGAGTTGAACGATTGGAGTTAGTCTTATGCGGATTGAGAGCTTCGCACATACCTTTTCTTTGTGGAAAAAGTATGAAGAAAGCTGTAAATGATAAGAAATACATTGGAATAGGTCGGGATTCCAATCCCTGATCTCCGGTCTGGAAGCCTGCTCAGCTAGCAGTGATTCAATAGTCCGTCCACGTAGCTATGTAAACATTTCAACAAAAACTTTAAGCATTTACACAGCAGGTCGAAATGGAGAATTTTAAAATGGCCGCGCTGAAAGTTTTACTCACAACCAGTCTGAAAAGGCGTGAAATAAGAAACAAAAGCCGCTCGGCTTCCCATTCCAATCACTTACAAAACAAGTGCGAGTCGATTGTATAACGGAAACGGAACTCCTCAATTGTAAGCAAGTCCAGCGCTGACCCAATCGAAAAATTACACCGTTCCCTTTGCCAAATGTCCCTTCGATAGCATGTCCTCTTCTTTCTGCGTGCCTCTTCCCATTTGATTTGGGGTTGACCCTATGCATATGTTCCGCCATCTGGCTCTGTCAAGTAGGTTGCTGGTATTTTTAGCGACTATTTCTCTAGGTTTCTCCACCAGGTGGCTTTTGGGAGTCCTGATGATTATTTGCCTATGTCAATTTCAACAGCAATTTTTACTGAGTGATAATTTTCTATACGCATTACAAGTCCATGCCATCGGAACTGGCTTTCATGGAATTTGTCTGGGATATGCGCGAGTTTAAAACTGCCTCTAATATATTCATTTTTAATTCCATCTAGCTTGGTGACGCCGCCTGCCCATCTGAGTATTTTCATCTCAGTGGCATGTCTGTCGCAAAATGAAACAAACAAAAGGGACAAGGACATTTTGCGAGTATGTTAACCTAGCCACGGTCTCGAAGTTTCACTGGTCGGGAGTTAACTTTAACCCACACTCGCGCGGGACTAAGAACACAGCACAGGCAGCCAAGTAGTAGAATCGGAGGCGGTTTATCTGTAGTGTAAACTTTCATTCGGGGCGCTAAGCCGAGGATTTAAGACTTAGGCTAGGAGACGCGCATGGAACCGCCCTAGACGGAGACGGAACCAACGGGTGCTTTAGAAGGCGGACATGACGTATAAATTATCCTAATATTAGAAATGTGAAAAGTTGGACAAATATTTGGTTTGTTTGAAATACAAAATTCAAAAATTATTTGTCTAGTTAGAATACGTAAGTATATGATACTTTTCTCATTAGGGATCGAAATAATATAGAGTGAGTACAGAAGTACCTATGTATGTACTAACAGAGAGGGGGAATAGTGATTAGTCTTCAATCGCGATTTCGTTTTTCATATTTATATCCATAAAAAAAAAGGATTCCGACTAATTAATTTCCATGAAAACATACATTTTGACAAGTGTAAGGAAACGCATTGATGCAAAAGAAACGTGAAAAATCTACTGCAAAGACATACACGTGTGTGTTAGAAATAGAATTTACACATAATTAATTAAGTAAGTTCAATGGAAATGGTTTCCAAACAATTGTATCGGAAAGAGGAATTTCAGTGGAAGTAACTCAAACGTGAACCGGATTAGAAAGGACGAGTTATCTAAATCCGAACAGTTCTGATAATTTTGTATAACTTTAGCAATTTTAGAACACTCAGGCGGCAATCGGCCATCATATTGAATTATTAGTATGTACTTTGAATTTGAGAAAAGGTCAAACGAACGAGATTAATGAAGTTATACTCGGATATTAAATCAGTAGAAACATTTCATCCTAATTATATTAGAGTTTAAGTAAAACGCCTGTGACATATGGACGAATAAACGAACATGACAATTAAGTCCAAGTTATATTATCGAGCGAAAGTCAATAAATCGGGTTTCGAATTCGATTACTAATTAAGTTACTAGAGAAAGGCCTCAAGATTGCTAATTAATTTTTGACAAGCTAATTGTGATCTAAAAAAGCGCTGCGACTTTTCAAAAAATGGCTGGCCGAACCTACTGCATTTAAAACAGTCACTTCCTGCAGCCTACACCGAAAGGCTTCCAGCCGATAATTATGCGCCTCATCGACTCCCATTAACGGACGCCGGGATCAAAAGTCGCAAGTTTAACATTCTCCAAGCTTTAGTACTTAAACCGTCGTCTCTAATGAATAAGGCAGTTGGAAGTTAGTCGATTCAGTGCACGGCTGCGGGATGCACTGGGAGTTACCACCCTACACCTCACTGAACAAGTGAACAATTGATTTTCTCACTAGCTGCCGCAAATAAAATCTGTGTTTTGACTCTGCATAACATTATCACGTGCCAAGATTTTTACTTCCACTCCGTTACCATTTTTTATAGACTTGTATGTCGGTAACGCAATGGAAGGAACGAAAAATATTTGGAAAAAGTGTGGGATAAGTGGCGTACATTATATAAGAGAGGCCAATGCTTAGCAGTGGGCGAATGTAGGCTAAAATGATGATGATGATGATAAGGAGTTAAATACAAGTACATAATTATTATAATAGCGGCTATTTGCGGTGACCGCGAGTCTTCGTATAGGACCGCTGCATAATATTATCTAGAATCTAGTGGAGGTATTCCCTCCTAACTGCACAGTTCGATTCTTTCGTGCAAATTTCCTGGCCGCCACCCGCGTTTTGATACAATTCCGAATATCACGATTGGAATGTCAAAACGTTTTGCTACACGCCTTGCAAATTTGAAAGTCGTTTTTACGAGACGGGAGCGCGCTTGATTTGTGTTCAAAGAAATCTGAGGGCATAAATACAATAACGTTTGTAGGAGACGCATGTAAACTGTAGGCTGCCGCTCGCCATGTCATAAACCATCGTTCAAACAATCTCGATTGGCGAGGTTAAAAACTGCACTAACCTTTCAATATAATCCAGATTTCCAGTTTAAAAAACCTCGACTAAACCGGACATTTAATAGAAAGACTGAGCGGACAAAACCGTTTGAAATTCCCCGCACGGGCAAACCGAATGACGACTAAGTAATGGCAACTCGATTGAGCCGAGTGGACGTAACTAGAGGACAGTCGGAAGGACATGGAAAAGGCGGAGTGCCGAGAAAATCATCTTTTGTTAGTTTTGTTACCCACGAGGGGATTTAGACGAGCCTACGAGTATCCGCGTTCACTCATGGATTTATGTTCTTTTATTTATGCCCTGCGCAGAATTTTGTAGCGATATTTGCCCGTTTTTGGGGTTCCGTAGCCAAAATGGCGATGAAGATGGCTCGAGAAAAACATGTTTTCTTAGTTTTGTTACCGACGCGGAGATTTAGACGAGCCTACAAATATCCGAATTCACTCATGGATTTATGTCATTTTATTTATGCCCTGCGCAGAATTTTGAAACAGTATATGGCCGTTTTTGGGGTCCCGTAGCCGAGATGGCGCTGAGTATGGCTCGAAAAAATCATATTTCACCACGATGCGTTAAGCCGACCACTGACTAACAGTCCGCCGAACGATATCGGCCGGTCAGTTGTTCGGAACTGTAAATTTTTTGTTTTAACTGACAGGCCAATATCGTCCGGCGGCCTGTTAGTCAGTGGTCGGCTTTATAGATTGTTTTACTTATGCCCCGCACAAAATTTTGGAGCGTTTTAGCGAAATGGCGGGAACGTTTCAGATGAGTGGTTATAACGAGAGGACTATCGGGAGTACACGGGACAATGGACGGGCTTCAACAATCCGGGGAGAATAGCTAGTAAAAATGATCGTTTTTAGTTTCGTTACCATGTGAGGTTTTAGGTGAGTCTATACCCACCACGATACTTATTGATGTTTTTTTATTTATGCCCTGTGCAGAATTTTAAGACGAATTGGGGATTTTGAATAAGTTTAAGTATGAGTGAATTGCAATAAAATTGTATATAGTTAAGCACCTGTAATTAGTCTATTGATTCCATTGTGTTACCACAGTTAAGCCATTTATGTTAGATGCATGAAAGCTCAGCATGAAAGTGTGTTAGCGTATGCTATAGACTTATATGTGTACGAATTAAGTACAATACAATTTACATTACAGTTACATACAGTTAATTTTCGTAACACAAATGAATCAATTAAGTTAAGACAGCTTCTTAACTGCGCTTAATTACGTAAAAACTTTTTGCAATTCACTCGTTTTTTTTTTTCATTTTCAAAAGACATTAGGTGAAGTTAGGGAACGGGTCGCGAAGTCAGGTTAATTTAATTGGTTTCTTAAGAGCGCCTGTGGTTTCTTAAGAGCAATTTCGATTAAACCAATATTTGTCGGTTGGCCAACAACTGATTTTTAATACTAAAAATATATAATATGTAAATAAGATTTCAGCTGACAAAGTAATAAGTTTTAAGCGAGTTTCAAACTTATTAATAATAAGTTTTACCATACCTCCCATATAACTTATTATTATTAAGTAGGTAGGTAAGGAAATGGAGTAGGCACTCTAAGCTTACATATTTATCGATGGCCATGTAAAACTTTTATTCCATCAGCCATCTGCATATGCCGAGGTGCCTACATATAGATGCATCTAAATATAAACATATGAGATACGAGTATGTAGTGCAAAGCTCTGTTCACTGAACTGAGTATGTGAAACAATAGAGTTAAATGCGAACTGAAACCCGGGGTGTTATGCGGGCCTTTATAAAACTTGTGAGGTTTTGGCAACACCACAGTGGCTGGTTCACATATGCCAAAAGCCGCTGCCATACAATTGAAGTTACGCTCTCATTTTTGAACGACTTTCTGAAATATCACGAAATATGACATGTCTGGGAGTAGTTCTCCTTGCAAGAAATCGTAAATGAAGATATTATAGTAAGTAGAAGTTTACGAGTGAATTGCAAAAAAATTGTACATATCTAATTCATTGACCTGTAATTAGTTTAAAGTTAATTGATTCCATTATGTTACGACAATTAAGCCATTTATATTTAAGTTATTAATATGCATGAAAGCGTGTAATCGTATGCTATAGTAGACTTATAATGTGCATGAATTAAGTAAAATAAATACAATACAATACAATTTACATGGTTAATTTTCGTAACACAAATGAATCAATTAAGTTAGACTAATCACAGGTTCTTAACTGCGCTTAGTTACGTTCATTTTATTTGCAATTCACTCTTACATACAAAACCAACGCTCGGTCAATTAGTATTAGTTTTCCGATTTAAAGAAATTCATATTTCGGATGTAGGTATATTATTTTGTGCACGGTTTTTCAACAGTATGCTTAAGAAAAATACTTCCAACAACTTGTATTTTATTCTTTTGAAATCGCGTGGGAATAAATAGAGATAGCGAGCGAGGTGGGTTCTCAAAAGGCAATGTTACTTCAAAGTCGGATCCGGTGGCTTATAAGTTATAACAGGCCAATTCGAACGTGCACCTGACATCGAATTGATATCTGAATGATTTGCGTTCATTTCGTTCTGATAAATTGTCCGTACTTGTATTATTGCGAGCGAGAATGACAGCCAAGGGTCACCCCACATATATCGACGCGCAATCGGCAAAAGCTGATAGGAAAAAGCTTTATGTCTGCGCAATGAGAGCGAAAAAGTCGTCGTTCGGCTCGCCTCGCATCGGCCGACGCCTGCCGACGCGTCGACGGATTTTCGCTCTTATTGCGCGGACATAAAGCTTTTTCCTATCGGCTTTTGACAATTGCGCGACGACATATCTCGGGAGACCCCTGTGATTCCAATACATTCAGATATCGGTTTGATATTCAGATGTACGTTCGAATTGGCCTGCAAGTTAATGCGCTCCGTAGCCATGAGAAGAAAATACTGATTTACTTCATGTTACTTTCCATCACACTTTTTAAGGTAGTTCCACGTTGGCTAAGGGCCTGTATACACATTGATTATGGTTTAGTGCGACATTTTCTACTTGCGTTTTGGTAACAAATGTATAAACTTCCACTAAACACTAATCAATGTGTAAACAAGGCCTAATAGGGAGTGATGGCTTATATTTCTCCTATGGGCGTAGGTAATTGAATTAAGTTTTAAGTCATGCCTGATGTCAATAGGTACGAAACAAGGACCTAAGTCGAATATTTTTTGCTAATGTACATATAGGTACTGAAAAATGGTTTTTACTGTGAAAAAAATTCACTTCGCTATAACTGTATATTATATAAATTAAAAAAAAAACCAACGAAATGAAACGGATGAACCAAGTTTGAAAAAACATTTTTAAGAACCAGCTCTAGAAAACATGCTTTAAAAAACCGCATCCATATTGGTTTATCCGATAGAGAGTTACGGTGTCACAGACATAAACTTATAAGTTATAGCCGTTATAGGTAACAACCCCTCCTTTTGCTTCGGGGGTTAATAACAGATCGCTGATTAACAAAGTTCCAGTTCCCCACAAACGGAACCCTAACAATTGACGGGAACCATAATCAAGGACGACACGATTGGCGATCGTGTGGCCCATAAGAAACTAATTGCTTGTACAGAACGCGTCAAAGGGTCCGGCGGCCGAGAACGTGGGCCAACACACATAATGGCCGGTAGATATTTAGATAGGTGTATAACACACAAGGTTTTTAAACCGAGATTCTTCAGAGTCCTGTACCCCTGGCATTGTATGGCGTACAGGCACATTAAATGCCAGGATCGGTGTTGGGAGTTTTGTGGACATTCTAATGCAGAGGTTTGGAACCTTTTTGCGGAGATTCTCCCGTTGTAAATAAATGCCTCACTAATTATTTTCGAGGTAAAATCTTATACCTTTAAACGAGCAATTCTTGTATATATATAGGTATTTATTTATATATTTGGGGGATCTCGGAAACGGCTCTAACGATTTCAATGAAATTTGCTATATGGGGATTTTCGGGGCCGAAAATCGATCTAGCTAGGTCTTATCTCTGGGAAAATGCGCACAGCTCGGTCTCCCAGATATTAACTATAATGTTAGAGACACAAATAGTAATATACTACTGGTGATAGTGGTGTGAATACGGATACATAAGTAATACAACCACTATCACTACATAGCGTCATGCAACAATCAGACATACCTAATCCCTAAAGAAACCCTTTTGTATCAATGCTCAATACGAAAACTTTTCTAAGTTCGCGTATTGCTAAAAGCTCATTTTATCGCAGCATCAAGATAGAATTATTGTAATACGTAAAGGATGCTTTATGATGTTGGTAGCGATGAATGCACTCTAGGACCGTGTGAATCCCAAGGGCTTATTCAACATTGTAAAATGTAATACCAATATAACACCAATATGCTAATCTCTCTCGCACACATATGTACCTAAACAAGCGAGAAAACTGATGCGAAAGCATCTAACTCATAGACAGAGTTACGAGTAGACTGTTACGATGACGTTTCAAATAAAATTTTGAGGCCCGGTGAAGGACATAGAAAACTTTTTATCTCGGAAATCATCCCTTATGTTGGTGAAAAGAGGGATTGAATATTATGGAAGTGGTTTATAAAAATACTAAATTTACGCAGATGAAGACGCGGATACTAATATTTTTAAATGGGAAAATAACTCTGTCTGTCGGTTACCTCTTCACGCTTAAACTGCTGAACCGATTTAGATGTAATTTGATATGGATATTGAGGCCCGGGGAAAGGCATAGGAGAGTTTTTATCAATAATCATAATCATTCCACGCAGACAATATCGCAGGGAGAAGTTTGTTTTTAACCCCCGACGCAACAAGCCAAATCCAGCAGTTTGTAGAGTGTCAGCTTTTTTCCAAAACATTGCATGGCATCACACACACACACACACACACACACACACACACACACACACACACACACACACACACACACACACACACACACACACACACACACACACACACACACACACGCGCACACACACACACACACACGTTGCGGGGTAATGCAGCGCAACCATAATGTGATTTGTAGTGTTAAGTATGAAAATATATTTTTATAATATGTATTTAAGATATTTATGTATGGGCATCTAGCCTGAAATAAAGATTTTTTTTTCGCGCACTGGTTTTTTTGATTTCAAATATAATAGTTTTGCTATAAAATTGCAAGTGTCTGAATAAGTGCCTATCCTATCGGTTCAATGCAAGCGTGACTCGGCCTGCGATCATACCTCCCGATTAATGCAATGACATAAATTCCCTAGTATTTATTACATCGATAGAGAAAGGGAATCTAGCGATCCTAACTTTATTTATGTAACTACAAAAATATTGTTCTGGTAAGTTATGTTCTATAAGACTAAATGTACTCGGTTCTATTGAAAATGCCCATAGGTCCTACTCCCATTTCCCTTATAAACTTAAAACCGGATTTAATTGATTTGCAAGACCGAAGTGATCCCATAAGAGTTCCGTGAACAAAGTTTTGTACGGAACACTAAAAATACAATGTAGTAATATTGTACTCAAAGGTATCTTCCAGCATAAGAAAATATGAACAACACAAAGCAATGAAGTGACTGTACTTTTCCATGTGATTACACAAACAATATTCAGCGAATGATAAAATCTATAGAAACTTGTAAATTTTCCATAAAAGATTCATATTTTGTATGAAATAAGCAAAAACATATTCTTTTAACGAAGACTAGGGTTTAATTTTGACTTCAATTGTTGCACAGAACAACGTAGTTGCACGTGAATAGAACACCTGTTTCAACACCGAGAATTGTACTCAGTTGTGCAGTTAAATAAATAAGCGAGCACAAAGCGAATAAAAGAGAAATATCACAATAATAAGTAAGAAAAGAATCGCAAACTGCAACGGAGTAAACAAAGCTTATTAGTTGAATGCAGAATAGAGCGTTTGAGGGCACTCGACTCTGATTGGTGCTGAATGGGTAATGTCCGTGCCAAATGCTAACTTAGCCAATCGTGTGCCGTTTGCGGCCCGCCATTAGCAGAGTCTTCAAAATAATCGTTAAACTCGATCGGGATTTTAACTTCGATACAGTTAAGGAAATTAAACGTAGATCACCGAAGGAGCAAAGTTTTGTAGATAATTGTAGTGATATGCAATTTATGCCATACGCTGAAAAGTGGTCGTGGAAACGTAGAAAAGATAGAAGTGGAGGCGGAGAGCACTGTAGTTATATAAATTGTCTGTCGTAAAAGGACCCAGAGCTAAAGTATGGAAAATGTGGTTTCAGTTAAATATCCTGAGATTTTGATATGTTATAGATTTCAGAGTCCTGAACAAAAGTCTCTAGGGGTGCTACCACTGTTTCCGAGTCCCTTTCAGAGTTTCGACTGATTTTGTATTAGGTAACAAAATATTAGTACTTTAACAAGATTCAATTCCCAACTATTTATTTAAACAATTGACATTAGATTAAACCTATATTGCGATAAGCTGGCCATATAAAATGACTGCAATGTTAACTTCAAACGTATATTCAACTTTAAAGTACTTACTAATACTTTGTTGTCTAGTACAAAATCAGTCGAAACTCTGAAAGGGACTCGGAAACAGAAGTAGCACCCCTAGAGACTTTTGATCAGAAATCTGAAATCTATAACATCATGATATTTAACTGAAACCACATTTTCCATTATTTAGGTCCGGGGTCCTTTATTTGTGGAATGTCTAAATTATTTTTGATAGGTACCATCGCCCACGCTGTTAACTGTACATCGGTGGACCTTATGCCTTTTGTAATAAGATCCACCGATGTACAGTTAGGAGTGTTGCTGTTTGTACGCATGCTTTTATTGTCGACTATCCCTTTACAAGTACATCATAACTTCAAAACTCGAGAAGTTACGGCTCCTTCCGACGTGCATCATCAGATCAGCAGGATCAGCTTAATAGCGTAGGTATTATTGCATTGTTATCGAATTCGCGAAAGTATATCGAACGATAGAAATATACGGTGAAGCAACAAAAACAAGTAAAAGTAAATGTTGATGATGATGAAACATAAAAGTTCTCTAAGACATAATCGTGAATACAGTGAAATGCCGTACCTGATAAAATATTTAGCTTCGGGCTGTAGTTATTCAAAATACGCAGTCTAGACATCATTATTTATGACCATCTGCGTCTTTATACTGACCTTCTGAACCTATGAAGGTTAGTATAAAGGTAACGTACTTAAACGTATTTGTTTGTCAGCTAATGTAGCCTAAACTATGAAAATTTGTTTAATAAGAATACAAAATGTGCATTGTATTCACAAACTAAGTCAAAGTTATTATAATATAACAATCAAAAGCTACAGGTACAAACAGCAGCACTCCTAACTGTACATCGGTGGACCTTATCCCTTTTGTAATAAGGTCCACCGATGTACAACAGTGTGGGCAAAGGTATTAGAAAAATAACGAAATAAGAAACCAATTCCTGAAAATATGGATGCTTTGCCATTGCCAAATTAAGGAACAAAATACAATTTTAAATTAAAACATGAACCGCTTTCAAATAAAAAAGTATCCAAATCAGTTCACCCGTTTAAGAGCTACGGTACCACATACAGACACACACACATAACAAAAAAGCTTTACTTTACTCCGGATCAATGCAGAAAATTTGAAAAACAACACAAACACAAAAACCGTTAGAAGTAAGTCTTTCTTTAAGGTCAGGAAAACACACACACCAGCACACAACACAACAACACACGAACCCGATTAAATTAACAGTCCACTCGCCGTCTACTGTTACAAAGACCAACAATCAATAGCCAATCTATTCTAGAGTCAAAGGTGGTCGGAATGCATTCGGAACGGGAAAAAGACATCTCATTCGGGATCCAATTTACGTCAGTGGGGGGAGACTCGCGAGACTCGGCGCAAACAATTCATTTCAATTTCAATTGCATTGCACGTCGGTTTCGCGGTTCATTCGCATTGATTGCAATCTGATAAGAGTAGTTTATAGAACTTGGAATTAAATGAAACATCTCTATTTGAAGGCAATAATTGGTCCAAAGGTAACACCTTAAAACTAGGTATCATATAACATTAAAAAAAAACCAGTACGCAGTGTCGGGGAGCCTGCCGCAGAACCACCGGAAATTGACACCGTTCGGCCTCTCCTCCTCGGTGGAGGTAATTACGAGTAGTGAGCTTTCGTAAATCTTGAAAACTAGTAAACTATCGTAAACTTCATCAACATTGCCTTTTATGCCAAACATTGCCCGACTTGAAAAAGCAGGGATTCTACCAAGCGGCTGTCGATATCCAACTCCTAATAATGGTCTCCCTTCTGGGGATGGGCAGCTGATAGGTACCTATAGGTAACTTAATTTCTAAGTTGATACGAACTTCTGACAATTTGTTTCTAAATATTGACAAGGAGAAAATAGAAAAAGTTTCGAGGTTATAAACGTAATTAAAGTATGCAATAAAATAATGTGCAAATTTATGTTTAGGTAAATTGCGTGCAGAATTATTAAATACTAGATTTTGATAATAACATAATAACGGTCGCCCCTTCTGCAATAATTTTACGGTACTTGTTAGGTCCATGTGATGCATTTCAAAGATTTTTCTTGATGTTACAGACAAAAGTTGAACGTCAGTGGCGAGACCGCATTCCCGCGGGTACTCTCAAACAATTCATTTCAATTCAAGTGCATGTCTGGTTTCTCGTTCCGTGGTCGCCATTTTTAGTGGCCATTTCACATTTCGCAATGATATGGGTTGTTTGGGATGCTGACGATCAAATTATTATGGACTAGAGACCGTAGCCAAGATGGGAATCGTTTATCGACATACGCCAATCCAAAAGGTAAAACAATTTCGGGATGACAGATGCGACGAAAAACACGCCATCATTTCACATTCCTTTGACGTTTCCTATAAAAGTTTGTGTGTGATTCTGTACTCAATCAAAAAGAAGAGCTGGTAGGTACAAAAAAAGTTCATTCATTAATATTACTTTCAGAGAATATGGTTTTTGATATCACATTTATAGACGGGTCTATCGCGAATTTATTATATTACCTTTATTTTACCGACGTTTCGACACGGGTTTCACTGGTCGTGGTCGCGGCTAACTAATGTCCCAGCATAATGTCAAAACCATAGACTAGGAATCCTCTAGACGGAGTTTAGAGCAATTATTTCATGAAACCGATGCTGCCAAAAATACGGGGGTGCGGGGGACGAGGTGAGCGAGGTCCCGTGCCGTGATTGGTCCGTTCAAAGACACGGACGTCACACAAAGACACTTTCGACTCGAAAATGGAGTAAAACTACCGTATGCGTGGCAGAGGGGGTAGAGCTACTATGCTCAGTCTGGAGGATGTCTTGTCTGTGGTCACAACAGACAACGCAAAGGCTTTAAATATTATATGGTTTTTTTATCAGCAAATGGTCGAAAGCTTTTGTAAATGCAATAAAAAGGAAACTGGACATCATCGAATACCTAAAGGAATTCATACCTTTATAAACGACGATTTTCTCTCACAGACAGGATAATATCTTCTAAAACAAGCATCTCAAATAAAGTACAACTAGCGAATTAGCGAACTATCCTAAAGAATTAGTTAGGATAGTTCGCTAATTCTATATATGTGTCGAAGTCTAGTCAAAGGACCCACTTTTTCGCTTACCATAAGGACGAGATTTGCTCCTCCCAAGCGACAAAGGGGGAGTTTTTGCTTTGGAACGACACATATAGGAACTTAATAACTAAGTATGTATAAATCAAAATTGACTCCAGCTGGCACCCAGTCTTCCTTAATATTCAAGGGCAGACGCGTATTTTTCCGATTACAAGGGCGGATCAGGTTGCTATTAATATTCTAATCTCGCGTTCGCACAAAATCTCGGCGGTGGCGTAATAATGATTATGGATTAACCGCTAGATTATCGACCAGGCTGGTTATGGCCTCTTTTATCATGTAATACTTAAATAAAACATTCAATTTAATATTAAATAATGATATGAAACAACATACACTCCTTGCGATTATCACACTATACCAATCATCATCTCAGGCGGTAGTAGGGCATCCAATGTCCGACGATTCTCAATACCGGTATTAAATATTCATCATCATCATCATCTTATCGGGTATTTATCGCCCACTGCCGAGCATAGGCCTTTCTTCTAGTACGCCACTTGTCCCGGTCCTGAGCTAATCTGATCCAGAAGTGACCCGCAATTTTCCGGATGTCGTCCACCCAACGAGCCAACGGACGCCAGGCGCTTCTTTCATCAGAAAGCGCCGGCCACCATTCTGTCAACGTTTTAGTAATTAACCGGTAGAGTTAAGTAAACTTTAGTGCCACATATGTATTTGTATAGAGTTGACTAGACGCCGACGCTCGGGAGACGCTAGTGTGGGGTGGCCCTAACGATAGGGCCCCTAACCATTATAGGCTTTCGTAGCGGTACTCTTAGAACTCGAATCCCATCGGTTGGCCAAACATTTCTTCCTACGTATCAAAAACATTTTTTTTTTTTGCTTGGATTAGTGAAAATTTTCACATACCGCCACTGATAGGCATGTAGTGTGTTTTGTTGTGACTTACTGCAATTATAAGGTGGACGATTCATCTCTCGAACGTACCTGTAAAGAAGACAGGAGATTTATTAAGATGATACGATATGACAAGTCGTAAAAAAACTTATTGGCAAAAAAAAACTCACTTAGAAGTGAAAACCAAGTTGAAATTAAGTCATCAAAGTTTTTCTACCGCGAAGATTATGGGGGGCATTAAATTTGAGCATTAGAGCTCACGGATGGGAATATACAAAGGTGTCTAATTTTCTTAATTTCCAAGTTTGGAGCCAACTTCTGGCAATCTGTTTCTAAATATTGACACGGAGATAATAGAAAAAGTTTTGAGGTTAGAAACGTAGTAACTAAAGTATGCAATAAAATATGAAGTACCTAAGTTTATGTGCAGATTTATGTTTAAATTGCGTGCAGAATTATTAAATACTAGTTGTTGCCCCCGATGTTGATCGAGTCGAACTCGTTACGTACCTAAACGAGGAGTGTACAATTTATCGATTACCAGTTTTCGCTGTATGGGCTTATTTACGAGATAATACTTTATGTTTAAATACATTACGTCCAGGTTATAAATGAAGCGGGTGATAATTTGACAAATTAGAATTAAAGAAGATGATAGGTATGGTATTTTTCACTACACCAGTTGGTAAAGGCTCTTGATTGTTCAAAAACCGGGCAAGTGCGAGTCGGACTCGCGCACGAAGGGTTCCGTGCCATAATGCAAAAAAAAAACAAAAAAAAAGCAAAAAAAAAAAACGGTCACCCATCCAAATACTGACCACTCCCGACGTTGCTTAACTTTGGTCAAAAATCACGTTTGTTGTATGGGAGCACCATTTAAATCTTTATTTTATTCTGTTTTTAGTATTTGTTGTTATAGCGGCAACAGAAATACATCATCTGTGAAAATTTCAACTGTCTAGCTATCACGGTTCGTGAGATACAGCCTGGTGACAGACGGACGGACGGACGGACGGACGGACAGCGAAGTCTTAGTAATAGGGTCCCGTTTTACCCTTTGGGTACGGAACCCTAAAAAACGGATGAGAAAGTTGCATTTAATCCACATGTGGGGCAATGTAATTTGATCTGATGCAAATTGAGTTGTTTCCAAGTTGGCTGGTAGAATTGACTTTTAAATGATGATTTTAAATTTATGATTATAATGATGAATTTGCACGCTTGCATGCAAGCTAGGTACAAGATCTGTAACACCATATATTGTAACATCCCCATACTGTATCAATGCAAATAAATAATTTCTGATTTCTGATTAGAATTAAAAATGTTTTATAAAGTTCATTTAGATTTAATCTTCCAGCTCTCTCTCTCTCTCTTCCTAGCTATCTATCCCACATGGTGGTGGGGTCAGCTTTCCTGCTTATTCTTATACACTTCGCCCTGTCCACGACATCGTCCTCGGATAACTTGCACTCACTCATGTCCTTTAGCACTACATCCTTCCATCTTGTTCTGGGTCTGCCCCTCGATCTTCGACCTGGGATGGAAAGTTGTAGTGCCAAATTGCCTACGTAGTCAGAAGGCCTTCTTTTTCCGTGACCAGCCTGCTCTTTTTTAGTCTTAGGGGTCATCCATTAATTACATCACACGTTTAGGGGGAGGGAGGGGGTCAAGAAAATGTGACATATTGTGACATGGGGGAGGGGGGAGACACAAACTTTGTGACGTCACTTTAAATTAATCAGTAACCGAAAATTTATTTAAATTATTTTATTCGCTGTACATTTAAATAACAAGTTTTTAAAACGATAATCGTTTTTATTCGTATAATTTTCTTTCCTAAGCAGTTTTGGGTTATAAAATTACTAATATTTATTTCGTCAAAAATATTTTGATAAAATATTAATAATACTTAGGTACTTACTTAATTCGATTTGGCGATTTCGTAGAAAAAATGTAACGTCACACTAGGGGGGAGGGGTTTGCCAAATGTGACCAAATGTGACAAGGAGGGGGGAGGGGTCAAAAAACCTAGAAATTCGTGTGACGTAATTAATGGATGACCCCTTACAGCTAAACACACAAAACCGCAGATTAGACAAAAACGTGTAAACACAAAATGGAGGGAAACACAGCGTTCTGTAATGTCTACGGAGCGATAAAATATAAATTGCGATAGATTTTTCGTACGCGCTCAGGATAAATAAATTGTTGTTTATTCGTGGTTCGGGGCGCAGGTGAACCTGAAGGTTTCGTTTTACGATATTCTATACTCTGTATCTTTTGGTATTTAAATAAAAGTAAACAAACAATTTGTACATTTTCGGGTAGATATAACATTTATTGATTAACCAACCAAATACAAAACCGCCTGGATCAGTCACTGAACGACCTGACTTTAACCTACATTATTTGATCATGTAATGTTTTCATCTACCCTCAACTGGCGTAAGGAGCCATTAGAGGGTAGATTTTTTTTACTTTTATTCAAATACCTAAACAGTATACAGAGTATGAGTTTGAGGATCACTGACAACGAACTCAGTTTTGATAGGTTGAAGCTTAAAAAATTAAAAAAGTGGTCTCGTGGTGGCGTGGGTTGGGTGGCGCGCATTACTTATTTATGATCTAGCAGCTGGCACTATAATATTTACTATAGTTATTATTTTCTAATATTTCGATTTTATAACCTAATTTAATAGTGGCAATAATTTTACTCTGCTGCATTTGCATTGAAACAAGCCTGTGAATATGAAAATCGTATCGCTAATAGTAATAAAACGTTAGCTCAGTGCCGCGATCTCATCGGCATTTCTCTTACTTGCACATTCGACTGCCGTATTACTACGTAGGGCTATCAGGTGAGAATTTGTAATGTCCTGAAATAATTTCAAATTTCTACTAAAAAACTAACATTACGGGTTACATTCCGGTTGTGAACGAACAAGATGGTGTGAAGCACGATGCATGCGGCAGGAAACGGGCGATGTCCCATTGCAAGTCCTTATGCTTATCAATAAACAGCCTAAAGTTGAACATTTCCAGACATTTCAGTTTTGTTATTGCATTCCCGATCGAAAATTCCTCCCATACCAGAAAAACTGACGTCTGGCAACCCTAGATGTGTCTGGCCCTAAGATATTCAGCGAACGTCAAAGTCCCAAGGGAGTGATTACGTGCTTGCATGCCCGCGGGCCCACGTTTATATCCACACTTCTATATGTATACGTCTTAGAACTTATGGGCAAAGAATAAGATTCACGTCATGGCCGTGTCGCTATAACTAGCTAGCCCATGATTTTGACGCAACTCAAGTTGAGACTCTTAAAGGAAATTATGAAAACCTGAAAACCCAATTGATTACGTGACATGACACAATACAGCATATTTAGACGAACAGCTGAAACTCATTTAACGACACTTCACACGCCATCCTTTTGGTGTTTTATGCAGAACATGGCATATGACATAAATTATACAAACATGCTTACATACACACTCCAAAATAATCCTTCCTTCAATGGGCATAGTGCCATGAGCATTTACTCTACCGCTTAGAATATGCGTTTTGTGGTTAAGGAAATTTAACATTTCACTTAAATAGAGAAAATACAAGATAAAAAATAAAATATGAGTAAGCATGCAGGAGTTTTTGGACTTTTTGGCATATGTCTTTAGAGAGAAACGTCATTTATTGTGACCGTATGTCAAGTGCGAACTGTTATATAGTTAGTGGACATTATATACTTTAGTGCTGTATGGCTGTAAATAGATCGCTTCACCCCAGTTTGACTCAGTTTCAGCACTCGAGGCTCAACAAAAAGCTGATGCAGCGAAAAACTATACTCGTGGAGACAAAGCCTCAGCAGTACATCAAGGGAGCTGACAACGACACGCTCTAATAGAAAATTTTCATATTCATAAGGACGTGAAAAATTTGCATATAAAACGAGCAACTTCGCCTCCGAGCCATGAAGCCGGATCAAACACCCTGGTTTTAAAAGTCTTTGGATTGAACAAGGAGTTATAACAGTTCCACTTTACGCAATGATTCTTGAAAAAAAATCCCCTTTGAGGTATTTAGCGCTCTCAGAGTTCCAAGCTAAAGTTGCTCTAAAGTTTTCTTTTTATTTTCTTGGCCAGTGTTAGTGAAAAGGCTTTCAAAAATCTCGGCGACATCGATCGTGAGAATAGAGGGTTTTTGCTGGAGTTAGTTGTTAATGTGGCATTCTTGCATTAAGCGGGGTTATTAAATCGGGCCTAATTCATGCATAAGAATTTGACGTTTCGTGGCGGTATTGGAATGTAGGTAGTTCCAATTAGCTGGCCAGGGAAAGGTGTAAAATGTTGTACAAGCCATAGGAAATAAAAAAAGAAAGCCTCACATAAATATATGCTTGTACAAGAAAGATCGCACATAAATATTTATATGTTTTATGCTTGACTACGGCATCAGTAATCACTTTGTCGCTAAAATCTCTATCAATTTTACCTTCACCTTCCCAAATAGAACAATGAAAAGTATTGGTAGGTTTTGAGTCATAACATAGCAGTAGTTAAGAAAAATGCGGTAATACGATTAAAAAGCATTTCATTTTAACTTCTAACTAAAGCATTACGAGCTACCAGCAGCAAAGGTGTATTGAAAAATTTGTGTGCTGTCATAAACAAAAACCAAAATCGCAAACACGTTCCAAAACAACTAGTTTAAAGCGAACTTTAAATTTTAATTCAAACCAGCTGGCATAACACCCGAAGTGGTGCGAAGTGCTCACAGATGCTGGATATAGCATTCCGATTGCAACGAGCACAGCCGGCAGAAGAGATACCAGTCTAAGACCATCTTATGTTTTAAGCAACGCAACGCAACATTCTTATATTAGACTCACAAGAATACTAAGGAAGAGACAAGACAACAATGCGTCTCACCCAGCCAGGAACATACCTGCTCAGGGCCAGCCGGTCAACCACACGCTCTGATGGGATGGGGGAAGGATAATTATAATCAGCCGGCTATGGTAGGAGGGGTAGGTTATGTCGTCGAAGCAGAGCGTTGGTGATATGCTATATGCTACGTTGATATATCACAAAGGTTTGTCACAATTTAGTTGCAATGGGATGGGGGCGGAGGCAGCAAGTGAGAAGCCACAAGGTAATCCGAAGATGTGTTTAAGATAGCAGGGAACCGTCGAATAAGGGCAGAGCGCCACCGGGAATTGTAAAGTTTCTCGGAGAGGCCTATGCTCGGCGGTGGACGTCTTCCGGCTGGTATGATGATGGGTTTTAAGGACACATTACACTGGCAGGCCCATGACCACGATTCGCCAGCGCGCGCAGGCACTAGGAATACACGCCCTGGAACCAACAGTCCTACGGGCACACTGCCAAAGGCACTAGCTACGTTGTTTTTTACTCGACCTGCAGACTAATGCTCTAATTTACCTAGTATTCCGCCTTTTTTGGTGAATAATTTACTTCCTTTGTCCTTGTTTTATGCACTTACAGCTTAATGTTGTAGATACTAGAGATCTTTTGTAAATATAGTTGAGTTTGTTTTAGACTAAGGTTTTATAGTGTATATAAGGTAAAGTATCCCATTCTGTATGTTGTTTGTTAGCTTTATCACTATTATGAGATTGCATCAGACAGATAATTTCGTTTGAACTTTGATTATTGTAACTTACATTATAAAAGCAAATGGATCTTCTAGACTAATCTTATTTTTGTTATTAAGTCTTTTTACCTAACTAGCATTTTACTCGATTTCTATACTAAACTCTAAGAAAAGCGATTGTTAATAACAAGGAAAATTAGCACAATAAGAGTTTAACACGAAAAACAATTTAAACTTTGAACACACGTATGAAAGGCGAAGTTTAGCAATAAAAACCGGAAAGAGGCGGCCATAGCTCTTACCGAGTTGGGAGTTGGCAAGTAAGTCAAATTGTAGGCAGAGTTGGATGGTCAATAAAGAGGCTGCCCCTTGCACTAAAGATATGAATAGCACCCCAGCCGGGAAATTAATATTACTGGGATAATACATGTAGTTACGCTCAGTGTTGGTAAATTCTTGAGTCTGGATTCGTACCCCCTTATTTACGTGCCTGATTTAGTTTTATCCCTTTCTTACAAATACATAATTCAAAATGACATAAACACAAACGATTATTAACTAATTAAGGCTTATAGCGCGTTTATGAATAAAGGGGTTACTCTTTAGGAGTCGATTGACTCTTTAGGACTCAATGAGTTTTTTGACTAGTTAACAAGTCGACACTTATAAAAAGCCAGACATTGGCAATTTTTTAAAATTTCTTGCTTTTCGATTTCAATTTTCTTGTTTATCTTAGCTTTATTTATCCCCCAAAAATCAAGGAAGAGATTTCTGAGAGAATCCATAAGAACCCTAAGCATAGAAAGAGACCTATTCCAGCAAAATACCGGAACGATTGAATTCTTGGCAAACACCCGCCAGCGAATGCCGCCGACATGTGATCCTTCCCCACACTACATTAAACACATTCATATCCTACGATGTGGCTTAAGTTATACTTAACCTTGTCTGTGTATGATAAGGACCCTGACCGAATTTTTAGTCATCTTTTTGCATTTTTTCAGCTCTATGCTATTCAAGTATACAGCATAATCGAGGTTAGAACTCGCGGTTTTGGACAACCGCACGCAAATAAAAGATTAAATCATAATAAATAATTAGTGCTAGGAAAAAGGTTGGCGAGCTTTACAAATTTTCCGGCTTACAATTTTTTTAAACTACATTAAACAAACCTCAACCCAGTCAGGAGTTTATTATTCGTAGCTTGATTTGTGCTATTTATTCCATTAGTATCCTGGCTTTAGAAATGGAGACCTATTTCAACAGAGCTCCGGAAAGATTGAATTCTTGGCAAACACCCGCCGGCTACTACCGTCGACATGATCCCTCCCCACACAACATCAAACACATTCATATACGGTGTGGCTAAGTTGAACTTACATATTAATAAATAAGTAGCACTTGGAAAAAGGGCGGGCCTTTTGGTGATCCGCACATTAAACAAATCTGACCCCGATAGTTATTTTCTGTAACTTGATTTTTAATTCTAGAAGTCGACAAGGAGATTTATTTTGGTAAAAACTCCATTCTTATTGCTGGTTCGGACCTAGACTTGAATCCCGGTCTGGTCAGTTTAATAAATCCGTAGAAGCAAACTTAAGTCGTATGAAAACTATCAAACTATGCATAAGGTTCAATCACACAAATCATCCTCTAATTATGAAGATCTTTTTTTGGATTTTGGGCCTTATTTGGATTCAGTCCTAATGTATACCCTCGTTATTTTAGAATCACAGACTAAACAGTAGGCTACAATATCTTAATATACAATTACACTTTATACTAAATGGCCAAAACGGCGCTTGGCTGCTGGGGCTATTCATAAATTACGTCATTTCAAATTAGGGGGGGGGGGGTCTGGACATCGGATGACGGTAGCATGAAGTAGGAGGAAATGGGGTCATTTGATGCATGATTTTTGGATGATTATAGGGGGGGGGGTCCAAAATCGTCAAAAATCGATGACGTAATTTATGGACAGCCCCTAATGTCATAGAGAAAAAAATACATAGAGTGCTCACTCCATACATCATTTTTAGTACCAAAACGACTATTATTTTCGTAGTCGACATCTAAATAGCATCGAGTAGCGGAATTATCAGTACTGCTACTTGATAATAGCTATAGATGTTTCAACGAACAAAAAGTCTAATGCTGAAATTTTTTTTAGCTAATATTATAACTGGAACTCTATTTTCAACTCCTGCTTTTAATATTAGTTGTAAATTGTTGTTCAATACAATTTTCGTGAGTCGCGACACTAGAAAATTCTAGTATCAAGTAGCGGTACTGATAATTCCGCTACTCGATGCTAGATGTCGACTGCGAAAATAATAGTCGTGTTGGCACCAAAACTGATGTATGGAGTGAGCACTCTATTCTTACTATATTTCTCTATGCTAATGCTAAGCGTGAGAATGCTTCGTTAGGCGTAAGTACTGTTTTATTCATGGTTTAAAATGGTTGAGATGCTTGATAATGACGTTATTTCAGTGTCAAGTACGCGCTTTAGACGTTTAGTTTGTAAATGAGGTTAATGGCGAGTATTTACGAATAATATTCATAAAATAAAGGGCCATTCAGAGAGTCAAAACGTTTGATTTGATAGTAACTCTAACGACTTAAGAGTTAAACCAAGAGAAGTCTGCAACGATTTTTACAGCACACGCGGTGCAAGTGTTATATTAAACGTCAAACTTCTATAAAATTACGACGTATAAATGACACTTGCACTGCGTGTTCTATCAAAACGGACATCTCTTGGTCTAACTCTAGTGTCGATAAGTTATCTGTCGTAATACAAATTGTGTTTTTGAACTAGAGAGGTTGACGGCGCTGGCAATGGCGGAGAGTCTATAGAACCCGATTCCTATTGGCTTGTCTATTTAGGATAACTTATGTTTCAACACTTGACGAGAAGAAGGCGAAAATAGCTGCGGATTGCCTTCTACCTCTAATAGTTAACGCTCCGCCTCAGCGTATTTCTTTAAATCTCTGCAAAAACAGCGAACGTCCATAGGTTACGTCGTCCTTAAGTCACACGCTTCGCCATCCTAGTAAAAAAAACTTGTTTTCCGGATATGCTTGTCAATCAAAACCATGCTTATGCAGTTTTTTCCCCTAACGCCGTCAGTTATTATAAGTATAAGGGCAACGTTTATGTCGCCGGACAGGCGAAGGCGCGTGATGGATGCCGCCTGAGTGCCCGATACGTCATCGGCGAGATGCCGCGCGGACGAAGGATGCCGGCCCGGGTTTTTGCAGACATTTCATTGTACATCACTCAGCCGATACGAGTAGATAAATCTTCACATGCTTAACAATACATTTGGCTGCACGCGCGCGAAATAACAACGCCCTTTTTCCTGATACATATTTTAGTCTAACCAAGAAAATGTCCGAATTTTGTCCGATAGGGCTTTCTAAAGAAACAGAAACTAGAGACGTCAATGTATTAGACACACGAACAGATTTACCCGTCACATATGCCTGATAGGCGTGCCTAGCGGGCAAAACTGTCAATGCAGAGAACTGCCTTGCAAAGGCTGATCAACTGATTGTTTCTCGCCATGAAATGACAGTTTCGCCCCTAGGCTCGACTTTCAATCAGAACTGACGGGTAAGTAATCTTTGCGTGGATGTGTGTGTTCTGTCAAACCAACGATTCTTGAGTAGAAATTCGACTTATATAGAAGGGGCTTGCTTTAGGCAGTAGAGAGCGCTTCACTTTAAATACGTCACTAGCATCTTCGTATTTATCCAATTTGTCCCGAACACGACACACTCTGATCCCACGTCGTCGGCTCCTTTGACATCAAACCTAATGAAATACTGCACCTTACATAAAACATTAAGTACCTCCCGTCGTCTTTCCTTTCACATTTATCTTTATCGAATAAGTCTGCATTTCTAATTTGCCTTTTATCTCGTCGTTAACATTATGTTTTTAGCGGAAAGCCCTCACAGAGCTCGGTGTGGATTGAATAAACGCGGTCAATTTGCGGTCTTAGCATTGTTAAATCATATGTAGGGTTCCGTGACAATAAGATAGTAGGTACCAGGCTGAGATGAGACCATTTCGTGGCACGTACTTTTCTACATTTCCTTATAAAAGATTAAAGATATCATAAAAGATTATCCGATTTTATTATATTCATATTATTTTTGCAGAATTTCGCATCACTCACATTATATTACGTCAAGGAACGTCCAGTAACATTATTCTTTCCATAAACATTATATGAGACTATAAAATTGCTCATGTTCTTGTAATTGTGGTAAAAAGTAAAAAGGTAAAATGTTTGACAAAAAAAAAATAACATGAAAATATTTTGCAAACACGCCAAATGGGAGCAAAAACTTTTGTAAGGAGAGTGGGCTGAAACGTTCCACATTAATCATGTTGCATGTTGTTCGATTGTCGTCGGTGGTCGGCAGATGACACGCTCTCCTCGCATACACAGTAGCGTGTGAGAGTTGTGTTGGTGGCCACTTTAAAAAGATCTGTGATAACTACACATCGGTAACTCGTGGCATTTATGTGGCACTTAAAAGATTAGTGATGAGCACACATCGGTAACTCGTGGCATTTAGGTAGCAGGCACAGACTAGTGATGTGACAATGTTCTTCCTATACGAGTCGAGAAAAAGAAACCACTAAAAAAAGGAAATTAATTAAACTAATCTTTTCAGTGCTACCTAAATGCCACGAGTTACCGATGTGTAGTGATAACTAATACGTTATATGAGAGCGCTTATACTAGTTCTCTTTAGCCTTCTTACTTGGCAAGCTTTAGGAATAAAGCTGCTGGACCACGTACTCTCTTTTTGCCGTCGTACCTTCGTCCGTCCGACGTGTCCCTCTTTTGCAGCCCATTATACGACATTACAAAACATAATTCAATAATTAGAGCTTCATTTCGCCTTATCGAAACATTATTGGAATACATGAAAGCCATCACTAATCGTAGACTTTTTACTACCTAATTGCATCTTTGCTTGCCCTGCTTGAGGGCAAGATATTTTATGATCTTATTGTGCAATTAAATACTAATCGGGGCTGTGATCATCGCACCTATGATGGTCTATCTATAACATTCCAAAGCAATAATTTTGATTATACGCCTATAATTTCCGACTGAGCGAAAATTCCATCCACTACCCAACGATTTTCATGGGATGACATTCCGAGATAGTCAAGACTCTTGACATACCCGTTGTATTTTGACCTTATTCACCCACGCCGCTCGTGCGATGTAAACCAATAACTATATATGTATTACGACTAACCGTATTCAATTCCAGCATTTGTTACAGTGAGAATGACATAGTACCCTCGAGTACTGCGGCTGATCGGTCTCAACTTCAAAACACTGATTGATTGTGTAAAGTTAAACCGCAGGCGGGTTTCCGGGTAGCTAAAGCTTATAACGACTTCGTAGGTTGAAAAGCCGCATGTGTTATTCAAGTTCTCGTATATATGGCCTTTTGCTTTAGTGGGGAAGATAAAAGCACAGATCGCCCGGGGAATTCGGTAAATTGGATTTTACATTGTTTCTGTCACGGCGACACTCGTAACGGTTTTTATTCGACTAGTTTCCATTCACCTAGCGCGCGGTTTCCCTCCGCCGTAAAACTGACGAGCGGACGGAATGGGATAGCACTTCTAAAAGTCTTATTGGTTTTGCTCCTGAACGTTGGCATTAATAGCTTTTCTAACGAATCAAAGCATTTGCTTTTTCAAAAAGCGTCTGAACTATTTTCTGTAACGATTATGAAGTTTAAGTCGAAACATTTGCGGTATACGAGTGTGGTGACGTTTTGCGTTCTTTGGGGAATATAGGCTGTCATCAGTGAATGTCCTCGAATTTCGAATAGCATGATATTTCCTACTTCTATATAAGGAGGATAACGGATATAAGGTAGATTCAGTTATAAAATGAGACTTGATGCGACACGACAGATTTTCGCTGCCAGAGATAGGTATTAATCAATGAGAAAATACACCCCCAGGCGAATTTAAATTCAGGTACATTAAACTGCATGCATGGTTTCTAGCTACAAAATGATCAATCAAATGACGCCTATTACCGCAGAGTGCATTTGTGCGTTCTAGATACTCTGATTATGGAATGCGTGGTTGCAAACCCGTATGGACAGTGATACTATTAACCAATCCGTATGACACAAATAACCAATATATCCCAATTTCAAATCCGGTCATATGTGGCGTTCCATGCTTAAAGGGTTCTTATGCTCCATGTGCATAAGGACCCTTTTCTGATGGAAAGCCTCATATGACTTGTAAACGTATTCAATTGTCGGTTAGTATCAAAAATGTGGAATTATCAAAAGTTTCGTGTGGCTTGTGGAATCAGAACATTCTTTGCCATTATTTATATTTTTTTTAAACAAGAAGATTCCATCTGTCGCATAATTGGACGCAAATTTGGAGGATGGATCCTTTTCACTAAATTATGTCCAATTAAGAAACTATATTTTAGTATTTTTTCGACGATAGCTCACGAATCCCAACTAAACCTCTAAAAAAACAACAATTATTGCACAAAGATCCGGTTGCACCAATCCCAATCGACTGACCGAGTAACTTAGTTCAGTGGAAAACTATGTAACTTCCTATTACAACAAAACTTTATTGAGCGTAATTACGATATTTACAAGCGGTTTTACGCAACCCGCCCTTAGTCAGCGCGTAAAATACGGACATTTTGAAACTGTGTACAGATTTTTTTTTATTCAACTGTAAGGTGCAGGGGAAAAATTTCGACTGCGCTGCGGGGAAATTTCAACTGATCGATATATCTTCCATGTTTTATTATTAACTAGAGTGCCATATATATCTAGATAGCGAAAAATATATGTTGTGTGTGACTCTAGTTAATAATGTAAAACATGGAAGATATTTCGATTACCTACCTTGAAAATTCCCCTCTGCACCTGATTGAATTTCCAGCAGAGGTTTTTAATGAACTATTACTGTTTGGGCTTTTTAAAAAAAGGAGTGTACAGCTTTTTAAATGGTTAGCAACGCGCATGTTGCGGGCGTCCCTAGCTACAGTAATCGCTTATAATCACGCGGGTCGCATGCTTGTTTGTTACCGACGTGGTATAAAATAACTATGTATTTATATAAACGTTTACCTACCCCTTGTCCTTCCAATGTATAGGTATATAATACCTACATAAATGTATGATAAGATAATAATAATAATTATTTATTATTTTATTTGATACACTAGCAGCTCTTAGAGCTGATGCGTGTATATCGAAGCACTTGTATTTTATTTTGCACTTTTTAAAGTTCTAAAATGTGTATCCAGTCTATTTTTGAAAGTGTTGACCGACGGTGCACTAACAACAGTTTCTGGTAAAGAGTTCCACGCATTTACCACACGATTCGGCAAGAAGTGTTTTCTAGGGTTACTAGCACACGGAGGTTAGGTTAATTGAGAAGGATACTGATGGAAATTAAAGTCATATTTTGCATTGTTTCGTTTTTTTATGCTCTACATCACAACCGAGGTTTTAACCCACGATTTTCGACCACCACCCTTACCCATACCTATACCTACCCAGTAGGAATTATCACAACTCGTAACAGATAACGGAAACAAGTGCTTGTGAAATCCTCTCCACTCCAGCGCGACGGGGCTTAGCGTTTGATTGATTGGACCACATGAGCCTATCTCGACACCAACATAGATATTCCCTTTGTTGTCAGGATCGTAAATTTAGGCCTGTTATTCTGATTTTCAGGCGATCGTTGGCCTCACGTCGACCAGTATAGCGGCAGTTAGGCTCTAAGCACACACACATTTATGTGTATCAATATCAAGCCGTGCGCACATTAGAGTCATTAGACACTAACTATTATTTCCGTACTACGGGGTGTCAGCCCTGTGTAGGGTTTGCAATAAGAAAAAATGGAATATCCTGTCAAAATTCCGGACATCACCCTGAAAATCCTGACATTTCCTGGACGATCTCCAATGTCAACGTCCACGGCAACGACGATTTATCGTCAAGATAAAACAGGGGATATAAATTTATGTGATTGTATGTGTTCGGTTTTACATATACTATCGTGGAATTCGTGGACCATGTCGATCGTGATTTACCGTTACCATTTCTACGATATAATATAAAAGCGCCCATTAAATCCCACTAGTCCCCTAACTCGCCACTAGGGCTTCCAATACCGGGATCCCGGGATCCCGAAATACCGGGATCCCGTCTATTTAAACGCATTTTTTAATACCGGTATTTTTTAATGCAATACCGGGATCCCGGTATTTACAATAACAAGGAAAATGTGCCGATTATACCATTTAATATCCATTAAAATGATTAAATTGGCTGAATCAAGAAGACGTCTACACGTCAGATGCATTTAACTGGCATCATGGCCTCATTTAATTGAAACAAGATCTGGCCATATGCGTTAGAAAATATTTGGTGATGAATTCTGATGTTCAGGATATGATATTAATATAATTAGTTCTTAAAATTGTATCAAAAAGTAGAAAGAAATGAGCAAGGAATTGTAGTATAGCAAACGAATTTTTAGCGGCAAATTTGAATATACATAGTTGGCTGGTTTCTTAGGTTGAACTAAACATGTGACTGGTGAAGTCAACAAGGCGGATAAAATGATTGCCAACCTGGAGGGTGAAATGATAATTATTGCAGATGGCGATTATTGTTTAATATCCTAAGCTAAGGACATGCATATCTGGTGTTACAGTGAGCCTTTTTTTAATTAAACTCAAAATTTTAAGCGATTCATAGTCAATACCGGGATCCCGGGATCCCGGTATTGATGAAGACAGTTTCGGTATTAATACCGGTATTGTAAGAAGTCCGGTATTTGGAAGCCCTACTCGCCACCATACGCTGTAGCTACAGCATAACCTTCCCTTTCCTCTGTCCAACTCCAGAAATTTAGCTAGCTTCTAGAAGTTAGTTCAGGTTTCTAAAAACTCCCAAAGTCCTCACGCAATCCTGACAAAGGACCATAAATCCTGACATGTCAGGGAAAATCCTGACGTATGGAAATTCTAGCCCTTTGCTTTGGCTATTGGAATGAAGACCAACTATGGCGTCCCGTTTCACGCCCCCGCGGGTACTGGAGACCAATGGCGGAAACTACGATAATGCCGATGTCTCAAATTGCAGACACTGACAAGACTAACTGCTTTGGATGCAGTTAGTTATGCCTTTGTTTCGTTTTGGGCTTTGTACACAATGATTTATTCATGGTATAATGGTCATGGGGACCACGCAATAGTAGTGATAGCATTCAACCAGTGTAGCCTTTATGAAATATACTCAATTCATTCTGAAAATTCGGTGAAGTTGATACGTTTTAGAGTTGCTTTTAAAATTTCTGCTTAAAATCTAATGTCTCTTAAAACTTTGCAAACTTATCGATGGAACATGATGTTGAAAGTATCGCCGGCTTTCATAAGCATTGTGACTTGTGACATCACATAACAGTAATTTAGATCAATTATTGGTAATATTTTAACATTATTAGGTGCTATAACACTAAATATAACCAGTCGCGGGTCAGTAATCGAATCATGTTCCACTATCACGATCGCAAAAATTTACACAAATTACTTAAATTTTAAACCAACCGAAAATTAGCGGGTACCACCCAAAATAACAGATGTTGTAGAGAAAACCAAGAGCTGGCGGTATCTTTATTACGATCTAGTTTATATAATAGCGGTGGGCGAAATTAATTCATCGCACGAAGGCATCCTCGGGATATCGACAGATAGCGTACACAACCTCGTACTTACAAAGATAGTAACATTGGTGAAGCAACCTTGATACGTGCTAAATAGAATGTAGATTTCAATGTACGCTGACGGCTGATACGATGTTGATAGTGTATGCGGTGGCTATCCCCCGCGATAAGAGCGTGTATTACCAACGCTTACAGAGCACAGGAAAATCAAACGCTTTACCAAGCCAGTCTAACCCTGACCTCTAAGATCGTAGTAATAAGACAGGCGCATTTACACTGGTCTTACGAGCTTTTAACTCGCTTTTGTCTGATGAGCGAATCGAATAACGCTAAAGTTCCCAGCCCGGGGCCGAACATGAAAACTATCGTAACGAGATCGGGATTTCTCGGAACGTTACGCTGAATCGTCTCGGACGAAACCTCCATGTGCGTTGAAAACGCTTATCGCGATTTTCGCGGCGTTTCCATAGGGTGGGTATTCGGTAAAGGTGCGTGCCGTATCATTTCAGAGCTCTTTATGAACTGTGTGATACGTGACTTGCTTACAGGATTTGGACAGATAAGCTTTAATAAGCTTGATGTTATTAAGTACCTGAGGTGCGATGGGATGAGAACCCTACAAAATGAATGAGTGTTATTTAATTGTGATGTGGTGGGAAAATGTAGAAACCATCTTCATTTTCTTCTACGCTTAAATTACGTTTAGTTATAGTTTGGGTACAAAGGTAGGTTCCAATATAAAATCATAAAAGCTGGTAACAAAATAAAGAGATAATGTGTGTCATGTAAAATATAAAAAGGAAAGTAGTAAATAAGTAAGGTAAGTCCTTATTTTCTTTTAACCCTAAAGCTTATTTCGTAAGCACCTCTTCGCAAATAAAAATTGGAAAACCTTCGTAAAAACAGGAAAATTTTAAACATTTCTGCAAATAGCTACTTTATTAATTTAAAGCGAACTCGCGAACTTCAAAGGTGAATAAGTATTTGTGGGAAAAAAACGAAGAAGAAACATCCAGCGAATGAATTAGTAATAACATTACTACAAAGTGGATGGCACAGAGACTGAATGACTTTTACAAAAACACGGGAACATTAAATATTGCTGAATTTACATGAGCTTAAGTATTTATTTGTTTATCGTTACTGTACGTAAGTACCTTACGTCGCCGTAATAGGGTGTAAAGGAAACTGTATGGAAATGTAAACAAATTGTACAGATGTAGTGCATAACTGTTTTCCATCGTAGTTTCTCGGAAACGTTCGTAGGTAATTGTCATGCTACTTCAGTCAATCTCAGTACTTTTTGTACCGCGACGGATTGAAATAGCAAGACACGTTCGTACGTTTCCGTGAAAATACGATGGAAAATAATTATGCATCTACATTTTACATCTGTAATACCTATTGCGGCAATGAAGTCGTCACTCAATGCAGTTCTAGTGAAGTTTTCACAAGCCAGGAAGAAATTACATATAGATATGTAAATATCAGAAAACATTGACAATTGATATGGAAAAAAAATTGTCACTATCAGAAGGTCAATTGATGTCAATTTGATTTGGATTTGGTTGATGTCAATGTTTGATAGATACTCGCCACTTGTAACAATGCGGGTTTGCACTAAAGCGGTTTAGCACAAAGCACTAAGCTCGTGTAAAGCTAACTTAATTTCACATTTTAGACACAAACGTTTGTATTCAGGTAAACATAGGCCCCGTGCCAACAATAAAGT